>NW_027445436.1:2611039-2935093 GCF_035582795.1 Mycteria americana | reverse complement strand
GCAGCGAATGCAGTTCCAAGGGACAGTGAAAACCAGCTACAGCATTCCGTGGTGGTATCTTTCGTGTGGGAGAAGTCGCTGGACGTTTCGAATTTGGCAGCCGGGCTCTGCGAGAGACACATACACAGTGTTGCCCCATTACCAAGAAAACCTTTGGGGAAAGCGAATGTCTGTGTGGCAGCGAATGCAGTTCCAAGGGACAGTGAAAACCAGCTACAGCATTCCGTGCTGGCAGCTTTCGTGTGGGAGAAATCGCTGGACGTTTCGAATTTGCAGCCGGGGTCTGCTAGACAGAGATACACAGTGTTGCCCCTTTACGAACCAAAGCTTTTGCAGAAAGCGAATGTCTGTGTGGCAGCGAATGCAGTTCCAAGGGACAGTGAAAACTAGCTACAGCATTCCGTGCTGGCAGCTTTCGTGTGGGAGAAATCGCTGGACGTTTCGAATTTGGCAGCCGGGCTCTGAGAGAGAGAGATACACATTATTGCCACTTACCAAGAAAAGCTTTTGGGGAAACCGAATGTCTGTGTGGCAGTGAATGCAGTTCCAAGGGACAGTGAAAACCAGCTACAGCATTCCGTGCTGGCAGCTTTCGTGTGGGAGAAATCGCTGGACGTTTCGAATTTGACAGCCGGGCTCTGCGAGAGACACATACACAGTGTTGCCCCTTTACGAACTAAAGCTTTTGGGGAAAGCGAATGTCTGTGTGGCAGCGAATGCAGTTCCAAGGGACAGTGAAAACCAGCTACAGGTTTCTGTGCTGGTAGCTTTCGTGTGGGCGCAATCGCTGGACGTTTCAAATTTGGCAGCCGGGCTCTGCGAGAGACACATACACAGTGTTGCCCCTTTACGAACTAAAGCTTTTGGGGCAAGCGAATGTCTGTGTGGCAGCGAATGCAGTTCCAAGGGACAGTGAAAACCAGCTACAGCATTCCGTGCTGGCAGCTTTCGTGTGGGAGAAATCGCTGGACGTTTCGAATTTGCAGCCGGGCTCTGCGAGAGACACATACACAGTGTTGCCCCTTTACGAACTAAAGCTTTTGGGGCAAGCGAATGTCTGTGTGGCAGCGAATGCAGTTCCAAGGGACAGTGAAAACCAGCTACAGCATTCCGTGCTGGCAGCTTTCGTGTGGGAGAAATCGCTGGACGTTTCGAATTTGCAGCCGGGCTCTGCTAGACAGAGATACACAGTGTTGCCCCTTTACGAACCAAAGCTTTTGGGGAAAGCGAATGTCTGTGTGGCAGCGAATGCAGTTCCAAGGGACAGTGAAAACCAGCTACAGCATTCCGTGCTGGCAGCTTTCGTGTGGGAGAAATCGCTGGACGTTTGGAATTTGGCAGCCGGGCTCTGCGAGAGAGAGATACACATTATTGCCACTTACCAAGAAAAGCTTTTGGGGAAAGCGAATGTCTGTGTGGCAGTGAATGCAGTTCCAAGGGACAGTGAAAACCAGCTACAGCATTCCGTGCTGGCAGCTTTCGTGTGGGAGAAATCGCTGGACGTTTCGAATTTGGCAGCCGGGCTCTGCTAGACAGAGATACACAGTGTTGCCCCTTTACGAACCAAAGCTTTTGCAGAAAGCGAATGTCTGTGTGGCAGCGAATGCAGTTCCAAGGGACAGTGAAAACCAGCTACAGCATTCCGTGCTGGCAGCTTTCGTGTGGGAGAAATCGCTGGACGTTTCGAATTTGGCAGCGGGGCTCTGCGACAGACACATACACAGTGTTGCCACTTACCAAGAAAAGCTTTTGGGGAAAGCGAATGTCTGTGTGGCAGCGAATGCAGTTCCAAGGGACAGTGAAAACCAGCTACAGCATTCCGTGCTGGCAGCATTCTTGTGGGAGAAATCGCTGGACGTTTCGAATTTGCAGCCGGGCTGCGCTAGACAGAGATACACAGTGTTGCCCCTTTACGAACCAAAGCTTTTGCAGAAAGCGAATGTCTGTGTGGCAGAGAATGCAGTTCCAAGGGACAGTGAAAACCAGCTACAGCATTCCGTCGTGGTAGCTTTCGTGTGGGAGAAATCGCTGGACATTTCGAATTTGGCAGCCGGGCTCTGCGAGAGACACATACACAGTGTTGCCCCATTACCAAGAAAACCTTTGGGGAAAGCGAATGTCTGTGTGGCAGCGAATGCAGTTCCAAGGGACAGTGAAAACCAGCTACAGCATTCCGTGCTGGCAGCTTTCGTGTGGGAGAAATCGCTGGACGTTTCGAATTTGGCAGCCGGGCTCTGCTAGACAGAGATACACAGTGTTGCCCCTTTACGAACCAAAGCTTTTGGGGAAAGCGAATGTCTGTGTGGCAGCGAATGCAGTTCCAAGGGACAGTGAAAACCAGCTACAGCATTCCGTGCTGGCAGCTTTCGTGTGGGAGAAATCACTGGACGTTTCGAATTTGGCAGCGGGGCTCTGCGACAGACACATAAACAGTGTTGCCACTTACCAAGAAAAGCTTTTGGGGAAAGCGAATGTCTGTGTGGCAGCGAATGCAGTTCCAAGGGACAGTGAAAACCAGCTACAGCATTCCATGCTGGCAGCTTTCGTGTGGGAGAAATCGCTGGACGTTTCGAATTTGGCAGCCGGGCTCTGCAAGAGACACATACACAGTGTTGCCCCTTTACGAACCAAAGCTTTTGGGGAAAGCGAATGCCTGTGTGGCAGCGAATGCAGTTCCAAGGGACAATGAAAACCAGCTACAGCATTCTGTGCTGGTAGCTTTCGTGTGGGCGCAATCGCTGGACGTTGCAAATTTGGCAGCCGGGCTCTGCGAGAGACACATACACAGTGTTGCCCTTTACGAACCAAAGCTTTCGGGGAAAGCGAATGTCTGTGTGGCAGCGAATGCAGTTCCAAGGGACAGTGAAAACCAGCTACAGCATTCCGTGCTGGCAGCTTTCGTGTGGCGCAATTGCTAGACGTTGAGAAATTGGCAGCCGGGCTCTGCGAGAGACACATACACAGTTTTGCCCCTTTACGAACTAAAGCTTTTGGGGAAAGCGAATGTCTGTGTGGCAGCGAATGCAGTTCCAAGGGACAGTGAAAAGCAGCTACAGCATTCCGTGCTGGCAGCTTTCGTGTGGGAGAAATTGCTGGACGTTTCGAATTTGGCAGCCGGGCTCTGCGAGAGACACATACACAGTGTTGGCCCATTACAAAGAAAACCTTTGGGGAAAGCGAATGTCTGTGTGGCAGCGAATGCAGTTCCAAGGGACAGTAAAACCAGCTACAGCATTCCATGCTGGCAGCTTTCGTGTGGGAGAAATCGCTGGAAGTTTCGAATTTGGCAGCCGGGCTCTGCAAGACAGAGATACACAGTGTTGCCCCTTTACGAACCAAAGCTTTTGCAGAAAGCGAATGTCTGTGTGGCAGCGAATGCAGTTCCAAGGGACAGTGAAAACCAGCTACAGCATTCCGTGCTGGCAGCTTTCGTGTGGGAGAAATCGCTGGACGTTTCGAATTTGGCAGCGGGGCTCTGCGACAGACACATACACAATGTTGCCACTTACCAAGAAAAGCTTTTGGGGAAAGCGAATGTCTGTGTGGCAGCGAATGCAGTTCCAAGGGACAGTGAAAACCAGCTACAGCATTCCATGCTGGCAGCTTTCGTGTGGGAGAAATCGCTGGACGTTTCGAATTTGCAGCCGGGGTCTGCTAGACAGAGATACAGAGTGTTGCCCCTTTACGAACCAAAGCTTTTGGGGAAAGCGAATGTCTGTGTGGCAGCGAATGCAGTTCCAAGGGACAGTGAAAACCAGCTACAGCATTCCGTGCTGGCAGCTTTCGTGTGGGAGAAATCGCTGGACGTTTCGAATTTGGCAGCCGGACTCTGCGAGAGAGAGATACACATTATTGCCACTTACCAAGAAAAGCTTTTGGGGAAAGCGAATGTCTGTGTGGCAGCGAATGCAGTTCCAAGGGACAGTGAAAACCAGCTACAGCATTCCGTGCTGGCAGCTTTCGTGTGGCGAGATATCGCTGGACGTTTCGAATTTGACAGCCGGGCTCTGCTAGACAGAGATACACAGTGTTGCCCCTTTACGAACTAAAGCTTTTGCAGAAAGCGAATGTCTGTGTGGCAGCGAATGCAGTTCCAAGGGACAGTGAAAACCAGCTACAGCATTCCGTGCTGGCAGCTTTCGTGTTGGCGCAATCGCTGGACGTTTCAAATTTGACAGCCGGGCTCTGCGAGAGACACATACACAGTGTTGCCCCTTTACGAACCAAAGCTTGCGGGGAAAGCGAATGTCTGTGTGGCAGCGAATGCAGTTCCAAGGGACAGTGAAAACCAGCTACAGCATTCCGTGCTGGCAGCTTTCGTGTGGCGAGATCGCTAGACGTTGAGAAATTGGCAGCCGGGCGCTGCGAGAGAGAGATACACATTATTGCCACTTACCAAGAAAAGCTTTTGGGGAAAGCGAATGTCTGTGTGGCAGCGAATGCAGTTCCAAGGGACAGTGAAAACCAGCTACAGCATTCCGTGCTGGCAGCTTTCGTGTGGGAGAAATCGCTGGACGTTTCGAATTTCACAGCCGGGCTCTGCAACAGTGAGATACACAGTGTTGCCCCTTTACAAACCAAAGCTTTTGGGGAAAGCGAATGTCTGTGTGGCAGCGAATGCAGTTCCAAGGGACAGTGAAAACCAGCTACAGCATTCCGTGGTGGTATCTTTCGTGTGGGAGAAATCGCTGGACGTTTCGAATTTGGCAGCCGGGCTATGCGAGAGACACATACACAGTGTTGCCCCATTACCAAGAAAACCTTTGGGGAAAGCGAATGTCTGTGTGGCAGCGAATGCAGTTCCAAGGGACAGTGAAAACCAGCTACAGCATTCCGTGCTGGCAGCTTTCGTGTGGGAGATATCGCTGGACGTTTCGAATTTGACAGCCGGGCTCTGCTAGACAGAGATACACAGTGTTGCCCCTTTACGAACCAAAGCTTTTGCAGAAAGCGAATGTCTGTGTGGCAGCGAATGCAGTTCCAAGGGACAGTGAAAACCAGCTACAGCATTCCGTGCTGGCAGCTTTCGTGTGGCGAAATCGCTAGACGTTGAGAAATTGGCAGCCGGGCTCTGCGAGAGACACATACACAGTTTTGCCCCTTTACGAACCAAAGCTTTTGGGGCAAGCGAATGTGTGTGTGGCAGCGAATGCAGTTCCAAGGGACAGTGAAAAGCAGCTACAGCATTCCGTGCTGGCAGCTTTCGTGTGGGAGAAATCGCTGCACGTTTCGAATTTGGCAGCGGGGCTCTGCGACAGACACATACACAGTGTTGCCCCTTTACGAACCAAAGCTTTTGCAGAAAGCGAATGTCTGTGTGGCAGCGAATGCAGTTGAAGGGACAGTGAAAACCAGCTACAGCATTCCGTGCTGGCAGCTTTCTTGTGGGAGAAATCGCTGGACGTTTCGAATTTGCAGCCGGGCTCTGCTAGACAGAGATACACAGTGTTGCCCCTTTACGAACCAAGGCCTTTGCAGAAAGCAAATGTCTGTGTGGCAGCGAATGCAGTTCCAAGGGACAGTGAAAACCAGCTAGAGCATTCCGTCGTGGTAGCTTTCGTGTGGGAGAAATCGCTGGACATTTCGAATTTGGCAGCCGGGCTCTGCGAGAGACACATACACAGTGTTGCCCCATTACCAAGAAAACCTTTGGGGAAAGCGAATGTCTGTGTGGCAGCGAATGCAGTTCCAAGGGACAGTGAAAACCAGCTACAGCATTCCGTGCTGGCAGCTTTCGTGTGGGAGAAATCGCTGGACGTTTCGAATTTGCAGCCGGGCTCTGCTAGACAGAGATACACAGTGTTGCCCCTTTACGAACCAAAGCTTTTGGGGAAAGCGAATGTCTGTGTGGCAGCGAATGCAGTTCCAAGGGACAGTGAAAACCAGCTACAGCATTCCGTGCTGGCAGCTTTCGTGTGGGAGAAATCACTGGACGTTTCGAATTTGGCAGCGGGGCTCTGCGACAGACACATAAACAGTGTTGCCACTTACCAAGAAAAGCTTTTGGGGAAAGCGAATGTCTGTGTGGCAGCGAATGCAGTTCCAAGGGACAGTGAAAACCAGCTACAGCATTCCGTGCTGGCAGCTTTCATGTGGGCGCAATCGCTGGACGTTTCGAATTTGGCAGCCGGGCTCTGCTAGACAGAGATACAGAGTGTTGCCTCTTTACGAACCAAAGCTTTTGCAGAAAGCGAATGTCTGTGTGGCAGCGAATGCAGTTCCAAGGGACAGTGAAAACCAGCTACAGCATTCCGTGCTGGCAGCTTTCGTATGGGAGAAATCGCTGGACGTTACGAACTTGGCAGCCGGGCTCTGCGACAGACACACGCACAGTATTGCCACTTACCAAGAAAAGCTTTTGGGGAAAGCGAATGTCTGTGTGGCAGTGAATGCAGTTCCAAGGGACAGTGAAAACCAGCTACAGCATTCCGTGCTGGCAGCTTTCGTGTGGGAGAAATCGCTGGACGTTTCGAATTTGGCAGCCGGGCTCTGCAAGAGACACATACACAGTGTTGCCCCTTTACGAACCAAAGCTTTTGGGGAAAGCGAATGCCTGTGTGGCAGCGAATGCAGTTCCAAGGGACAATGAAAACCAGCTACAGCATTCTGTGCTGGTAGCTTTCGTGTGGGCGCAATCGCTGGACGTTGCAAATTTGGCAGCCGGGCTCTGCGAGAGACACATACACAGTGTTGCCCTTTACGAACCAAAGCTTTCGGGGAAAGCGAATGTCTGTGTGGCAGCGAATGCAGTTCCAAGGGACAGTGAAAACCAGCTACAGCATTCCGTGCTGGCAGCTTTCGTGTGGCGCAATTGCTAGACGTTGAGAAATTGGCAGCCGGGCTCTGCGAGAGACACATACACAGTTTTGCCCCTTTACGAACTAAAGCTTTTGGGGAAAGCGAATGTCTGTGTGGCAGCGAATGCAGTTCCAAGGGACAGTGAAAAGCAGCTACAGCATTCCGTGCTGGCAGCTTTCGTGTGGGAGAAATTGCTGGACGTTTCGAATTTGGCAGCCGGGCTCTGCGAGAGACACATACACAGTGTTGGCCCATTACAAAGAAAACCTTTGGGGAAAGCGAATGTCTGTGTGGCAGCGAATGCAGTTCCAAGGGACAGTAAAACCACCTACAGCATTCCATGCTGGCAGCATTCGTGTGGGAGAAATCGCTGGAAGTTTCGAATTTCGCAGCCGGGCTCTGCTAGACAGAGATACACAGTGTTGCCCCTTTACGAACCAAAGCTTTTGCAGAAAGCGAATGTCTGTGTGGCAGCGAATGCAGTTCCAAGGGACAGTGAAAACCAGCTACAGCATTCCGTGCTGGCAGCTTTCGTGTGGGAGAAATCGCTGGACGTTTCGAATTTGGCAGCGGGGCTCTGCGACAGACACATACACAATGTTGCCACTTACCAAGAAAAGCTTTTGGGGAAAGCGAATGTCTGTGTGGCAGCGAATGCAGTTCCAAGGGACAGTGAAAACCAGCTACAGCATTCCGTGCTGGCAGCTTTCGTGTGGGAGAAATCGCTGGACGTTTCGCATTTGCAGCCGGGGTCTGCTAGACAGAGATACAGAGTGTTGCCCCTTTACGAACCAAAGCTTTTGCAGAAAGCGAATGTCTGTGTGGCAGCGAATGCAGTTCCAAGGGACAGTGAAAACCAGCTACAGCATTCCGTGCTGGCAGCTTTCGTGTGGGAGAAATCGCTGGACGTTTCGAATTTGGCAGCCGGGCTCTGCGAGAGAGAGATACACATTATTGCCACTTACCAAGAAAAGCTTTTGGGGAAAGCGAATGTCTGTGTGGCAGTGAATGCAGTTCCAAGGGACAGTGAAAACCAGCTACAGCATTCCGTGCTGGCAGCTTTCGTGTGGGAGATATCGCTGGACGTTTCGAATTTGACAGCCGGGCTCTGCTAGACAGAGATACACAGTGTTGCCCCTTTACGAACTAAAGCTTTTGCAGAAAGCGAATGTCTGTGTGGCAGCGAATGCAGTTCCAAGGGACAGTGAAAACCAGCTACAGCATTCCGTGCTGGCAGCTTTCGTGTGGGCGCAATCGCTGGACGTTTCAAATTTGACAGCCGGGCTCTGCGAGAGACACATACACAGTGTTGCCCCTTTACGAACCAAAGCTTGCGGGGAAAGCGAATGTCTGTGTGGCAGCGAATGCAGTTCCAAGGGACAGTGAAAACCAGCTACAGCATTCCATGCTGGCAGCTTTCGTGTGGCGAAATCGCTAGACGTTGAGAAATTGGCAGCCGGGCGCTGCGAGAGAGAGATACACATTATTGCCACTTACCAAGAAAAGCTTTTGGGGAAAGCGAATGTCTGTGTGGCAGCGAATGCAGTTCCAAGGGACAGTGAAAACCAGCTACAGCATTCCGTGCTGGCAGCTTTCGTGTGGGAGAAATCGCTGGACGTTTCGAATTTCACAGCCGGGCTCTGCAACAGTGAGATACACAGTGTTGCCCCTTTACAAACCAAAGCTTTTGGGGAAAGCGAATGTCTGTGTGGCAGCGAATGCAGTTCCAAGGGACAGTGAAAACCAGCTACAGCATTCCGTGGTGGTATCTTTCGTGTGGGAGAAATCGCTGGACGTTTCGAATTTGGCAGCCGGGCTCTGCGAGAGACACATACACAGTGTTGCCCCATTACCAAGAAAACCTTTGGGGAAAGCGAATGTCTGTGTGGCAGCGAATGCAGTTCCAAGGGACAGTGAAAACCAGCTACAGCATTCCGTGCTGGCAGCTTTCGTGTGGCGCAAGTGCTAGACGTTGAGAAATTGGCAGCCGGGCTCTGCGTGAGACACATACACAGTTTTGCCCCTTTACGAACCAAAGCTTTTGGGGCAAGCGAATGTCTGTGTGGCAGCGAATGCAGTTCCAAGGGACAGTGAAAAGCAGCTACAGCATTCCGTGCTGGCAGCTTTCGTGTGGGAGAAATTGCTGGACGTTTCGAATTTGGCAGCCGGGCTCTGCGAGAGACACATACACAGTGTTGGCCCATTACCAAGAAAACCTTTGGGGAAAGCGAATGTCTGTGTGGCAGCGAATGCAGTTCCAAGGGACAGTAAAACCAGCTACAGCATTCCGTGCTGGCAGCTTTCGTGTGGGAGAAATCGCTGGAAGTTTCGAATTTGGCAGCCGGGCTCTGCTAGACAGAGATACACAGTGTTGCCCCTTTACGAACTAAAGCTTTTGCAGAAAGCAAATGTCTGTGTGGCAGCGAATGCAGTTCCAAGGGACAGTGAAAAGCAGCTACAGCATTCCGTGCTGGCAGCTTTCGTGTGGGAGAAATCGCTGGACGTTTCGAATTTGGCAGCGGGGCTCTGCGACAGACACATACACAATGTTGCCACTTACCAAGAAAAGCTTTTGGGGAAAGCGAATATCTGTGTGGCAGCGAATGCAGTTCCAAGGGACAGTGAAAACCAGCTACAGCATTCCGTGCTGGCAGCTTTCTTGTGGGAGAAATCGCTGGACGTTTCGAATTTGCAGCCGGGCTCTGCTAGACAGAGATACACAGTGTTGCCCCTTTACGAACCAAAGCTTTTGCAGAAAGCGAATGTCTGTGTGGCAGGGAATGCAGTTCCAAGGGACAGTGAAAACCAGCTACAGCATTCCGTGCTGGCAGCTTTCGTGTGGGAGAAATCGCTGGACGTTTCGAATTTGGCAGCGGGGCTCTGCGAGAGACACATACACAGTGTTGCCCCTTTACGAACCAAAGCTTTCGGGGAAAGCGAATGTCTGTGTAGCAGCGAATGCAGTTCCAAGGGACAGTGAAAACCAGCTACAGCATTCCGTGCTGGCAGCTTTCGTGTGGGAGAAATCGCTGGACGTTTCGAATTTGCAGCCGGGGTCTGCTAGACAGAGATACAGAGTGTTGCCCCTTTACGAACCAAAGCTTTTGCAGAAAGCGAATGTCTGTGTGGCAGCGAATGCAGTTCCAAGGGACAGTGAAAACTAGCTACAGCATTCCGTGCTGGCAGCTTTCGTGTGGGAGAAATCGCTGGACGTTTCGAATTTGGCAGCCGGGCTCTGAGAGAGAGAGATACACATTATTGCCACTTACCAAGAAAAGCTTTTGGGGAAAGCGAATGTCTGTGTGGCAGTGAATCCAGTTCCAAGGGACAGTGGAAACCAGCTACAGCATTCCGTGCTGGCAGCTTTCGTGTGGGAGAAATCGCTGGACGTTTCGAATTTGACAGCCGGGCTCTGCAAGAGACACATACACAGTGTTGCCCCTTTACGAATCAAAGCTTTTGGGGAAAGCGAATGTCTGTGTGGCAGCGAATGCAGTTCCAAGGGACAGTGAAAACCAGCTACAGCTTTCTGTGCTGGTAGCTTTCGTGTGGGCGCAATCGCTGGACGTTTCAAATTTGGCAGCCGGGCTCTGCGAGAGACACATACACAGTGTTGCCCCTTTACGAACTAAAGCTTTTGGGGCAAGCGAATGTCTGTGTGGCAGCGAATGCAGTTCCAAGGGACAGTGAAAACCAGCTACAGCATTCCGTGCTGGCAGCTTTCGTGTGGGAGAAATTGCTGGATGTTTCGAATTTGGCAGCGGGGCTCTGCGAGAGACACATACACAGTGTTGCCCCATTACCAAGAAAACCTTTGGGGAAACCGAATGTCTGTGTGGCAGCGAATGCAGTTCCAAGGGACAGTGAAAACCAGCTACAGCATTCCGTGCTGGCAGCTTTCGTGTGGGAGAAATCGCTGGACGTTTCGAATTTGCAGCCGGGCTCTGCTAGACAGAGATACACAGTGTTGCCCCTTTACGAACCAAAGCTTTTGGGGAAAGCGAATGTCTGTGTGGCAGCGAATGCAGTTCCAAGGGACAGTGAAAACCAGCTACAGCATTCCGTGCTGGCAGCTTTCGTGTGGGAGAAATCGCTGGACGTTTGGAATTTGGCAGCCGGGCTCTGCGAGAGAGAGATACACATTATTGCCACTTACCAAGAAAAGCTTTTCGGGAAAGCGAATGTCTGTGTGGCAGGGAATGCAGTTCCAAGGGACAGTGAAAACCAGCTACAGCATTCCGTGCTGGCAGCTTTCGTGTGGGCGCAATCGCTGGACGTTTCGAATTTGGCAGCCGGGCTCTGCTAGACAGAGATACACAGTGTTGCCCCTTTACGAACCAAAGCTTTTGCAGAAAGCGAATGTCTGTGTGGCAGCGAATGCAGTTCCAAGGGACAGTGAAAACCAGCTACAGCATTCCGTGCTGGCAGCTTTCGTGTGGGAGAAATCGCTGGACGTTTCGAATTTGGCAGCGGGGCTCTGCGACAGACACATACACAGTGTTGCCACTTACCAAGAAAAGCTTTTGGGGAAAGCGAATGTCTGTGTGGCAGCGAATGCAGTTCCAAGGGACAGTGAAAACCAGCTACAGCATTCCGTGCTGGCAGCATTCTTGTGGGAGAAATCGCTGGACGTTTCGAATTTGCAGCCGGGCTGCGCTAGACAGAGATACACAGTGTTGCCCCTTTACGAACCAAAGCTTTTGCAGAAAGCGAATGTCTGTGTGGCAGAGAATGCAGTTCCAAGGGACAGTGAAAACCAGCTACAGCATTCCGTCGTGGTAGCTTTCGTGTGGGAGAAATCGCTGGACATTTCGAATTTGGCAGCCGGGCTCTGCGAGAGACACATACACAGTGTTGCCCCATTACCAAGAAAACCTTTGGGGAAAGCGAATGTCTGTGTGGCAGCGAATGCAGTTCCAAGGGACAGTGAAAACCAGCTACAGCATTCCGTGCTGGCAGCTTTCGTGTGGGAGAAATCGCTGGACGTTTCGAATTTGGCAGCCGGGCTCTGCTAGACAGAGATACACAGTGTTGCCCCTTTACGAACCAAAGCTTTTGGGGAAAGCGAATGTCTGTGTGGCAGCGAATGCAGTTCCAAGGGACAGTGAAAACCAGCTACAGCATTCCGTGCTGGCAGCTTTCGTGTGGGAGAAATCACTGGACGTTTCGAATTTGGCAGCGGGGCTCTGCGACAGACACATAAACAGTGTTGCCACTTACCAAGAAAAGCTTTTGGGGAAAGCGAATGTCTGTGTGGCAGCGAATGCAGTTCCAAGGGACAGTGAAAACCAGCTACAGCATTCCGTGCTGGCAGCTTTCATGTGGGCGCAATCGCTGGACGTTTCGAATTTGGCAGCCGGGCTCTGCTAGACAGAGATACAGAGTGTTGCCTCTTTACGAACCAAAGCTTTTGCAGAAAGCGAATGTCTGTGTGGCAGCGAATGCAGTTCCAAGGGACAGTGAAAACCAGCTACAGCATTCCGTGCTGGCAGCTTTCGTATGGGAGAAATCGCTGGACGTTACGAACTTGGCAGCCGGGCTCTGCGACAGACACATGCACAGTATTGCCACTTACCAAGAAAAGCTTTGGGGAAAGCGAATGTCTGTGTGGCAGCGAATGCAGTTCCAAGGGACAGTGAAAACCAGCTACAGCATTCCGTGCTGGCAGCTTTCGTGTGGCGCAATTGCTAGACGTTGAGAAATTGGCAGCCGGGCTCTGCGAGAGACACATACACAGTTTTGCCCCTTTACGAACCAAAGCTTTTGGGGCAAGCGAATCTCTGTGTGGCAGCGAATGCAGTTCCAAGGGACAGTGAAAAGCAGCTACAGCATTCCGTGCTGGCAGCTTTCGTGTGGGAGAAATTGCTGGACGTTTCGAATTTGGCAGCCGGGCTCTGCGAGAGACACATACACAGTGTTGGCCCATTACCAAGAAAACCTTTGGGGAAAGCGAATGTCTGTGTGGCAGCGAATGCAGTTCCAAGGGACAGTAAAACCAGCTACAGCATTCCGTGCTGGCAGCTTTCGTGTGGGAGAAATCGCTGGAAGTTTCGAATTTGGCAGCCGGGCTCCGCTAGACAGAGATACACAGTGTTGCCCCTTTACGAACTAAAGCTTTTGCAGAAAGCAAATGTCTGTGTGGCAGCGAATGCAGTTCCAAGGGACAGTGAAAAGCAGCTACAGCATTCCGTGCTGGCAGCTTTCGTGTGGGAGAAATCGCTGGACGTTTCGAATTTGGCAGCGGGGCTCTGCGACAGACACATACACAATGTTGCCACTTACCAAGAAAAGCTTTTGGGGAAAGCGAATGTCTGTGTGGCAGCGAATGCAGTTCCAAGGGACAGTGAAAACCAGCTACAGCATTCGGTGCTGGCAGCTTTCTTGTGGGAGAAATCGCTGGACGTTTCGAATTTGCAGCCGGGCTCTGCTAGACAGAGATACACAGTGTTGCCCCTTTACGAACCAAAGCTTTTGCAGAAAGCGAATGTCTGTGTGGCAGCGAATGCAGTTCCAAGGGACAGTGAAAACCAGCTACAGCATTCCGTGCTGGCAGCTTTCGTGTGGGAGAAATCGCTGGACGTTTCGAATTTGGCAGCGGGGCTCTGCGACAGACACATACACAGTGTTGCCACTTACCAAGAAAAGCTTTTGGGGAAAGCGAATGTCTGTGTGGCAGCGAATGCAGTTCCAAGGGACAGTGAAAACCAGCTACAGCATTCCGTGCTGGCAGCATTCTTGTGGGAGAAATCGCTGGACGTTTCGAATTTGCAGCCGGGCTGCGCTAGACAGAGATACACAGTGTTGCCCCTTTACGAACCAAAGCTTTTGCAGAAAGCGAATGTCTGTGTGGCAGAGAATGCAGTTCCAAGGGACAGTGAAAACCAGCTACAGCATTCCGTCGTGGTAGCTTTCGTGTGGGAGAAATCGCTGGACATTTCGAATTTGGCAGCCGGGCTCTGCGAGAGACACATACACAGTGTTGCCCCATTACCAAGAAAACCTTTGGGGAAAGCGAATGTCTGTGTGGCAGCGAATGCAGTTCCAAGGGACAGTGAAAACCAGCTACAGCATTCCGTGCTGGCAGCTTTCGTGTGGGAGAAATCGCTGGACGTTTCGAATTTGGCAGCCGGGCTCTGCTAGACAGAGATACACAGTGTTGCCCCTTTACGAACCAAAGCTTTTGGGGAAAGCGAATGTCTGTGTGGCAGCGAATGCAGTTCCAAGGGACAGTGAAAACCAGCTACAGCATTCCGTGCTGGCAGCTTTCGTGTGGGAGAAATCACTGGACGTTTCGAATTTGGCAGCGGGGCTCTGCGACAGACACATAAACAGTGTTGCCACTTACCAAGAAAAGCTTTTGGGGAAAGCGAATGTCTGTGTGGCAGCGAATGCAGTTCCAAGGGACAGTGAAAACCAGCTACAGCATTCCGTGCTGGCAGCTTTCATGTGGGCGCAATCGCTGGACGTTTCGAATTTGGCAGCCGGGCTCTGCTAGACAAAGATACAGAGTGTTGCCTCTTTACGAACCAAAGCTTTTGCAGAAAGCGAATGTCTGTGTGGCAGCGAATGCAGTTCCAAGGGACAGTGAAAACCACCTACAGCATTCCGTGCTGGCAGCTTTCGTATGGGAGAAATCGCTGGACGTTACGAACTTGGCAGCCGGGCTCTGCGACAGACACATGCACAGTATTGCCACTTACCAAGAAAAGCTTTTGGGGAAAGCGAATGTCTGTGTGGCAGTGAATGCAGTTCCAAGGGACAGTGAAAACCAGCTACAGCATTCCGTGCTGGCAGCTTTCGTGTGGGAGAAATCGCTGGACGTTTCGAATTTGGCAGCCGGGCTCTGCAAGAGACACATACACAGTGTTGCCCTTTACGAACCAAAGCTTTCGGGGAAAGCGAATGTCTGTGTGGCAGCGAATGCAGTTCCAAGGGACAGTGAAAACCAGCTACAGCATTCCGTGCTGGCAGCTTTCGTGTGGCGCAATTGCTAGACGTTGAGAAATTGGCAGCCGGGCTCTGCGAGAGACACATACACAGTTTTGCCCCTTTACGAACTAAAGCTTTTGGGGAAAGCGAATGTCTGTGTGGCAGCGAATGCAGTTCCAAGGGACAGTGAAAAGCAGCTACAGCATTCCGTGCTGGCAGCTTTCGTGTGGGAGAAATTGCTGGACGTTTCGAATTTGGCAGCCGGGCTCTGCGACAGACACATACACAGTGTTGCCCCTTTACGAACCAAAGCTTTTTGGGAAAGCGAATGTCTGTGTGGCAGCGAATGCAGTTCCAAGGGACAGTAAAACCAGCTACAGCATTCCGTGCTGGCAGCTTTCGTGTGGGAGAAATCGCTGGAAGTTTCGAATTTGGCAGCCGGGCTCTGCTAGACACAGATACACAGTGTTGCCCCTTTACGAACCAAAGCTTTTTGGGAAAGCGAATGTCTGTGTGGCAGCGAATGCAGTTCCAAGGGACAGTGAAAACCAGAAACAGCATTCCATGCTGGCAGCTTTCGTGTAGGAGAAATCGCTGGATGTTTCGAATTTGGCAGCCGGGCTCTGCGAGAGAGAGATACACATTGTTGCCCCATTACCAAGCAAAGCTTTTGGGGAAAGCGAATGTCTGTGTGGCACCGAATGTAGTTCCAAGGGACAATGAAAACCAGCTACAGCATTGCGTGCTGGCAGCTTTTGTGTGGGCGCAATCGCTGGATGTTTCGAATTTGGCAGCTGGGCTCTGCGAGAGACACATACACAGTGTTGCCCCTTTAAGAACCAAAGCTTTTGGGGAAAGCGAATGTCTGTGTGGCAGCGAATGCAGTTCCAAGGGACAGTGAAAACCAGCTACAGCATTCCGTGCTGGCAGCTTTCCTGTGGGCGCAATCGCTGGACTTTTCGAATTTGGCAGCCGGGCTCTGCAAGAGTGAGATACACAGTGTTGCTCCTGTACGAACCAAAGCTTTTGGGGAAAGCGAATGTCTGTGTGGCAGCGAATGCAGTTCCCAGGGACAGTGAAAACCAGCTACAGCATTCCATGCTGGCAGCTTTCGTGTTGGAGAAATCGCTGGATGTTTCGAATTTGGCAGCCGGGTTCTGCTAGACAGAGATACACAGTGTTGCCCCTTTACGAACCAAAGATTTAGGGAAAGCGAATATCTGTGTGGCAGCGAATGCAGTTCCAAGGGACAGTGAAAACCAGCTACAGCATTCCGTGCTGGCAGCTTTCGTGTGGGAGAAATGGCTGGACGTTTCGAATTTGGCAGCCGGGTTCTGCGAGAGACACATACACAGTGTTGCCCCTTTACGAACCAAAGCTTTTGGGGAAAGCGAATGTCTGTGTGGCAGCGAATGCAGTTCCAAGGGACAGTGAAAAGCAGCTACAGAATTCCGTGCTGGCAGCTTTAGTGTGGGAGAAATCGCTGGATGTTTCGAATTTGGCAGCCGGGCTCTGAGAGAGACACATAGACAGTGTTGCCCGATTACTAGGTAAAGCTTTTGGGGAAAGCGAATGCCTGTGTGGCAGCGAATGCAGTTCCAAGGGACAGTGAAAACCAGCTACAGCATTCCGTGCTGGCAGCTTTCGTGTGGGAGAAATGGCTGGACGTTTCGAATTTGGCAGCCGGGCTCTGCAAGAGTGAGATACACAGTGTTGTCCCTTTACGAACCAAAGCTTTTGGGGAAAGCGAATGTCTGTGTGGCAGTGAATGCAGTTCCAAGGGACAGTGAAAACCAGCTACAGCATTCCGTGCTGGCAGCTTTCGTGTGGGGGCTATCGCTGGATGTTTCGAATTTCGCAGCCGGGCTCTGCGAGAGACACATACACAGTGTTGCCCCTTTACAAACCAAAGCTTTCGGGGAAAGCGAATGTCCGTGTGGCAGCGAATGCAGTTCCAAGGGACAGTGAAAACCAGCTACAGCATTCCGTGCTGGCAGCTTTCCTGTGGGCGCAATCGCTGGACGTTTCGAATTTGGCAGCCGGGCTCTGCGAGAGACACATACAAAGTGTTGCCCCTTTACGAACCAAAGCTTTTGGGGAAAGCGAATGCCTGTGTGGCAGCGAATTCAGTTCCAAGGGACAGTGAAAACCAGCTACAGCATTCCATGCTGGCAGCTTTCGTGTGGGCGCAATCGCTGGACGTTTCAAATATGGCAGCCGGGTTCTGCGAGAGACACATACACAGTGTTGCCCCTTTACGAACCAAAGCTTTTGGGGAAAGCGAATGTCTGTGTGGCAGCGAATGCAGTTCCAAGGGACAGTGAAAACCAGCTACAGCATTCCGTGCTGGCAGTTTTCCTGTGGGCGCAATCGCGTGACGTTTCGAATTTGACAGCCGGGCTCTGCAAGAGTGAGATACACAGTGTTGCCCCTTTACGAACCAAAGCTTTCGGGGAAAGCGAATATCTGTGTGGCAGTGAATGCCGTTCCAAGGGACAGTGAAAACCAGCTACAGCATTCCGTGCTGGCAGCTTTCGTGTGGGCGCAATCGCGTGACGTTTCGAATTTGGCAGCCGGGCTCTGCAAGAGTGAGATACACAGTGTTGCCCCTTTACGAACCAAAGCTTTTGGGGAAAGCGAATGTCTGTGTGGCAGCGAATGCAGTTCCAAGGGACAGTGAAAACCAGCTACAGCATTCCGTGCTGGCATATTTCGTGTCGGCGCAATCGCGTGACGTTTCGAATTTGGCAGCCGGGCTCTGCGAGAGTGAGATACACAGTGTTGCCCCTTTACGAACCAAAGCTTTTGGGGAAAGCGAATATCTGTGTGGCAGTGAATGCCGTTCCAAGGGACAGTGAAAACCAGCTACAGCATTCCATGCTGGCAGCTTTCGTGTGGGAGAAATCGCTGGACGTTTCGAATTTGGCAGCCGGGCTCTGCTAGACAGAGATACAGAGTCTTGCCCAATTACCAAGCAAAGCTTTTGGGGAAAGCGAATGTCTGTGTGGCAGCGAATGCAGTTCCAAGGGACAGTGAAAACCAGCTACAGCATTCCGTGCTGGCAGCTTTCGTGTGGGCGCTATCGCTGGATGTTTCGAATTTCGCAGCCGGGCTCTGCGAGAGACACATACACAGTGTTGCCCCTTTACAAACCAAAGCTTTCGGGGAAAGCGAATGTCTGTGTGGCAGCGAATGCAGTTCCAAGGGACAGTGAAAACCAGCTACAGCATTCCGTGCTGGCAGCTTTCCTGTGGGCGCAATCGCTGGACGTTTCGAATTTGGCAGCCGGGCTCTGTGAGAGGCACATACAAAGTGTTGCCCCTTTACGAACCAAAGTTTTTGGGGAAAGCGAATGTCTGTGTGGCAGCGAATGCCGTTCCAAGGGACAGTGAAAACCAGCTACAGCATTCCATGCTGGCAGCTTTCGTGAGGGAGAAATCGCTGGATGTTTCGAATTTGGCAGCCGGGCTCTGCGAGAGTGAGATACACAGTGTTGCCCCTTTACGAACCAAAGCTTTTGGGGAAAGCGAATGTCTGTGTGGCAGCGAATGCAGTTCCAAGGGACAGTGAAAACCAGCTACAGCATTCCGTGCTGGCAGCTTTCGTGTGGGAGAAATCGCTGGACGTTTCGAATTTGGCAGCCGGGCTCTGCAAGAGTTAGATACACAGTGTTGCCCAATTTCCAAGCAAAGCTTTTGTGGAAAGCGAATGTCTGTGTGGCAGCGAATGCAGTTCCAAGGGACAGTGAAAACCAGCTAAAGCATTCCGTGCTGGTAGCTTTTGTGCGGGCGCACTCACTGGACCTTTCGAATTTGGCAGCCGGGCTCTGCAAGAGACACATACACAGTGTTGCCCCTTTACGAAGCAAACGGTTTTGGGAAAGCGAATGCCTGTGTGGCAGCGAATGCAGTTCCAAGGGACAGTGAAAACCAGCTACAGCATTGCGTGCTGGCAGCTTTCGTGTGGGCGCAATCGCTGGACGTTTCGAATTTGGCAGCCGGGCTCTGCGAGAGACACATACACAGTTTTGCCACTTTACAAACCAATGCTTTCGGGGAAAGCGAATGTCTGTGTGGCAGCGAATGCAGTTCCAAGGGACAGTGAAAACCAGCTACAGCATTCCGTGCTGGCAGCTTTCCTGTGGGCGCTATCGCTGGATGTTTCGAATTTCGCAGCCGGGCTCTGCGAGAGACACATACACAGTGTTGCCACTTTACAAACCAAAGCTTTTGGGGAAAGCGAATGCCTGTGTGGCAGCGAATTCAGTTCCAAGGGACAGTGAAAACCATCTACAGCATTCCATGCTGGCAGCTTTCGTGAGGGAGAAATCACTGGATGTTTCGAATTTGGCAGCAGGGCTCTGATAGACAGAGATACACAGTGTTACCCCATTACCAAGCAAAGCTTTTGGGGAAAGCGAATGTCTGTGTGGCAGCGAATGCAGTTCCAAGGGACAGTGAAAACCAGCTACAGCATTCCGTGCTGGCAGCTTTCGTGTGGGCGCAGTCGCGTGACCTTTCGAATTTGGCAGCCGGGCTCTGCGAGAGTGAGATACACAGTGTTGCCCCTTTACGAACCAAAGCTTTTGGGGAAAGCGAATATCTGTGTGGCAGTGAATGCCGTTCCAAGGGACAGTGAAAATCAGCTACAGCATTCCATGCTGGCAGCTTTCGTGTGGGAGAAATCGCTGGACGTTTCGAATTTGGCAGCCGGGCTCTGCTAGACAGAGATACACAGTGTTGCCCAATTACCAAGAAAAGCTTTTGGGGAAAGCGAATGTCTGTGTGGCAGCGAATGCAGTTCCAAGGGACAGTGAAAACCACCTACAGCATTCCATGCTGGTAGCTTTTGTGCGGGCGCATTCGCTGGACGTTTCGAATTTGGCAGCCGGGCTCTGCAATAGACACATACACAGTGTTGCCCCTTTACGAACCAAAGGTTTTTGGGAAAGCGAATGCCTGTGTGGCAGCGAATGCAGTTCCAAGGGACAGTGAAAACCAGCTACAGCATTCCGTGCTGGCAGCTTTCGTGTGGGCGCTATCGCTGGATGTTTCGAATTTGGCAGCCGGGCTCTGCGAGAGACACATACACAGTGTTGCCCCTTTACAAACCAAAGCTTTCGGGGAAAGCGAATGTCTGTGTGGCAGCGAATGCAGTTCCAAGGGACAGTGAAAACCAGCTACAGCATTCCGTGCTGGCAGCTTTCGTGTGGGCGCAATCGCGTGACGTTTCGAATTTGGCAGCCGGGCTCTGCAAGAGTGAGATACACAGTGTTGCCCCTTTACGAACCAAAGCTTTTGGGGAAAGCGAATATCTGTGTGGCAGTGAATGCCGTTCCAAGGGACAGTGAAAACCAGCTACAGCATTCCGTGCTGGCAGCTTTCGTGTGGGCGCAATCGCGTGACGTTTCGAATTTGGCAGCCGGGCTCTGCGAGAGTGAGATACACAGTGTTGCCCCTTTACGAACCAAAGCTTTTGGGGAAAGCGAATGTCTGTGTGGCAGTGAATGCAGTTCCAAGGGACAGTGAAAACCAGCTACAGCATTCCATGCTGGCAGCTTTCGTGTGGGCGCAATCGCTGGACGTTGCAAATATGGCAGCCGGGCTCTGCGAGAGACACATACACAGTGTTGCCCCTTTAGGAACCAAAGCTTTTGGGGAAAGCGAATGTCTGTGTGACAGCGAATGCAGTTCCAAGGGACAGTGAAAACCAGCTACAGGATTGTGTGCTGGCAGCTTTTGTGTGGGCGCAATCGCTGGATGGTTCGAATTTGGTAGCCGGGCTCTGCGAGAGACACATACAGAGTTTTGCCCCTTTACGAACCAAAGCTTTTGGGGAAAGCGAATGTCTGTGTGGCAGCGAATGCAGTTCCAAGGGACAGTGAAACCCAGCTACAGCATTCCGTGCTGGCAGCTTTCCTGTGGGCGCAATCGCTGGACTTTTCGAATTTGGCAGCCGGGCTCTGCTAGAGACACATACACAGTTGTGCCCCATTACCAAGAAAAGCTTTTTGCGAAAGCGAATGTCTGTGTGGCAGCGAATGCAGTTCCAAGGGACAGTGAAAACCAGCTATAGCATTCCGTTCTGGCAGCTTTCGTGTGGGAGAAATGGCTGGACGTTTCAAATTTGGCAGCCGGGCTCTGCGAGAGAGAGATACACAGTGTTGCCTCTTTACGAACTAAAGCTTTTGGGGAAAGCGTATGTCTGTGTGGCAGCGAATGCAGTTCCAAGGGACAGTGAAAACCAGCTACAGCATTCCGTGCTGGCAGCTTTCGTGTGGGGGAAATCGCTGGACGTTTCGAATTTGGCAGCCGGGCTCTGCGAGAGACACATACACAGTGTTGCCCCATTACCATGAAAAATTTTTGGGGAAAGCGAATGTCTGTGCGGCAGCGAATGCAGTTCCAAGGGACAGTGAAAACCAGCTACAGCATTCCGTGCTGGCAGCTTTCGTGTGGGCGCAATCGCTGGACGTTTCGAATTTGGCAGCCGGGCTCTGCGAGAGATACATACACAGTGTTGCCCCTTAACGAACCAAAGCTTTTGGGGAAAGCGAATGTCTGTGTGGCAGCGAATGCAGTTCCAAGGGACAGTGAAAACCAGCCACAGCATTCCGTGCTGGCAGCTTTCGTGTGGGAGAAATCGCTGGACGTTTCGAATTTGGCAGCCGGGCTCTGCGAGAGACACATACACAGTTTGCCCCATTACCAAGCAAAGCTTGTGGGGAAAGCGAATGTCTGTGTGGCAGCGAATGCAGTTCCAAGGGAAAGTGAAAACCAGCTACAGCATTCCGTGCTGGCAGCTTTCCTGTGGGCGCAATCGCTGGACGTTTCGAATTTGGCAGCCGGGCTCTGCGAGAGATACATACACAGTGTTGCCCCTTTACGAACCAAAGCTTGTGGGGAAAGCGAATGTCTGTTTCGCAGCGAATGCAGTTCCAAGGGACAGTGAAAACCAGCTACAGCATTCCGTGCTGGCAGCTTTCGTGTGGGCGCAATCGCTGGACGTTTCGAATTTGGCAGCCAGGCTCTGCGAGAGACACATACACAGTGTTGCCACATTACCATGAAAACCTTTTGGGGAAAGCGAATGTCTGTGTGGCAGCGAATGCAGTTCCAAGGGACAGTGAAAACCAGCTACAGCATTCCGTTCTGGCAGCTTTCGTGTTGGCGCAATCACTGGACGTTTCGAATTTGGCAGCCGGTCTCTGCGAGAGACACATACATAGTGTTGCCCCTTTACGAACCAAAGCTTTTGGGGAATGCGAATGTCTGTGTGGCAGCGAATGCAGTTCCAAGGGACAGTGAAAACCAGCTACAGCATTCCGTGCTGGCAGCTTTCGTGTGGGCGCAATCGCTGGAAGTTTCGAATTTGGCAGCCGGGCTCTGCGAGAGACACATACAGAGTGTTGCCCCATTACCAAGAAAACCTTTGGGGAAAGCGAATGTCTGTGTGGCAGCGAATGCAGTTCCAAGGGACAGTGAAAACCAGCTACAGCATTCCGTGCTGGCAGCTTTCGTGTGGGAGAAATCGCTGGACGTTTCGAATTTGGCAGCCGGGCTCTGCGAGAGACACATACACAGTGTTGCCCCATTACCATGAAAACATTTTGGGGAAAGCGAATGTCTGTGTGGCAGCGAATGCAGTTCCAAGGGACAGTGAAAACCAGCTACAGCATTCCGTGCTGGCAGCTTTCCTGTGGGCGCAATCGCTGGACGTTTCGAATTTGGCAGCCGGGCTCTGCGAGAGGCACATACAAAGTGTTGCCCCTTTACGAACCAAAGTTTTTGGGGAAAGCGAATGTCTGTGTGGCAGCGAATGCCGTTCCAAGGGACAGTGAAAACCAGCTACAGCATTCCATGCTGGCAGCTTTCGTGAGGGAGAAATCGCTGGATGTTTCGAATTTGGCAGCCGGGCTCTGCGAGAGTGAGATACACAGTGTTGCCCCTTTACGAACCAAAGCTTTTGGGGAAAGCGAATGTCTGTGTGGCAGCGAATGCAGTTCCAAGGGACAGTGAAAACCAGCTACAGCATTCCGTGCTGGCAGCTTTCGTGTGGGAGAAATCGCTGGACGTTTCGAATTTGGCAGCCGGGCTCTGCAAGAGTTAGATACACAGTGTTGCCCAATTTCCAAGCAAAGCTTTTGTGGAAAGCGAATGTCTGTGTGGCAGCGAATGCAGTTCCAAGGGACAGTGAAAACCAGCTAAAGCATTCCGTGCTGGTAGCTTTTGTGCGGGCGCACTCACTGGACGTTTCGAATTTGGCAGCCGGGCTCTGCAAGAGACACATACACAGTGTTGCCCCTTTACGAAGCAAACGGTTTTGGGAAAACGAATGCCTGTGTGGCAGCGAATGCAGTTCCAAGGGACAGTGAAAACCAGCTACAGCATTGCGTGCTGGCAGCTTTCGTGTGGGCGCAATCGCTGGACGTTTCGAATTTGGCAGCCGGGCTCTGCGAGAGACACATACACAGTTTTGCCACTTTACAAACCAATGCTTTCGGGGAAAGCGAATGTCTGTGTGGCAGCGAATGCAGTTCCAAGGGACAGTGAAAACCAGCTACAGCATTCCGTGCTGGCAGCTTTCCTGTGGGCGCTATCGCTGGATGTTTCGAATTTCGCAGCCGGGCTCTGCGAGAGACACATACACAGTGTTGCCACTTTACAAACCAAAGCTTTTGGGGAAAGCGAATGCCTGTGTGGCAGCGAATTCAGTTCCAAGGGACAGTGAAAACCATCTACAGCATTCCATGCTGGCAGCTTTCGTGAGGGAGAAATCACTGGATGTTTCGAATTTGGCAGCAGGGCTCTGATAGACAGAGATACACAGTGTTACCCCATTACCAAGCAAAGCTTTTGGGGAAAGCGAATGTCTGTGTGGCAGCGAATGCAGTTCCAAGGGACAGTGAAAACCAGCTACAGCATTCCGTGCTGGCAGCTTTCGTGTGGGCGCAGTCGCGTGACCTTTCGAATTTGGCAGCCGGGCTCTGCGAGAGTGAGATACACAGTGTTGCCCCTTTACGAACCAAAGCTTTTGGGGAAAGCGAATATCTGTGTGGCAGTGAATGCAGTTCCAAGGGACAGTGAAAATCAGCTACAGCATTCCATGCTGGCAGCTTTCGTGTGGGAGAAATCGCTGGACGTTTCGAATTTGGCAGCCGGGCTCTGCTAGACAGAGATACACAGTGTTGCCCAATTACCAAGAAAAGCTTTTGGGGAAAGCGAATGTCTGTGTGGCAGCGAATGCAGTTCCAAGGGACAGTGAAAACCACCTACAGCATTCCATGCTGGTAGCTTTTGTGCGGGCGCATTCGCTGGACGTTTCGAATTTGGCAGCCGGGCTCTGCAATAGACACATACACAGTGTTGCCCCTTTACGAACCAAAGGTTTTTGGGAAAGCGAATGCCTGTGTGGCAGCGAATGCAGTTCCAAGGGACAGTGAAAACCAGCTACAGCATTCCGTGCTGGCAGCTTTCGTGTGGGCGCTATCGCTGGATGTTTCGAATTTGGCAGCCGGGCTCTGCGAGAGACACATACACAGTGTTGCCCCTTTACAAACCAAAGCTTTCGGGGAAAGCGAATGTCTGTGTGGCAGCGAATGCAGTTCCAAGGGACAGTGAAAACCAGCTACAGCATTCCGTGCTGGCAGCTTTCGTGTGGGCGCAATCGCGTGACGTTTCGAATTTGGCAGCCGGGCTCTGCAAGAGTGAGATACACAGTGTTGCCCCTTTACGAACCAAAGCTTTTGGGGAAAGCGAATATCTGTGTGGCAGTGAATGCCGTTCCAAGGGACAGTGAAAACCAGCTACAGCATTCCGTGCTGGCAGCTTTCGTGTGGGCGCAATCGCGTGACGTTTCGAATTTGGCAGCCGGGCTCTGCGAGAGTGAGATACACAGTGTTGCCCCTTTACGAACCAAAGCTTTTGGGGAAAGCGAATGTCTGTGTGGCAGTGAATGCAGTTCCAAGGGACAGTGAAAACCAGCTACAGCATTCCATGCTGGCAGCTTTCGTGTGGGCGCAATCGCTGGACGTTGCAAATATGGCAGCCGGGCTCTGCGAGAGACACATACACAGTGTTGCCCCTTTAGGAACCAAAGCTTTTGGGGAAAGCGAATGTCTGTGTGACAGCGAATGCAGTTCCAAGGGACAGTGAAAACCAGCTACAGGATTGTGTGCTGGCAGCTTTTGTGTGGGCGCAATCGCTGGATGGTTCGAATTTGGTAGCCGGGCTCTGCGAGAGACACATACAGAGTTTTGCCCCTTTACGAACCAAAGCTTTTGGGGAAAGCGAATGTCTGTGTGGCAGCGAATGCAGTTCCAAGGGACAGTGAAACCCAGCTACAGCATTCCGTGCTGGCAGCTTTCCTGTGGGCGCAATCGCTGGACTTTTCGAATTTGGCAGCCGGGCTCTGCTAGAGACACATACACAGTTGTGCCCCATTACCAAGAAAAGCTTTTTGCGAAAGCGAATGTCTGTGTGGCAGCGAATGCAGTTCCAAGGGACAGTGAAAACCAGCTATAGCATTCCGTTCTGGCAGCTTTCGTGTGGGAGAAATGGCTGGACGTTTCAAATTTGGCAGCCGGGCTCTGCGAGAGAGAGATACACAGTGTTGCCTCTTTACGAACTAAAGCTTTTGGGGAAAGCGTATGTCTGTGTGGCAGCGAATGCAGTTCCAAGGGACAGTGAAAACCAGCTACAGCATTCCGTGCTGGCAGCTTTCGTGTGGGGGAAATCGCTGGACGTTTCGAATTTGGCAGCCGGGCTCTGCGAGAGACACATACACAGTGTTGCCCCATTACCATGAAAAATTTTTGGGGAAAGCGAATGTCTGTGCGGCAGCGAATGCAGTTCCAAGGGACAGTGAAAACCAGCTACAGCATTCCGTGCTGGCAGCTTTCGTGTGGGCGCAATCGCTGGACGTTTCGAATTGGGCAGCCGGGCTCTGCGAGAGATACATACACAGTGTTGCCCCTTAACGAACCAAAGCTTTTGGGGAAAGCGAATGTCTGTGTGGCAGCGAATGCAGTTCCAAGGGACAGTGAAAACCAGCCACAGCATTCCGTGCTGGCAGCTTTCGTGTGGGAGAAATCGCTGGACGTTTCGAATTTGGCAGCCGGGCTCTGCGAGAGACACATACACAGTTTGCCCCATTACCAAGCAAAGCTTGTGGGGAAAGCGAATGTCTGTGTGGCAGCGAATGCAGTTCCAAGGGAAAGTGAAAACCAGCTACAGCATTCCGTGCTGGCAGCTTTCCTGTGGGCGCAATCGCTGGACGTTTCGAATTTGGCAGCCGGGCTCTGCGAGAGATACATACACAGTGTTGCCCCTTTACGAACCAAAGCTTGTGGGGAAAGCGAATGTCTGTTTCGCAGCGAATGCAGTTCCAAGGGACAGTGAAAACCAGCTACAGCATTCAGTGCTGGCAGCTTTTTTGTGGTCGCAATCGCTAGACGTTTCGAATTTGGCAGCCGGGCTCTGCGAGAGACACATACACAGTGTTGCCCCTTTACGAACCAAAGCTTTTGGGGAAAGCGAATGTCTGTGTGGCAGCGAATGCAGTTCCAAGGGACAGTGAAAACCAGCTACAGCATTCCGTGCTGGCAGCTTTCGTGTGGGCGCAATCGCTGGAAGTTTCGAATTTGGCAGCCGGGCTCTGCGAGAGACACATACAGAGTGTTGCCCCATTACCAAGAAAACCTTTGGGGAAAGCAAATGTCTGTGTGGCAGCGAATGCAGTTCCAAGGGACAGTGAAAAGCAGCTACAGTAGTCCGTGCTGGCAGCTTTCGTGTGGGGGAAATCGCTGGACGTTTCGAATTTGGCAGCCGGGCTCTGCGAGAGACATATACACAGTGTTGCCCCTTTACGAAACAAAGCTTTTGGGGAAAGCGAATGTCTGTGTGGCAGCGAATGCAGTCCCAAGGGACAGTGAAAACCAGCTACAGCATTCCGTGCTGGTAGTTATCGTGTGGGCGCAATCGCTGGACTTTTCTAATTTGGCAGCCGCGCTCTGCGAGAGACACATACACAGTGTTGCCCCATTACCATGAAAAACTTTTGGGGAAAGCGAATGTCTGTGTGGCAGCGAATGCAGTTCCAAGGGACAGTGAAAACCAGCTACAGCATTCCGTGCTGGCAGCTTTCGTGTGGGCGCAATCGCTGGACGTTTCGAATTTGGCAGCCAGGCTCTGCGAGAGACACATACACAGTGTTGCCACATTACCATGAAAACCTTTTGGGGAAAGCGAATGTCTGTGTGGCAGCGAATGCAGTTCCAAGGGACAGTGAAAACCAGCTACAGCATTCCGTTCTGGCAGCTTTCGTGTTGGCGCAATCACTGGACGTTTCGAATTTGGCAGCCGGTCTCTGCGAGAGACACATACATAGTGTTGCCCCTTTACGAACCAAAGCTTTTGGGGAATGCGAATGTCTGTGTGGCAGCGAATGCAGTTCCAAGGGACAGTGAAAACCAGCTACAGCATTCCGTGCTGGCAGCTTTCGTGTGGGCGCAATCGCTGGAAGTTTCGAATTTGGCAGCCGGGCTCTGCGAGAGACACATACAGAGTGTTGCCCCATTACCAAGAAAACCTTTGGGGAAAGCGAATGTCTGTGTGGCAGCGAATGCAGTTCCAAGGGACAGTGAAAACCAGCTACAGCATTCCGTGCTGGCAGCTTTCGTGTGGGAGAAATCGCTGGACGTTTCGAATTTGGCAGCCGGGCTCTGCGAGAGACACATACACAGTGTTGCCCCATTACCATGAAAACATTTTGGGGAAAGCGAATGTCTGTGTGGCAGCGAATGCAGTTCCAAGGGACAGTGAAAACCAGCTACAGCATTCCGTGCTGGCAGCTTTCGTATGGGAGAAATTGCTGTACGTTTCGAATTTGGCAGCCGGGCTCTGCGAGAGACACATACACAGTGTTGCCCCATTACCATGAAAACCTTTTGGGGAAAGCGAATGTCTGTGTGGCAGCGAATGCAGTTCCAAGGGACAGTGAAAACCAGCTACAGCATTCCGTTCTGGCAGCTTTCGTGTGGGCGCAATCGCTGGACGTTTCGAATGTGGCAGCCGGGCTCTGCGAGAGACACATACACAGTGTTGCCCCATTACCAAGCAAAGCTTTAGGGGAAAGCGAATGTCTTTGTGGCAGCGAATGCAGTTCCAAGGGACAGTGAAAACCAGCTACAGCATTGCGTGCTGGCAGCTTTCGTGTGGGCGCAATCGCTGGACGTTTCGAATTTGGCAGCCGGGCTCTGCGAGAGAGAGATACACAGTGTTGCCTCTTTACGAAATAAAGCTTTTGGGCAAAGCGTATGTCTGTGTGGCAGCGAATGCAGTTCCAAGGGACAGTGAAAACCAGTTACAGCATTCCGTGCTGGCAGCTTTAGTGTGGGAGAAATCGCTGGACGTTTCAAATTTGGCAGCCGGGCTCTGCGAGAGAGAGATACACAGTGTTGCCTCTTTACGAACTAAAGCTTTTGGGCAAAGCGTATGTCTGTGTGGCAGCGAATGCAGTTCCAAGGGACAGTGAAAACCAGCTACAGCATTCCGTGGTGGCAGCTTTCGTGTGGGCGCAATTGCTGGACGTTTCCAATTTGGCAGCCGGGCTCTGCGAGAGACACATACACAGTGTTGCCCCATTACCAAGCAAAGCTTTTGTGGAAAGCGAATGCCTGTGTGGCAGCGAATGCAGTTCCAAGGGACAGTGAAAACCAGCCACAGCATTCCGTGCTGGCAGCTTTCGTGTGGGCGCAGCCGCTGGAAGTTTCGAATTTGGCAGCTGGGCTCTGCGAGAGACACATACACATTGTTGCCCCTTTACGAACCAAAGCTTTTGGGGAAAGCGAATGTCTGTGTGGCAGCGAATGCAGTTCCAAGGGACAGTGAAAACCAGCTACAGCATTCCATGCTGGCAGCTTTCGTGTGGGCGCAATCGCTGTACGTTTCAAATTTGGCAGCCGGGCTCTGCGAGAGAGAGATACACAGTGTTGCCCCTTTACGAACTAAAGCTTTTGTGGAAAGCGAATGTCTGTATGGCAGCGAATGCAGTTCCAAGGGACAGTGAAAAGCAGCTACAGCATTCCGTGCTGGCAGCTTTCTTATGGGAGAAATTGCTGGACGTTTCGAATTTGGCAGCCGGGCTCTGCGAGAGACACATACACAGTGTTGCCCCATTACCAAGAAAACCTTTTGGGGAAAGTGACAGTCTGTGTGGCAGCGAATGCAGTTCCAGGGACAGTGAAAACCAGCTACAGCATTCCGTGCTGGCAGCTTTCGTATGGGCGCAATCGCTGGACGTTTCGAATTTGGCAGCCGGGCTCTGCGAGAGAGAGATACACATTGTTGCCCCTTTACGAACCAAAGCTTTTGTGGAAAGCGAATGTCTGTGTGGCAGCGAATGCAGTTCCAAGGGACAGTGAAAACCAGCCACAGCATTCCGTGCTGGCAGCTTTCGTGTGGGCGTAGCCGCTGGAAGTTTCGAATTTGGCAGCTGCGCTCTGCGAGAGACACATACACAGTGTTGCCCCTTTACGAACAAAGGCTTTTGGGGAAAGCAAATGCCTGTGTGGCAGCGAATGCAGTTCCAAGGGACAGTGAAAACCAGCTACAGCATTCCGTGCTGGCAGCTTTCGTGTGGGCGCAATCGCTGGACGTTTCGAATTTGGCAGCCGGGCTCTGCTAGATGGAGATACATATTGTTGCCAAATTACCAAGAAAAGCTTTTGGGGAAAGCGAATGTCTGTGTGGCAGCGAATGCAGTTCCAAGGGACAGTGAAAACCAGCTACAGCATTCCGTGCTGGCAGCTTTCCTGTGGGCGCAATCGCTGGACGTTTCGAATTTGGCAGCCGGGCTCTGCTAGACAGAGATACACAGTGTTGCCCCTTTACGAACCAAAGCTTTTGGGGAAAGCGAATATCTGTGTGGCAGTGAATGCCGTTCCAAGGGACAGTGAAAACCAGCTACAGCATTCCGTGCTGGCAGCTTTCCTGTGGGCGCAATCGCGTGACGTTTCGAATTTGGCAGCCGGGCTCTGCTAGACAGAGATACACAGTGTTGCCCAATTACCAAGCAAAGCTTTTGTGGAAAGCGAATGTCTGTGTGGCAGCGAATGCAGTTCCAAGGGACAGTGAAAACCAGCTGCAGCATTCCGTGCTGGCAGCTTTTGTGTTGGAGAAATCGCTGGATGTTTCGAATTTGGCAGCTGGGCTCTGCTAGACAGAGATACAGAGTGTTGCCCCATTACCAAGCAAAGCTTTTTGGGAAAGCGAATGTCTGTGTGGCAGCGAATGCAGTTCCAAGGGACAGTGAAAACCAGCTACAGCATTCCGTGCTGGCAGCTTTCGTGTGGGAGAAATGGCTGGACGTTTCGAATTTGGCAGCCGGGCTCTGCGAGAGAGAGATACACAGTGTTGCCTCTTTACGAACTAAAGCTTTTGGGCAAAGCGTATGTCTGTGTGGCAGCGAATGCAGTTCCAAGGGACAGTGAAAACCAGTTACAGCATTCCGTGCTGGCAGCTTTCGTGTGGGAGAAATCGCTGGACGTTTCAAATTTGGCAGCCGGGCTCTGCGAGAGAGAGATACACAGTGTTGCCTCTTTACGAACTAAAGCTTTTGGGCAAAGCGTATGTCTGTGTGGCAGCGAATGCAGTTCCAAGGGACAGTGAAAACCAGCTACAGCATTCCGTGCTGGCAGCTTTCGTGTGGGCGCAATCGCTGGACGTTTTGAATTGGGCAGCCGGGCTCTGCGAGAGATACATACACAGTGTTGCCCCTTAACGAACCAAAGCTTTTGGGGAAAGCGAATGTCTGTGTGGCAGCGAATGCAGTTCCAAGGGACAGTGAAAACCAGCCACAGCATTCCATGCTGGCAGCTTTCGTGTGGGAGAAATCGCTGGACGTTTCGAATTTGGCAGCCGGGCTCTGCGAGAGACACATACACAGTGTTGCCCCATTACCAAGCAAAGCTTGTGGGGAAAGCGAATGTCTGTGTGGCAGCGAATGCAGTTCCAAGGGACAGTGAAAACCAGCTACAGCATTCCGTGCTGGCAGCTTTCCTGTGGGCGCAATCGCTGGACGTTTCGAATTTGGAAGCCGGGCTCTGCGAGAGACACATACACAGTGTTGCCCCTTTACGAACCAAAGCTTGTGGGGAAAGCGAATGCCTGTGTGGCAGCGAATGCAGTTCCAAGGGACAGTGAAAACCAGCTACAGCATTCGGTGCTGGCAGCTTTTTTGTGGTCGCAATCGCTGGACGTTTCGAATTTGGCAGCCGGGCTCTGCGAGCGAGAGATACACACTGTTGCCCCTTTACGAACCAAAGCTTTTGGGGAAAGCGAATGTCTGTGTGGCAGCGAATGCAGTTCCAAGGGACAGTGAAAACCAGCTACAGCATTCCGTGCTGGCAGCTTTCGTGTGGGCGCAATCGCTGGAAGTTTCGAATTTGGCAGCCGGGCTCTGCGAGAGACACATACAGAGTGTTGCCCCATTACCAAGAAAACCTTTGGGGAAAGCGAATGTCTGTGTGGCAGCGAATGCAGTTCCAAGGGACAGTGAAAAGCAGCTACAGTAGTCCGTGCTGGCAGCTTTCGTGTGGGCGCAATCGCTGGACGTTTCGAATTTGGCAGCCGGGCTCTGCGAGAGACACATACACAGTGTTGCCCCTTTACGAACCAAAGCTTTTGGGGAAAGCGTATGTCTGTGTGGCAGCGAATGCAGTTCCAAGGGACAGTGAAAACCAGCTACAGCATTGCGAGGTGGCAGCTTTCGTGTTCGGTGGCAGCTTTCGTGTTTCGGTGGCAGCTTTCGGTGTTCCCCAGGGCTCGGTGTTGGGGCCAGTTCTGTTTAACATCTTTATCAATGATCTGGACGAAGGGATCGAGTGCACTCTCAGTAAGTTTGCAGACGACACCAAGTTGTGTGGGAGTGTTGATCTGCTGGAGGGTAGGCAGGCTCTGCAGAGGGACCTGGACAGGCTGGATCGATGGGCTGGGGTGAATTGTATGAGGTTTAACAAGGCCAAGTGCAAGGTCCTGCACTTGGGCCACAGCAACCCCATGCAACGCTACAGGCTTGGGGAAGAGTGGCTGGAAAGCTGCCTGGCAGAGAAGGACCTAGGGGTGTTGGTTGACAGCCGCCTGAATATGAGCCAGCAGTGTGCCCAGGCGGCCAAGAAGGCCAATGGCATCCTGGCCTGTATCAAAAATAGCGTGGCCAGCAGGACTAGGGAAGTGATTGTGCCCCTGTACTCGGCACTGGTGAGGCCGCACCTCGAATACTGTGTTCAGTTTTGGGCCCCCCACTACAAGAGGGATATTGAGGTACTGGAGCGCGTACAGAGAAGGGCAACGAAGCTGGTGAAGGGTCTGGAGCAGAAGTCTTATGAGGAGCGGCTGAGGGAGCTGGGACTGTTTAGCCTCGAGAAAAGGAGGCTGAGGGGAGACCTCATAGCTCTCTACAACTACCTGAAAGGAGGTTGTAGAGAGGTGGGGGTCGGTCTCTTCTCCCAGGTAACAAGTGATAGGACAAGAGGAAATGGCCTCAAGTTGCGCCAGGGGAGGTTTAGACTGGATATTAGGAAATTTTTCTTCACCGAGAGGGTTATCAAGCATTGGAACAGACTGCCCAGGGAAGTGGTTGAGTCGCCATCCCTGGAGGTATTTAAAGGACGTTTGGATGAGGTACTTAGAGACATGGTGTAGTGATGGTTTTTGGCAGTGTTAGGTTTATGGTTGGACTCGATGATCTTAAAGGTCTTTTCCAACCTATATGATTCTGTGATTCTGTGTGGGCGCAATCGCTGGACGTTTCGAATTTGGCAGCCGGGCTCTGCGAGAGAGAGATACACAGTGTTGCCCCTTTACGAACCAAAGCTTTTGTGGAAAGCGAATGTCTGTGTGGCAGCGAATGCAGTTCCAAGGGACAGTGAAAACCAGCTACAGCATTCCGTGCCTGCAGCTTTCGTGTGGGCGCAATCGCTGGACGTTTCGAATTTGGCAGCCGGGCTCTGCGAGAGTGAGATACACAGTGTTGCCCCTTTACGAACCAAAGCTTGTGGAAGAATGGTTAAGTGAAAAAGGACACAGCTTAATTGATGTGAGCAATCCAGCCTTTGATGGGGCCTGGGAGCCAGAGATCAAGGTGAAATTCCCTTGAGAACAGCAGAAGGAGTACTTGGTAAAGCAAGATAAACGGGACTAAGCCTGGGAAAGTGCTGATAAGACCCCCTTTGTGAACAGTGCGTGAACGGCAACTTTGTACCAATCATATAATTGTTTTAAGCGCGTGGACAAGTATAGTTATCCAATAGAATAGTCGCTGTTAGCGCGTGCTTTGCTTAGCATCTATATAAACCTGTTAAGTAATCTGAATAAAGGAGAACGACCATACTCATATTGAGATTCATCGTTACTCCGGGTCCGTCTCCCACTCCGACATCTGGTAGCAGAGGATGCACCGATGAAATCTCCGTGACTGCGGTAAGCAGCTAGAGGAGGGGAGTTGGGAAACCACGGCTGAGGGAAGCGCTGCCTGGAGCAAGAAGCAGGGCAGACGCCGGTGTGAGGTCGCTCCTCACCTCTCAGGCGCAGTGATGGAAACAGAAGCTGCGGCCACGTTGCTCACTGGAATCCTCTCTAAGAGAGGGATAGAAGCACCAGTGAAGCAGTTAATAAGGTTGATTAAATTGGGACAATGTTGGGGTCACTTTTCTGACACCTGCATGTTATTTTCCGTATCGGAATGGCGAGATTTTGGAGGAACAATGTGGCAGAAAACAATAGAGGGGGATAAAAAGGAAGAAAAGGAAATAAAGGCGGTTCGTGGACTCTGGAACACTGTCTTGGAAACTTTGAAAGCGATGAAGGCGGAGAGGGAAGTAGCTTGCGCTGCTGCCCAAATGTTAGGTCCGGGAGTGCCTAAAGATAAGCCCGAAATCAAACTGGGACCTATTGCGCGATTTTTTGGGCTGCCTGCCGTGAGAGGCGCGTCTGGAACTGTCTGTAAAAACGTTTCTGAACTGCGTGTTATGGCGGAATCAGTGCAGGAGCCAGAAAAGGCGGAAGTTCCAGTTAGCAGGGTTAATGCAAACTGTGAAGCGAATGCGGAAGTAGCTCCGCCAAAACCCCCTGGAGGGGCGGGAGCGACAAAACGTAACGACTTGGGCGGAGCAGCCTGCCGACTTCCCCCTGCAGCTCCGCCCAGTGAACCACCCTCCGCGCCTCCGTTGCCGCCCTCAACCGCGTTCTATCCGCCCCTACCCCCCTCTACGGAATCCTCTGGAACTACCACACCATCTAGCGGGGAAGAGCTGCCACAATCCTCTGATGCCACTGCAAAAATGTTGCAAGCAGTTTTAAAACGTCTTGATACTCTGGAATTACAAACAAAAAGGAAAGGCAAAGCTGTGCCTCCATGTTTAATGAACCCTCCAGCACTCCCTAGAACCACACGCTGGAGTGGTGTCATCAAAGATGCAATTGTAGAAGGACAGTGGAAGCCTGTGGGGGGGGCTGAAGGCCCTATGACACTAGCGTTTCCAGTTGTGCAGAGAGACGGGCAAGGAAAGTGGGAGCCTCATGATTGGAAAATACTGCAACAAGCCCGAACCACCGTCTCAACATATGGATTAAAATCCGCGGCTACAAGACAAATTGTTAGTTGGATCTTTTCTGCCGACCTGATGTGTCCATATGATTGTCAAAACCTGATGAGACTGTTACTTACCCCAACACAGTATTTACTGTGGATGTCATCCTGGCAACAGCGAGCCATTAATGTTGCTGCTCAAAGACAAAGAGACGGGGACCCACTTCGTGGAATCACTGCGGATATGCTCGTAGGGCAAGGACCATACAGCGACTATCAAGTGCAGATAACTTTTCCAGCGAATATGCTACAATTGTCTGCTCAGCTAGCACTTGAGGCATTCCTTAGCCTACCGGGATCCAACGTTCCCTCCTTTAGTAATCTCCAACAAGGAGCAACCGAGAAATACAGTAATTTTGTAGATCGACTCTGGGAAGCTATCATGAATCATCCTGATTTATCAGAAGACAACAGACAACAAATGTTCAAAATATTAGCTTTTGATAATGCTAATAAGACAACAAGACAAATACTAGCCAGTTTGCCCAAAGGAGCTGGAGTAGAGGAAATGCTTCTACGAGTAGAAAGAGCCGAAACACAACGACAGGGAAATACCGTTGCTGCTGCGGTCCAGGGAGCAGTTCGAGAAATAATGCAGCCACTAGTTGCAGTGGTGCAGAAAAAACAAGGCCCTACTCCCAAAGGAAAACCTCGCCGACCGCCAGGACAACCTTTTCGTGGCAGCTGCTTTCGCTGTGGGGAATCAGGCCACATGAAAACGAATTGTCGTGCTGCAGTTTGGTGTGACCACTGCCAGAAAAACAATCATGCTACCAAGGCATGCTCGGGAAACTGGAAGCCGAGCGCGGAGAGAGGTCGCGCGCAGACACAAATGAACCCCCAAAACGGAACACGGGTTTTCTACAACAGTGCCTACCAGCCACCCGAGGAAGCCTGGGAGTCGACGTGGAAACCACAGTAGATGTCACCCTCGTTGACTCTAATGTCCAGAAAGTTCCCAGCAATGTTATAGGACCTCTTGTTCATCAAGAAAGCAACGTTGGAGGATTGCTACTAGGCCGGTCCTCCGCCGGTATACAAGGTCTCATCGTGTTACCTGGAGTAATCGACGCAGATTACACGGGTCGTATCTACATCATGGTCTATACTGTTTGTCCACCAGTGTTTATTCCTAAAGGTAGTAAAATCGCACAAATAGTTGCTATTAGCAACCCATTGACCCATATGCCTCAATCAAATGTTCGACGGGGCAATCAAGGTTTCGGGTCCACTGGCCCTGCTGTTTGTTTTACAACAAAATTAAATCAGCGGCCAACAATGAAAATTACTATTACTCAACAGGGCACATCGCAACAAATTGATGCGATGTTAGATACTGGGGCGGATGTTACAATCATCAGCCGCAACATATGGCCTTTAAGTTGGCCAGTAGAATTACCAACATCAAGTATTGCAGGAGTTGGTGGACAATCAGTACCCTATATTAGCAAACATCCAATACATTTACAGTTTCCGGAGGGGCAGCATGCCACTCTTAAGGTGTATGTGTTGCCCTTGCCTGGGACGTTAGAAGCACTAATCGGGCGAGATGTGCTAAGTCAAATTGGAGCCGTTCTGACAACAAAGCATTTTTAGTCATGGGCACTGGGGAGCAGCCGCCCAACCCGTCACTTACATGGGTTACAAATGAGCCTGTGTGGGTTGACCAGTGGCCCATGACTAAAGAGCGACTGCAAATTGCCAAACAATTGGTTGCTGAACAACTGGCAGCTGGACATATTAAGCCTTCTGTTAGTCCCTGGAACACTCCCATTTTTGTAATCCCGAAGAAAAGTGGAAAATGGCGACTTTTGCATGACTTGCGTAAGGTCAATGACCAAATGCAATCTATGGGTGCGTTGCAGCCCGGAATGCCATCTCTCAGTATGTTACCACGCGGATGGCACATCTTGATAGTCGACTTAAAAGACTGTTTTTTTACCATTCCACTGCACCCACAAGACACTCAACGTTTCGCCTTCTCTGTGCCGACGGTGAACAAGGCTGCACCGGCAGAGCGATACGAATGGGTTGTTTTACCACAAGGAATGAAAAATTCACCCACATTGTGTCAATTGTATGTAGCGTGGGCGCTGCAACCACTTCGAGCCCAATGGTCAAATACGATAATTTATCATTATATGGACGATATTCTTTGCTGTCGAGAACAGCCATTCTCAGACGAGTCATTGCGCCAGCTCATCACCATATTAGCGAAAAAGGGGCTTGTCATTGCACCAGAGAAGGTGCAGCATACTGCCCCTTGGAAATATCTTGGGTGGTCTATTACAGACTCAAAAATCCGACCACAAAAAACAGAGCTTGTCACTCAACTGCATACCTTACATGACATCCAAACCTTGCTTGGGGACATTCAATGGGTTCGCAATTGTGTTGGTATTTCTAATACTGACATTGCACCCCTGACTGCGTTATTGCGCGGGACAAATCCTGCGGACAAAGTGACATTAACAATGGAGCACCACTCGGTGCTACAGCAAATCATTCAAAAAATGCACGCAGCTTGGTCATCGCGCCGCATCTTACCACTGCCAATATCGTTAATCGTCTGTAATGGAAAAGACTCACCTTATGCAGTCATTTGTCAGTGGCAAAATAAGAAAGGGGAACTCACCTCAACCTTTCAATTAAATGCCACTGCCACTGCCAAATGCAAAGGACAAGGAGATATGTTCAATATTTTAGAATGGGTATTTTTAAGCGTACAACCAAAAAGGAGTATCCAAACACGAACTGAAGCAGTAGGCGAATTAATACGGAAAGGACGGTCACGAATTATAGAAATTAGTGGCCAGGAACCAGAGGACATTAGTATACCTGTTAGTACTGTGGAGGTAGAGTGGTGGCTTCGTAATGCTGAGGCCATACAGAATGCCCTATTAGGCTACGGTGGTAAAATACACTCTCAACAACCACAAGGAAAATTATGGCAGATGTTAAGACGGAATCAGTGGATACAGAGATCCAAAGTAAGCAACAACCCATTACCAGATGGTGTCACTGTGTATACAGATGCAGGCAAGCGCCTGCGGCGTGCAGCCTGTGTCTGGAAGGAAGGCGACAATTGGAAGCAGTATGTCATGGAGGGGCAGCCTCAAGATTCCCTTCAGACTTTGGAACTGACTGCAGTAATTTGGGCTTTGACTAATTGGATAAATATTCCCTTAAATGTGGTAACTGACTCAATGTATGTGGCTGGAATAGTGCCACGTCTAGAAGATGCCCTATTACGGGAAACAACGAATCCTAGATTGGGGAGTTTATTTATCAGACTGCGGTCTGTATTAGGTCAACGTACAGCAGCCTGCTGTATCATCCATATTCGTAGCCATCAATTGGACCTTGGTCTTGGTCAAGGTAATCAGCTGGCTGACAGTCTGGTTAGTCCCGTGTGCCACGCACCTCCTATGGACAAATTTCAACAAGCTAGACAAAGTCATGAAAATTTCCACCAAAATGCTAAAGGTCTAAAAAGACAATTTAATTTAACGGAAAATGAAGCAAGAGGTATAATCCAGGCCTGTCCAAAATGTGGAAATCACGGTCCAGGCATAGGGTCTGGAGTGAATCCAAAAGGATTAAAAGCGTTAGAATTATGGCAGATGGATGTCACACATGTTCCCGAATTTGGTCGATTGAAATATTTGCATGTCACCATAGACACCTTTTCAAAAATGATATGGGCAACTGCGTTGCCTGGAGAAAAGGCGCATCATGTATGTAAACATTTGCTCGCTTGTTTTGCGGTGCTAGGTGTGCCTGAGCGTATCAAAACAGATAATGGGCCTGCTTATATTAGCCAAAAAGTTAGAGCATTTTTAGCAAAATGGGGAGTCAATCATGTTACAGGGATCCCACACTCGCCTACTGGTCAAGGACTAGTGGAGCGCACGCATCAAATTTTGAAGGACTATCTAAATAAGCAAAAGGATATAGAGGTAGACCCTCAACAGAGGGTGCATCGTGTACTGTTTACACTGAACTTTCTCTGTCTTATGGGAGATAGAGAAGAACCGCCGGTAGTAATCCATCATCAGCACCTTAAATTTAATGATACAATGACACTACCACAATTTAAAGTAAATTACAAGGATCCTGCCTCTGGAATGTGGCTAGGGCCAGTCCCAGTTATATTTAATGGTCGAGGATATATGTGTGTTTCCACAGGTCACGGTCCAGTGTGGGTGCCGAGCAGAAACGTGAAGCCTGTTCTAACTCCTCATGGCTCATCCGACAAGCAAGATGAACCTACCCCTGATCATCGGGATAGTACTCCCGGTGGTGATGAGTCTTCACAAAATTGAGCCCAGAGAAAATATGTGGGTTACCTGGGCGAACAAAACAGGTCAACAAGCGTTTTGCCTCTCACTTGCGTCTGCTACAGAGCCTTTCCGGACGTGTCTACTAGGGGTACCAGGTTTTAAGGCAACTGACTTTAGTAGTTTTGCTACAAAAAACTGTAGTCGAGCTACCAATGTTAGTGGCTGCAGTGCCACACTCATCAATAGTCTAAATGTTACACTGCCGTGGGACCCCCAAGAGTTAAGCTTATTAGGATCAATGAGAATTGGCAATAAAACAAAAAATTGGACTCAAACTTGTTTTATATTTGGAGGACCCGCCTTTACTGGCACCAATTATTATAGAACATCTAACTGGATTGAATGGACAAATGTCACATCAAAAGAAAGGCGCTATAACGATTATTACGATCCAGCTGGTTATTGTGGGGACCAGGCGGCCCTAGGAGCCGAGACTAAGGGAGGAGTACCAATCTGGAACAATGGCACTCCTAAGGCCTTGCCTCCAGATGTCTTTTTAATATGTGGTGATAGAGCGTGGCAAGGAGTTCCACAGAACGTGTTTGGTGGGCCGTGCTATCTTGGAAAATTAACGTTATTAGCCCCAGATCAAAATTGGTGGAAAGATGTAAGAAATAAAACAATAGAAATCAAACATCGAACCAAACGAGAAATCACGGGTCTTTCCCCGGATTGTGATGATGAACTTGCCCTCCTCAGTACCACTGAGAGAGTGTTCCTGTCCCTGTTCATACCTGGGGGGGCAGCAGGACGAGCCCTGAAACAGGTTGGGCAATTAGCCTGTTGGGCTAAAAAACAAGCAAAAGTCACCACCCAGGTAATAGAAACACTATTAGAGGATCAAAATAGCTTACGCCACGCAATTTTGCAAAATAGAGCAGCAATTGATTTTTTATTATTAGCCCAAGGTCATGGTTGTGAGGATTTTGAAGGCATGTGTTGTATGAACCTGTCTGATCACAGTGAATCAATTCACAAACAACTACGATGGCTGAAAGAGCATGCCAACAAAATTCGACAAAATCAGGGGTTTTTTGATGAGTGGTTAACCAGTTTGTTTGGGTCCTTACCATCATGGCTAAAGGGTTTGTTAGCTGAGGGATTACGACTTTTAATAATTTTGGTTATCATAGGTCTGTGTTTTTGCGTAGCATGTAGCTGTGTAAAAAAGGCTTTTAGAACAATGATAAATCATGCCTGGATCGCTCAAAAACAAGAAGGGGGAATTGTGGAAGAATGGTTAAGTGAAAAAGGACACAGCTTAATTGATGTGAGCAATCCAGCCTTTGATGGGGCCTGGGAGCCAGAGATCAAGGTGAAATTCCCTTGAGAACAGCAGAAGGAGTACTTGGTAAAGCAAGATAAACGGGACTAAGCCTGGGAAAGTGCTGATAAGACCCACTTTGTGAACAGTGCGTGAACGGCAACTTTGTACCAATCATATAATTGTTTTAAGCGCGTGGACAAGTATAGTTATCCAATAGAATAGTCGCTGTTAGCGCGTGCTTTGCTTAGCATCTATATAAACCTGTTAAGTAATCTGAATAAAGGAGAACGACCATACTCATATTGAGATTCATCGTTACTCCGGGTCCGTCTCCCACTCCGACAAAAGCTTTTGGGGAAAGCGAATGTCTGTGTGGCAGTGAATGCAGTTCCAAGGGACAGTGAAAACCAGCTACAGCATTCCATGCTGGCAGCTTTTGTGCGGGCGCAATCGCTGGACGTTTCGAATTTGGCAGTCGGGTTCTGTGAGAGAGAGATACACAGTGTTGCCCCTTTACGAACCAAATCTTTTGGGGAAAGCGAATGTCTGTGTGGCAGTGAATGCAGTTCCAAGGGACAGTGAAAACCAGCTACAGCATTCCGTTCTGTCAGCTTTCGTGTGGGATAAATCGCTGGACGTTTCGAATTGGGCATCCGGGCTCTGCTAGACAGAGATACACAGTGTTGCCCCATTACCAAGCAAAGCTTTTGTGGAAAGCGAATGTCTGTGTGGCAGCGAATGCAGTTCCAAGGGACAGTGAAAACCAGCTACAGCATTCCGTGCTGTCAGCTTTCGTGTGGGCGCAATCGCTGGACGTTTCAAATATGGCAGCCGGGCTCTGCGAGAGACACATACACAGTGTTGCCCCTTTACGAACCAAAGCTTTTGGGGAAAGCGAATGTCTGTGTGGCAGCGAATGCAGTTCCAAGGGACAGTGAAAACCAGCTACAGCATTGCGTGCTGGCAGCTTTTGTGCGGGCGCAATCGCTGGACGTTTCGAACTTGACAGCTGGGCTCTGCAAGAGTGAGATACACAATGTTGCCCCTTTACGAACCAAAGCTTTTGGGGAAAGCGAATGTCTGTGTGGCAGCGAATGCAGTTCCAAGGGACAGTGAAAACCAGCTACAGCATTCCGTTTTGGCAGCTTTCGTGTGGGCGCAATCGCTGGACGTTTCAAATATGGCAGCCGGGCTCTGCGAGAGACACATACACAGTGTTGCCCCTTTACGAACCAAAGCTTTTGGGGAAAGCGAATGTCTGTGTGGCAGCGAATGCAGTTCCAAGGGACAGTGAAAACCAGCTACAGCATTCCGTGCTGGTAGCTTTTGTGCGGGCGCAATCACTTGACGTTTCAAATATGGCAGCCGGGCTCTGCGAGAGACACATACACAGTGTTGCCCCTTTACGAACCAAAGCTTTTTGGGAAAGCGAATGCCTGTGTGGCAGCGAATGCAGTTCCAAGGGACAGTGAAAACCAGCTACAGCATTCCGTGCTGGTAGCTTTTGTGCGGGCGCAATCACTGGACGTTTCGAATTTGGCAGCCGGGCTCTGCAAGAGACACATACACAGTGTTGCCCCTTTACGAACCAAAGGTTTTTGGGAAAGCGAATGCCTGTGTGGCAGCGAATGCAGTTCCAAGGGACAGTGAAAACCAGATACAGCATTCCGTGCTGGCAGCTTTCGTGTGGGAGAAATGGCTGGACGTTTCGAATTTGGCAGCCGGGCTCTGCGAGAGATACATACACAGTGTTGCCCCATTACCAAGCAAAGCTTTTGGGGAAAGCGAATGTCTGTGTGGCAGCAAATGCAGTTCCAAGGGACAGTGAAAACCAGCTACAGCATTCCGTGCTGGCAGCTTTCGTGTGGGGGAAATCGCTGGACTTTTCGAATTTGGCAGCCGGGTTCTGCGAGAGACACATACACAGTGTTGCCCCTTTACGAACCAAAGCTTTTGGGGAAAGCGAATGTCTGTGTGGCAGCGAATGCAGTTCCAAGGGACAGTGAAAAGCAGCTACAGAATTCCGTGCTGGCAGCTTTCGTGTGGGAGAAATCGCTGGATGTTTCGAATTTGGCAGCCGGGCTCTGCGAGAGACACATACACAATGTTGCCCGATTACTAGGTAAGGCTTTTGGGGAAAGCGAATGTCTGTGTGGCAGCGAATGCAGTTCCAAGGGACAGTGAAAACCAGCTACAGCATTCCGTGCTGGCAGCTTTCGTGTGGGCGCAATCGCGTGACGTTTCGAATTTGACAGCCGGGCTCTGCAAGAGTGAGATACACAGTGTTGCCCCTTTACGAACCAAAACTTTTGGGGAAAGCGAATATCTGTGTGGCAGTGAATGCCGTTCCAAGGGACAGTGAAAACCAGCTACAGCATTCCATGCTGGCAGCTTTCGTGAGGGAGAAATCGCTGGATGTTTCGAATTTGGCAGCCGGGCTCTGATGGACAGAGATACACAGTGTTGCCCCATTACCAAGCAAAGCTTTTGGGGAAAGCGAATGTCTGTGTGGCAGCGAATGCAGTTCCAAGGGACAGTGAAAACCAGCTACAGCATTCCGTGCTGGCAGCTTTCATGTGGGCGCAATCGCGTGACGTTTCGAATTTGGCAGCCGGGCTCTGCAAGAGTGAGATACACAGTGTTGCCCCTTTACGAACCAAAGCTTTTGGGGAAAGCGAATGTCTGTGTGGCAGCGAATGCAGTTCCAAGGGACAGTGAAAACCAGCTACAGCATTCCGTGCTGGCAGCTTTCGTGTGGGCGCAATCGCGTGACGTTTCGAATTTGGCAGCCGGGCTCTGCGAGAGTGAGATAAACAGTGTTGCCCCTTTACGAACCAAAGCTTTTGGGAAAGCGAATATCTGTGTGGCAGTGAATGCCGTTCCAAGGGAGAGTGAAAACCAGCTACAGCATTCCATGCTGGCAGCTTTCGTGTGGGAGAAATCGCTGGATGTTTCGAATTTGGCAGCCGGGCTCTGCGAGAGAGAGATACACAGTGTTGCCCAATTACCAAGCAAAGCTTTTGTGGAAAGCGAATGTCGGTGTGGCAGCGAATGCAGTTTCAAGGGACAGTGAAAACCAGCTACAGCATTCCGTGCTGGTAGCTTTTGTGCGGGCGCAATCACTGGACGTTTCGAATTTGGCAGCCGGGCTCTGCAAGAGACACATACACAGTGTTGCCCCTTTACGAACCAAAGGTTTTTGGGAAAGCGAATGCCTGTGTGGCAGCGAATGCAGTTCCAAGGGACAGTGAAAACCAGATACAGCATTCCGTGCTGGCAGCTTTCGTGTGGGAGAAATCGCTGGATGTTTCAAATTTGGCAGCCGGGCTCTGCGAGAGACACATACACAGTGTTGCCCGATTACTAGGTAAAGCTTTTGGGGAAAGCGAATGTCTGTGTGGCAGCGAATGCAGTTCCAAGGGACAGTGAAAACCAGCTACAGCATTGCGTGCTGGCAGCTTTCGTTTGGGCGCAATCGCTGGATGTTTCGAATTTGCCAGCCGGGCTCTGCAAGAGTGAGATACACAGTTTTGCCCCTTTACGAACCAAAGCTTTTGGGGAAAGCGAATGTCTGTGTGGCAGTGAATGCAGTTCCAAGGGACAGTGAAAACCAGCTACAGCATTCCGTGCTGGCAGCTTTCCTGTGGGCGCAGTCGCTGGACGTTTCGAATTTGGCAGCCGGGCTCTGCGAGAGACACATACACAGTGTTGCCCCTTTACGAACCAAAGCTTTTCGGGAAAGCGAATGTCTGTGTGGCAGCGAATGCAGTTCCAAGGGACAGTGAAAAGCAGCTACAGCATTGCGTGCTGGCAGCTTTCGTGTGGGCGCAATCGCTGGATGTTTCGAATTTGGCAGCTGGGATCTGCGAGAGACACATACACAGTGTTGCCCCTTAATGAACCAAAGCTTTTGGGGAAAGCGAATGTCTGTGTGGCAGCGAATGCAGTTCCAAGGGACAGTGAAAACCAGCTACAGCATTCCGTGCTGGCAGCTTTTGTGCGGGCGCAATCGCTGGACGTTTCGAACTTGACAGCTGGGCTCTGCAAGAGTGAGATACACAGTGTTGCCCCATTACCAAGCAAAGCTTGTGGGGAAAGCGAATGTCTGTGTGGCAGCGAATGCAGTTCCAAGGGACAGTGAAAACCAGCTACAGCATTCCGTGCTGGCAGCTTTCCTGTGGGCGCAATCGCTGGAGGTTTCGAATTTGGCAGCCGGGCTCTGCGAGAGATACATACACAGTGTTGCCCCTTTACGAACCAAAGCTTGTGGGGAAAGCGAATGTCTGTGTCGCAGCGAATGCAGTTCCAAGGGACAGTGAAAACCAGCTACAGCATTCGGTGCTGGCAGCTTTTTTGTGGTCGCAGTCGCTGGACGTTTCGAATTTGGCAGCCGGGCTCTGCGAGAGAGAGATACACAGTGTTGCCCCTTTACGAACCAAAGCTTTTGGGGAAAGCGAATGTCTGTGTGGCAGCGAATGCAGTTCCAAGGGACAGTGAAAAGCAGCTACAGTAGTCCGTGCTGGCAGCTTTCGTGTGGGGGAAATCGCTGGACGTTTCGAATTTGGCAGCCGGGCTCTGCGAGAGACATATATACAGTGTTGCCCCTTTACGAAACAAAGCTTTTGGGGAAAGCGAATGTCTGTGTGGCAGCGAATGCAGTTCCAAGGGACAGTGAAAACCAGCTACAGCATTCCGTGCTGGTAGTTTTCGTGTGGGCGCAATCGCTGGACTTTTCTAATTTGGCAGCCGCGCTCTGCGAGAGACACATACACAGTGTTGCCCCATTACCATGAAAAACTTTTGGGGAAAGCGAATGTCTGTGTGGCAGCGAATGCAGTTCCAAGGGACAGTGAAAACCAGCTACAGCATTCCGTGCTGGCAGCTTTCGTGTGGGCGCAATCGCTGGACGTTTCGAATTTGGCAGCCAGGCTCTGCGAGAGACACATACACAGTGTTGCCCCATTACCATGAAAACCTTTTGGGGAAAGCGAATGTCTGTGTGGCAGCGAATGCAGTTCCAAGGGACAGCGAAAACCAGCTACAGCATTCCGTTCTGGCAGCTTTCGTGTGGGCGCAATCACTGGACGTTTCGAATTTGGCAGCCGGTCTCTGCGAGAGACACATACATAGTGTTGCCCCTTTACGAACCAAAGCTTTTGGGGAAAGCGAATGTCTGTGTGGCAGCGAATGCAGTTCCAAGGGACAGTGAAAACCAGCTACAGCATTGCGATCTGGCAGCTTTGATGTGGGCGCAATCGCTGGACGTCTCGAATTTGGCAGCCGGGCTCTGCGAGAGAGAGATACACAGTGTTGCCCCTTTACGAACCAAAGCTTTCGGGGAAAGCGAATGTCTGTGTGGCAGCGAATGCAGTTCCAAGGGACAGTGAAAACCAGCTACAGCATTCCGTGCTGGCAGCTTTCGTGTGGGCGCAATCGCTGGACGTTTCGAATTTGGCAGCCGGGCTCTGCGAGAGACACATACACAGTGTTGCCCCATTACCATGAAAACATTTTGGGGAAAGCGAATGTCTGTGTGGCAGCGAATGCAGTTCCAAGGGACAGTGAAAACCAGCTACAGCATTCCGTGCTGGCAGCTTTCGTATGGGAGAAATTGCTGTACGTTTCGAATTTGGCAGCCGGGCTCTGCGAGAGACATACACAGTGTTGCCCCATTACCATGAAAACCTTTTGGGGAAAGCGAATGTCTGTGTGGCAGCGAATGCAGTTGCAAGGGACAGTGAAAACCAGCTACATCATTCCGTTCTGGCAGCTTTCGTGTGGGCGCAATCGCTGGACGTTTCGAATTTGGCAGCCGGGCTCTGCGAGAGACACATACACAGTGTTGCCCCATTACCAAGCAAAGCTTTTGGGGAAAGCGAATGTCTGTGTGGCAGCGAATGCAGTTCCAAGGGACAGTGAAAACCAGCTACAGCATTGCGTGCTGGCAGCTTTCGTGTGGGCGCAATCGCTGGACGTTTCGAATTTGGCAGCCGGGCTCTGCGAGAGACACATACACAGTGTTGCCCCATTACCATGAAAACATTTTGGGGAAAGCGCATGTCTGTGTGGCAGCGAATGCAGTTCCAAGGGACAGTGAAAACCAGCTACAGCATTCCGTGCTGGCAGCTTTCGTATGGGAGAAATTGCTGGACGTTTCAAATTTGGCAGCCGGGCTCTGCGAGAGACACATACACAGTGTTGCCCCATTACCATGAAAACCTTTTGGGGAAAGCGAATGTCTGTGTGGCAGCGAATGCAGTTCCAAGGGACAGTGAAAACCAGCCACAGCATTCTGTGCTGGCAGCTTTCGTGTGGGCGCAATCGCTGGATGTTTCAAATTTGACAGCCGGGCTCTGCGAGAGAGAGATACACAGTGTTGCCCCTTTACGAACCAAAGCTTTTGGGGAAAGCAAATGTCTGTGTGGCAGCGAATGCAGTTCCAAGGGACAGTGAAAACCAGCTACAGCATTCCGTGCTGGCAGCTTTCGTGTGGGAGAAATGGCTGGACGTTTCGAATTTGGCAGCCGGGCTCTGCGAGAGACCCACACACAGTGTTGCCCCATTACCATGAAAAACTTTTGGGGAAAGCGAATGTCTGTCTGGCAGCGAATGCAGTTCCAAGGGACAGTGAAAACCAGCTACAGCATTCCGTGCTGGCAGCTTTTGTATGGGAGATATCGCTGGACGTTTCGATTTTGGCAGCAGGGCTCTGCGAGAGATACATACACAGTGTTGCCCCATTACCAAGCAAAGCTTTCGGGGAAAGCGAATGTCTGTGTGGCAGCGAATGCAGTTCCAAGGGACAGTGAAAACCAGCTACAGCATTCCGTGCTGGCAGCTTTCGTGTGGGCGCAATCGCTGGATCTTTCGAATTTGGCAGCCGGGCTCTGCGAGAGACACATACGCAGTTGTGCCCCATTACCAAGAAAACCTTTGGGCAAAGCGAATGCCTGTGTGGCAGCGAATGCAGTTCCAAGGGACAGTGAAAACCAGCTATAGCATTCCGTGCTGGCAGCTTTCCTGTGGGAGAAATCGCTGGACGTTTCAAATTTGGCAGCCGGGCTCTGCGAGAGAGAGATACACAGTGTTGCCTCTTTACGAACCAAAGCTTTTGGGCAAAGCGAATGTCTGTGTGGCAGCGAATGCAGTTCCAAGGGACAGTGAAAACCAGTTACAGCATTCCGTGCTGGCAGCTTTCGTGTGGGAGAAATCGCTGGACGTTTCAAATTTGGCAGCCGGGCTCTGCGAGAGAGAGATACACAGTGTTGCCTCTTTACGAACCAAAGCTTTTGGGGAAAGCGAATGTCTGTGTGGCAGCGAATGCAGTTCCAAGGGACAGTGAAAACCAGCCACAGCATTCCGTGCTGGCAGCTTTCGTGTGGGAGAAATCGCTGGACGTTTCGAATTTGGCAGCCGGGCTCTGCGAGAGACACATACACAGTGTTGCCCCATTACCAAGAAAAGCTTGTGGGGAAAGCGAATGTCTGTGTGGCAGCGAATGCAGTTCCAAGGGACAGTGAAAACCAGCTACAGCATTCCGTGCTGGCAGCTTTCCTGTGGGCGCAATCGCTGGACGTTTCGAATTTGGCAGCCGGGCTCTGCGAGAGATACATACACAGTGTTGCCCCTTTATGAACCAAAGCTTGTGGGGAAAGCGAATGTCTGTGTCGCAGCGAATGCAGTTCCAAGGGACAGTGAAAACCAGCTACAGCATTCCGTGCTGGCAGCTTTTTTGTGGTCGCAATCGCTGGACGTTTCGAATTTGGCAGCCGGGCTCTGCGAGAGAGAGATACACAGTGTTGCCCCTTTACGAACCAAAGCTTTTGGGGAAAGCGAATGTCTGTGTGGCAGCGAATGCCGTTCCAAGGGACAGTGAAAACCAGCTACAGCATTCCGTGCTGGCAGCTTTCGTGTGGGCGCAATCGCTGGAAGTTTCGAATTTGGCAGCCGGGCTCTGCGAGAGACACATACAGAGTGTTGCCCCATTACCAAGAAAACCTTTGGGGAAAGCGAATGCCTGTGTGGCAGCGAATGCAGTTCCAAGTGACAGTGAAAAGCAGCTACAGCATTCCGTGCTGACAGCTTTCGTGTGGGGGAAATCGCTGGACGTTTCGAATTTGGCAGCCGGGCTCTGCGAGAGACATATACACAGTGTTGCACCTTTACGAACCAAAGCTTTTGGGGAAAGCGAATGTCTGTGTGGCAGCGAATGCAGTTCCAAGGGACAGTGAAAACCAGCTACAGCATTCCGTGCTGGTAGTTTTCGTGTGGGCGCAATCGCTGGACTTTTCTAATTTGGCAGCCGGGCTCTGCGAGAGACACATACACAGTGTTGCCCCATTACCATGAAAAACTTTTGGGGAAAGCGAATGTCTGTGTGGCAGCGAATGCAGTTCCAAGGGACAGTGAAAACCAGCTACAGCATTCCGTGCTGGCAGCTTTCGTGTGGGCGCAATCGCTGGACGTTTCGAATTTGGCAGCCAGGCCTTGCGAGAGACACATACACAGTGTTGCCCCATTACCATGAAAACCTTTTGGGGAAAGCGAATGTCTGTGTGGCAGCGAATGCAGTTCCAAGGGACAGTGAAAACCAGATACAGCATTCCGTGCTGGCAGCATTCTTGTGGGCGCAATCACTGGACGTTTCGAATTTGGCAGCCAGTCTCTGCGAGAGACACATACATAGTGTTGCCCCTTTACGAACCAAAGCTTTTGGGGAAAGCGAATGTCTGTGTGGCAGCGAATGCAGTTCCAAGGGACAGTGAAAACCAGCTACAGCATTGCGATCTGGCAGCTTTGATGTGGGCGCAATCGCTGGACGTGTCGAATTTGGCAGCCGGGCTCCGCGAGAGAGAGATACACAGTGTTGCCCCTTTACGAACCAAAGCTTTCGCGGAAAGCGAATGTCTGTGTGGCAGCGAATGCAGTTCCAAGGGACAGTGAAAACCAGCTACAGCATTGCGTGCTGGCAGCTTTCGTGTGGGCGCAATCGCTGGACGTTTCGAATTTGGCAGCCAGGCTCTGCGAGAGACACATACACAGTGTTGCCCCATTACCATGAAAACATTTCGGGGAAAGCGCATGTCTGTGTGGCAGCGAATGCAGTTCCAAGGGACAGTGAAAACCAGCTACAGCATTCCGTGCTGGCAGCTTTCGTATGGGAGAAATTGCTGGACGTTTCAAATTTGGCAGCCGGGCTCTGCGAGAGACACATACACAGTGTTGCCCCATTACCATGAAAACCTTTTGGGGAAAGCGAATGTCTGTGTGGCAGCGAATGCAGTTCCAAGGGACAGTGAAATCCAGCTAGAGCATTCTGTGCTGGCAGCTTTCGTGTGGGCGCAATCGCTGGACGTTTCAAATTTGACAGCCGGGCTCTGCGAGAGAGAGATACACAGTGTTGCCCCTTTACGAACCAAAGCTTTTGGGGAAAGCAAATGTCTGTGTGGCAGCGAATGCAGTTCCAAGGGACAGTGAAAACCAGCTACAGCATTCCGTTCTGGCAGCTTTCGTGTGGGAGAAATCGCTGGACGTTTCGAATTTGGCAGCCGGGCTCTGCGAGAGACACATACAGAGTGTTGCCCCATTACCAAGCAAAGCTTTTGGGGAAAGCGAATGTCTGTGTGGCAGCGAATGCAGTTCCAAGGGACAGTAAAAACCAGCTACAGCATTCCGTTCTGGCAGCTTTCGTGTGGGCGCAATCGCTGGACGTTTCGAATTTGGCAGCCGGGCTCTGCGAGAGATACATACACAGTGTTGCCCCTTTACCAACCAAAGCTTGTGGGGAAAGCGAATGTCTCTGTGGCAGCGAATGCAGTTCCAAGGGACAGCGAAAACCAGCTACAGCATTCTGTGCTGGCAGCTTTCGTGTGGGAGAAATTGCTGGACGTTTCGAATTTGGCAGCCGGGCTCTGCGAGAGACACATACACAGTGTTGCGCCTTTACGAACCAAAGCTTGTGGGGAAAGCGAATGTCTGTGTCGCAGCGAATGCAGTTCCAAGGGACAGTGAAAACTAGCTACAGCATTCGGTGCTGGCAGCTTTTTTGTGGTCGCAATCGCTGGACGTTTCGAATTTCGCAGCCGGGCTCTGCGAGAGAGAGATACACAGTGTTGCCCCTTTACGAACCAAAGATTTTGGGGAAAGCAAATGAGTGTGTGGCAGCGAATGCAGTTCCAAGGGACAGTGAAAACCAGCTACAGCATTCCGTTCCGGCAGCTTTCGTGTGGGAGAAATCGCTGGACGTTTCGAATTTGGCAGCCGGGCTCTGCGAGAGACACATACACAGTGTTGCCCCATTACCATGAAAAGCTTTTGGGGAAAGCGAATGTGTATATGGCAGCGAATGCAGTTCCAAGGGACAGTGAAAACCAGTCACAGCATTCCGTGCTGGCAGCTTTCGTGTGGGCGCAATCGCTGGACGTTTCGAATTTGGCAGCCGGGCTCTGCGAGAGACACATACATAGTGTTGCCCCTTTATGAACCAAAGCTTTTGGGGAAAGCGTATGTCTGTGCGGCAGCGAATGCAGTTCCAAGGGACAGTGAAAACCAGCTACAGCTTTGCGATCTGGCAGCTTTGATGTGGGCGCAATCGATGGATGTCTCGAATTTGGCAGCCGTCTCTGCGAGAGAGAGATACACAGTGTTGCCCCTTTACGAACCAAAGCTTTTGGGGAAAGCGAATGTCTGTGTGGCAGCGAATGCAGTTCCAAGGGACAGTGAAAACCAGCTACAGCATTCCGTGCTGGCAACTTTCATGTGGGCGCAATCGCTGGACGTTTCGAATTTGGCAGCCGGGCTCTGCGAGAGACGCATACACTGTGTTGCCCCATTACGAAGAAAAGCTTTTGGGGAAAGCGAATGTCTGTGTGGCAGCGAATGCAGTTCCAAGGGACAGTGAAAACCATGTACAGCATTCCGTACTGGCAGCTTTCGTGCGGGCACAATCGCTGGAAGTTTCGAATTTGACAGCCGGGCTCTGCGAGAGACACATACAAAGTGTTGCCCCATTACCAAAAAAACCTTTGGGGAAAGCGAATGCCTGTGTGGCAGCGAATGGAGTTCCAAGGGACAGTGAAAACCAGCTACAACAGTCCGTGCTGGCAGCTTTCGTGTGGGGGAAATCGCTGGACGTTTCGAATTTGGCAGCCGGGCTCTGCGAGAGACACATACACAGTGTTGCCCCATTACCATGAAAACCTTTTGGGGAAAGCGTATGTCTGTGTGGCAGCGAATGCAGTGCCAAGGGACAGTGAAAACCAGGTACAGCATTCCGTGCTGGTAGCTTTCGTGTGGGCGCAATCGCTGGACGTTTCGAAAATGGCAGCCAGGCTCTGCGAGGGAGAGATACACAGTGTTGCCCCATTACGAAGAAAAGCTTTTGGGGAAAGCGAATGTCTGTGTGGCAGCGAATGCAGTTCCAAGGGACAGTGAAAACCAGCCACAGCATTCCGTGCTGGCAACTTTCGTGTGGGGGAAATCGCTGGACGTTTCGAATTTGGCAGCCGGGCTCTGCGAGAGACACATACACAATGTTGCCCCATTACCAAGCAAAGCTTTTGGGGAAAGAGAATGTCTGTGTGGCAGCGAATGCAGTTCCAAGGGACAGTGAAAACCAGCTACAGCATTCGGTGCTGGCAGCTTTTTTGTGGGAGCAATCGCTGGATGTTTCGAATTTGGCAGCCGGGCTATGCGAGAGACACATAAAAAGTGTTGCCCCATTACCATGAAAACCTTTTGGGGAAAGCGAATGTCTGTGTGGCAGCGAATGCAGTTCCAAGGGACAGTGAAAACCAGGTATAGCATTCCGTGCTGGCAGCTTTCGTGTGGGGGAAATCGCTGGACGTTTCGAATTTGGCAGCCGGGCTCTGCGAGAGACACATACACAGTGTTGCCCCATTACCATGAAAAGCTTTTGGGGAAAGCGAATGTGTATATGGCAGCGAATGCAGTTCCAAGGGACAGTGAAAACCAGTCACAGCATTCCGTGCTGGCAGCTTTCGTGTGGGCGCAATCGCTGGACGTTTCGAATTTGGCAGCCGGGCTCTGCGAGAGACACATACATAGTGTTGCCCCTTTATGAACCAAAGCTTTTGGGGAAAGCGTATGTCTGTGCGGCAGCGAATGCAGTTCCAAGGGACAGTGAAAACCAGCTACAGCTTTGCGATCTGGCAGCTTTGATGTGGGCGCAATCGATGGATGTCTCGAATTTGGCAGCCGTCTCTGCGAGAGAGAGATACACAGTGTTGCCCCTTTACGAACCAAAGCTTTTGGGGAAAGCGAATGTCTGTGTGGCAGCGAATGCAGTTCCAAGGGACAGTGAAAACCAGCTACAGCATTCCGTGCTGGCAACTTTCGTGTGGGCGCAATCGCTGGACGTTTCGAATTTGGCAGCCGGGCTCTGCGAGAGACGCATACACTGTGTTGCCCCATTACGAAGAAAAGCTTTTGGGGAAAGCGAATGTCTGTGTGGCAGCGAATGCAGTTCCAAGGGACAGTGAAAACCATGTACAGCATTCCGTACTGGCAGCTTTCGTGCGGGCGCAATCGCTGGAAGTTTCGAATTTGACAGCCGGGCTCTGCGAGAGACACATACAAAGTGTTGCCCCATTACCAAAAAAACCTTTGGGGAAAGCGAATGCCTGTGTGGCAGCGAATGCAGTTCCAAGGGACAGTGAAAACCAGCTACAACAGTCCGTGCTGGCAGCTTTCGTGTGGGGGAAATCGCTGGACGTTTCGAATTTGGCAGCCGGGCTCTGCGAGAGACACATACACAGTGTTGCCCCATTACCATGAAAACCTTTTGGGGAAAGCGTATGTCTGTGTGGCAGCGAATGCAGTGCCAAGGGACAGTGAAAACCAGGTACAGCATTCCGTGCTGGTAGCTTTCGTGTGGGCGCAATCGCTGGACGTTTCGAAAATGGCAGCCAGGCTCTGCGAGGGAGAGATACACAGTGTTGCCCCATTACGAAGAAAAGCTTTTGGGGAAAGCGAATGTCTGTGTGGCAGCGAATGCAGTTCCAAGGGACAGTGAAAACCAGCCACAGCATTCCGTGCTGGCAACTTTCGTGTGGGGGAAATCGCTGGACGTTTCGAATTTGGCAGCCGGGCTCTGCGAGAGACACATACACAATGTTGCCCCATTACCAAGCAAAGCTTTTGGGGAAAGAGAATGTCTGTGTGGCAGCGAATGCAGTTCCAAGGGGCAGTGAAAACCAGCTACAGCATTCGGTGCTGGCAGCTTTTTTGTGGGAGCAATCGCTGGACGTTTCGAATTTGGCAGCCGGGCTCTGCGAGAGAGAGATACACAGTGTTGCCCCTTTACGAACCAAAGCTTTTGGGGAAAGCGAATGTCTGTGTGGCAGCGAATGCAGTTCCAAGGGACAGTGAAAACCAGCTACAGCATTCCGTGCTGGCAGCTTTCGTGTGGGAGAAATCGCTGGACGATTCGAATTTGGCAGCCGGGCTCTGCGAGAGACACATACACAGTGTTGCCCCATTACCATGAAAACCTTTTGGGGAAAGTGACAGTCTGTGTGGCAGCGAATGCAGTTCCAGGGACAGTGAAAACCAGCTACAGCATTCCGTGCTGGCAGCTTTCGTATGGGCGCAATCGCTGGACGTTTCGAATTTGGCAGCCGGGCTCTGCGAGAGAGAGATACACATTGTTGCCCCTTTACGAACCAAAGCTTTTGTGGAAAGCGAATGTCTGTGTGGCAGCGAATGCAGTTCCAAGGGACAGTGAAAACCAGCCACAGCATTCCGTGCTGGCAGCTTTCGTGTGGGCGCAGCCGCTGGAAGTTTCGAATGTGGCAGCTGCGCTCTGCGAGAGACACATACACAGTGTTGCCCCTTTACGAACCAAAGCTTTTGGGGAAAGCAAATGCCTGTGTGGCAGCGAATGCAGTTCCAAGGGACAGTGAAAACCAGCTACAACATTCCGTGCTGGCAGCTTTCGTGTGGGCGCAATCGCTGGACGTTTCGAATTTGGCAGCCGGGCTCTGCTAGACGGAGATACATATTGTTGCCAAATTACCAAGAAAAGCTTTTGGGGAAAGCGAATGTCTGTGTGGCAGCGAATGCAGTTCCAAGGGACAGTGAAAACCAGCTACAGCATTCCGTGCTGGCAGCTTTCGTGCGGGCTCAATCGCTGGACGTTTCGAATTTGGCAGCCGGGCTCTGCTAGACAGAGATACACAGTGTTGCCCCTTTACGAACCAAAGCTTTTGGGGAAAGCGAATGTCTGTGTAGCAGCAAATGCAGTTCCAAGGGACAGTGAAAACCAGCTACAACATTCCGTGCTGGCAGCTTTCGTGTGGGAGAAATCGCGGGACGTTTCGAATTTGGCAGCCGGGCTCTGCGAGAGATACATACACAGTGTTGCCCCATTACCAAGCAAAGCTTTTGGGGAAAGCGAATGTCTGTGTGGAAGTGAATGCAGTTCCAAGGGACAGTGAAAACCAGCTACAGCATTCCGTGCTGGCAGCTTTCTTGTGGGAGAAATTGCTGGACGTTTCGAATTTGGCAGCCGGGCTCTGCGAGAGACACATACACAGTGTTGCGCCTTTACGAACCAAAGCTTGTGGGGAAAGCGAATGTCTGTGTCGCAGCGAATGCAGTTCCAAGGGACAGTGAAAACTAGCTACAGCATTCGGTGCTGGCAGCTTTTTTGTGGTCGCAATCGCTGGACGTTTCGCATTTGGCAGCCGGGCTCTGCGAGAGAGAGATACACAGTGTTGCCCCTTTACGAACCAAAGCTTTTGGGGAAAGCAAATGAGTGTGTGGCAGCGAATGCAGTTCCAAGGGACAGTGAAAACCAGCTACAGCATTCCGTTCTGGCAGCTTTCGTGTGGGAGAAATCGCTGGACGTTTCGAATTTGGCAGCCGGGCTCTGCGAGAGACACATACAGAGTGTTGCCCCATTACCAAGCAAAGCTTTTGGGGAAAGCGAATGTCTGTGTGGCAGCGAATGCAGTTCCAAGGGACAGTAAAAACCAGCTACAGCATTCCGTTCTGGCAGCTTTCATGTGGGCGCAATCGCTGGACGTTTCGAATTTGGCAGCCGGGCTCTGCGAGAGATACATACACAGTGTTGCCCCTTTACCAACCAAAGCTTGTGGGGAAAGCGAATGTCTGTGTGGCAGCGAATGCAGTTCCAAGGGACAGTGAAAACCAGCTACAGCATTCTGTGCTGGCAGCTTTCGTGTGGGAGAAATTGCTGGACGTTTCGAATTTGGCAGCCGGGCTCTGCGAGAGACACATACACAGTGTTGCCCCATTACCAAGAAAACCTTTGGGGAAAGCGAATGCCTGTGTGGCAGCGAATGCAGTTCCAAGGGACAGTGAAAACCAGCTACAGCATTCCGTGCTGGCAGCTTTCGTGTGGGGGAAATCGCTGGATGTTTCGAATTTGGCAGCCGGGCTAAGCGAGAGACACATACACAGTTTTGCACCATTACCATGAAAAACTTTTGGGGAAAGCGAATGTCTGTGTGGCAGCGAATGCAGTTCCAAGGGACAGTGAAAACCAGCTACAGCATTCCGTGCTGGCAGCTTTCGTGTGGGCGCAATCGCTGGACGTTTCGAATTTGGCAGCCGGGCTCTGCGAGAGACACATACACAGTGTTGCCCCATTACCATGAAAACCTTTTGGGGAAAGCGAATGTCTGTGTGGCAGCGAATGCAGTTCCAAGGGACAGTGAAAAGCAGCTACAGCATTCCGTTCTGGCAGCTTTCGTGTGGGCGCAATCGCTGGACGTTTCGAATTTGGCAGGCGGGCTCTGCGAGAGACACATACACAGTGTTGCCCCATTACCATGAAAACCTTTGACGAAAGCGAATGCCTGTGTGGCAGCGAATGCAGTTCCAAGGGACAGTGAAAACCAGCTACAGCATTCCCTGCTGGCAGCTGTCGTGTGGGCGCAATCGCTGGTCGTTTCGAATTTGGCAGCCGGGCTCTGCGAGAGACACATACACAGTGTTGCCCCATTACCATGAAAACCTTTTGGGGAAAGCGAATGTCTGTGTGGCAGCGAATGCAGTTCCAAGGGACAGTGAAAAGCAGCTACAGCATTCGGTGCTGGCAGCTTTCGTGGGGGGGAAATCGCTGGATGTTTCGAATTTGGCAGCCGGGCTCTGCGAGAGACACATACACAGTGTTGCCCCATTACCATGAAAAACTTTTGGGGAAAGCGAATGTCTGTGTGGCAGCGAATGCAGTTCCAAGGGACAGTGAAAACCAGCTACAGCATTCCGTACTGGGAGCTTTCGTGCGGGCGCAATTGCTAGACGTTTCGAATTTGGCAGCCGGGCTCTGCAAGTGTGAGATACACAGTGTTGCCCCTTTACGAACCAAAGCTTTTGGGGAAAGCGAATGTCTGTGTGGCAGCGAATGCACTTCCAAGGGACAGTGAAAACCAACTACAGCATTGCGAGCTGGCAGCTTTCGTGTGGGCACAGTCGCTGGACGTTTCGAATTTGGCAGCCGGGCTCTGCTAGACAGAGATACACAGTGTTGCCCCTTTACGAACCAAAGCTTTTGGGGAAACCGAATGTCTGTGTGGCAGCGCATGCAGTTCCAAGGGACAGTGAAAACCAGCTACAGCATTCCGTGCTGGCAGCTTTCGTGTGGGAGTAATCGCTGGACGTTTCGAATTGGGCAGCCGGTATCTGCGAGAGAGAGATACACAGTGTTGCCCCATTACCAAGCAAAGCTTTTGGGGAAAGCGAATGTCTGTGTGGCAGCGAATGCAGTTCCAAGGGACAGTGAAAACCAGCTACAGAATTCCGTACTGGCAGCTTTTGTGCGGGCGCAATTGCTCGACGTTTCGAATTTGGCAGCCGGGCTCTGCGAGAGACACATACACAGTGTTGCCCCTTTACGAACCAAAGCTTTTGGGGAAAGCGAATGCCTGTGTGGCAGCGAATGCAATTCCAAGGGACAGTGAAAACCAGCTACAGCATTCCGTGCTGGCAGCTTTCGTGCGGGCGCAGTCGCTGGACGTTTTGAATTTGGCAGCCGGGCTCTGGGAGAGAGAGATACACAGTGTTGCCCCTTTACGAAGCAAAGCTTTTGGGGAAAGCGAATGTCTGTGTGGCAGCGAATGCAGTTCCAAGGGACAGTGAAAACCAGTTACAGCATTAGGTGCTGGCAGCTTTCGTGTGGGCGCAATCGCTGAATGTTTCGAATTTGGCAGCCGGGCTCTGCTAGACAGAGATAGACAGTGTTGCCCCTTTACGAACCAAAGCTTTTGGGGAAAGCGAATGTCTGTGTGGCAGCGAATGCAGTTCCAAGGGACAGTGAAAAGCAGTTACAGCATTAGGTGCTGGCAGGTTTCGTGTGGGCGCAATCGCTGGACGTTTCGAATTTGGCAGCCGGGCTCTGCTAGACAGAGATACACAGTGTTGCCCCATTACCAAGAAAAGCTTTTGGGGAAAGCGAATGTCTGTGTGGCAGCGAATGCAGTTCCAAGGGACAGTGAAAACCAGCTACAGCATTCCGTGCTGGCAGCTTTCGTGTGGGCGCAATCGCTGGACGTTTCGAATTTGGCAGTCGGGCTCTGCGAGAGAGATACACAATGTTGCCCCTTTACGAACCAAAGCTTTTGGGGAAAGCGAATGTCTGTGTGGCAGCGAATGCAGTTCCAAGGGACAGTGAAAAGCAGTTACAGCATTAGGTGCTGGCAGATTTCGTGTGGGCGCAACAGCTGGACGTTTCAAATTTGAAAGCCGGGCTCTGCGAGAGACACATACACAGTGTTGCCCCTTTACGAACCAAAGCTTTTGGGGAAAGCGAATGCCTGTGTGGCAGCGAATGCAGTTCCAAGGGACAGTGAAAACCAGCCACAGCATTCCATGCTGGCAGCTTTCGTGTGGGCGCAGTCGCTGGAAGTTTCGAATTTGGAAGCTGGGCTCTGCGAGAGACACATACACAGTGTTGCCCCTTTACGAACCAAAGCTTTTGGGGAAAGCGAATGTCTGTGTGGCAGCGAATGCAGTTCCAAGGGACAGTGAAAACCAGCTACAGCATTCCGTGCTGGCAGGTTTCGTGTGGGCGCAATCGCTGGACGTTTCGAATTTGGCAGCCGGGCTCTGCAAGAGTGAGATACACAGTGTTGCCCCTTTACGAACCAAAGCTTTTGGGGAAAGCGAATGTCTGTGTGGCAGCGAATGCAGTTCCAAGGGACAGTGAATACCAGCTACAGCATTCCGTGCTGGTAGCTTTCGTGTGGGCGCAATCGCTCGACTTTTCGAATTTGGCATCCGGGCTCTGCGAGGGAGAGAGATACAGAGCGTTGCCCGATTACTAGGGAAAGCTTTTGGGGAAAGCGAATGTCTGTGTGGCAGCGAATGCAGTTCCAAGTGACAGTGAAAACCAGCTACAGCATTCTGTGCTGGGAGCTTTCGTGTGGGCGCAGTCGCTAGACGTTTCAAATTTGGCAGCCGGGCTCTGCGAGAGAGAGATACGCAGTGTTGCCGCTTTACCAACCAAAGCTTTTGGGGAAAGCGAATGTCTGTGTGGCAGCGAATGCAATTCCAAGGGACAGTGAAAACCAGCTACAGCATTCCGTGCTGGCAGCTTTCTTATGGGAGAAATCGCTGGACGTATCGAATTTGGCAGCCGGGCTCTGCGAGAGACACATACACAGTGTTGCCCCATTACCAAGAAAAACTTTCGGGGAAAGTGAATGTCTGTGTGGCAGCGAATGCAGTTCCAAGGGACAGTGAAAACCAGCTACAGCATTCCGTGCTGGCAGCTTTCGTGTGGGAGAAATCGCTGGACGTTTCGAACTTGGCAGCCGGGGTCTGCGAGAGACACATAGACAGTGTTGCCCCTTTATGAACCAAAGCTTTTGGGGAAAGCGAATGTCTGTGTGGCAGCGAATGCAGTTCCAAGGGACAGTGAAAACCAGCTACAGCATTCCGTGCTGGCAGCTTTCGTGTGGGAGAAATCGCTGGACGTTTCGAATTTGGCAGCCGGGGTCTGCGAGAGAGAGATAAACAGTGTTGCCCCTTTATGAACCAAAGCTTTTGGGGAAAGCAAAACACTGTGTGGCAGCGAATGCAGTTCCAAGGGACAGTGAAAACCAGCTACAGCATTCCGTGCTGGCAGCTTTCGTGTGGGCGGAATCGCTGGACGTTTCAAATTTGGCAACCGGGTTCTGCGAGAGACACAGAGACAGTGTTGCCACATTACCAAGCAAAGCTTTTGGGGAAAGCGAATGCCTGTGTGGCAGCGAATGCAGTTCCAAGGGACAGTGAAAACCAGCTACAGCATTCCGTGGTGGCAGCTTTCGTGCGGGCGCAATTGCTGGACGTTTCCAATTTGGCAGCTGGGCTCTGCGAGAGACACATACAGAGTGTTGCCCCTTTATGAATCAAAGCTTTTGGGGAAAGCGAATGCCTGTGTGGCAGCGAATGCAGTTCCAAGGGACAGTGAAAACCAGCTACAGCATTCCGTGCTGGCAGCTTTCGTGCGGGCGCAATCGCTGGACGTTTCGAATTTGGCAGCCGGGCTCTGCTAGACAGAGATACACAATGTTGCCCCTTTACGAACCAAAGCTTTTGGGGAAAGCGAATGTCTGTGTAGCAGCGAATGCAGTTCCAAGGGACAGTGAAAACCAGCTACCGCATTCCATGCTGGCAGCTTTCGTGTGGGCGCAATCGCTGGACGTTTCGAATTTGTCAGCCGGGCTCTGCGAGAGAGAGATACACATTGTTGCCCCTTTACGAACCAAAGCTTTTGGGGAAAGCGAATGTCTGTGTGGCAGCGAATGCACTTCCAAGGGACAGTGAAAACCAACTACAGCATTGCGAGCTGGCAGCTTTCGTGTGGGCACAGTCGCTGGACGTTTCGAATTTGGCAGCCGGGCTCTGCTAGACAGAGATACACAGTGTTGCCCCTTTACGAACCAAAGCTTTTGGGGAAACCGAATGTCTGTGTGGCAGCGCATGCAGTTCCAAGGGACAGTGAAAACCAGCTACAGCATTCCGTGCTGGCAGCTTTCGTGTGGGAGAAATCGCTGGACGTTTCGAATTGGGCAGCCGGTATCTGCGAGAGAGAGATACACAGTGTTGCCCCATTACCAAGCAAAGCTTTTGGGGAAAGCGAATGTCTGTGTGGCAGCGAATGCAGTTCCAAGGGACAGTGAAAACCAGCTACAGAATTCCGTACTGGCAGCTTTTGTGCGGGCGCAATTGCTCGACGTTTCGAATTTGGCAGCCGGGCTCTGCGAGAGACACATACACAGTGTTGCCCCTTTACGAACCAAAGCTTTTGGGGAAAGCGAATGCCTGTGTGGCAGCGAATGCAATTCCAAGGGACAGTGAAAACCAGCTACAGCATTCCGTGCTGGCAGCTTTCGTGCGGGCGCAGTCGCTGGACGTTTTGAATTTGGCAGCCGGGCTCTGGGAGAGAGAGATACACAGTGTTGCCCCTTTACGAAGCAAAGCTTTTGGGGAAAGCGAATGTCTGTGTGGCAGCGAATGCAGTTCCAAGGGACAGTGAAAACCAGTTACAGCATTAGGTGCTGGCAGCTTTCGTGTGGGCGCAATCGCTGAATGTTTCGAATTTGGCAGCCGGGCTCTGCTAGACAGAGATACACAGTGTTGCCTCATTACCAAGAAAAGCTTTTGGGGAAAGCGAATGTCTGTGTGGCAGCGAATGCAGTTCCAAGGGACAGTGAAAACCAGCTACAGCATTCCGTGCTGGCAGCTTTCGTGTGGGCGCAATCGCTGGACGTTTCGAATTTGGCAGTCGGGCTCTGCGAGAGACAAATACACAGTGTTGCCCCATTACCATGAAAAACTTTTGGGGAAAGCGAATGTCTGTGTGGCAGCGAATGCAGTTCCAAGGGACAGTGAAAACCAGCTACAGCATTCGGTGCTGGCAGCTTTTTTGTGGTCGCAATCGCTGGACGTTTCGAATGTGGCAGCCGGGCTCTGCGAGAGAGAGATACACAGTGTTGCGCATTTGCGAAGCAAAGCTTTTGGGGAAAGCGAATGTCTGTGTGGCAGCGAATGCAGTTCCAAGGGACAGTGAAAACCAGCTACAGCATTCTGTGCTGGCAGCTTTCGTGTGGGAGAAATCGCTGAATTTTTCGAATTTAGCAGCCGGGCTCTGCTAGACAGAGATACACAGTGTTGCCCCTTTACGAACCAAAGCTTTTGGGGAAAGCGAATGTCTGTGTGGCAGCGAATGCAGTTCCAAGGGACAGTGAAAACCAGTTACAGCATTAGGTGCTGGCAGGTTTCGTGTGGGCGCAATCGCTGGACGTTTCGAATTTGGCAGCCGGGCTCTGCTAGACAGAGATACACAGTGTTGCCCCATTACCAAGAAAAGCTTTTGGGGAAAGCGAATGCCTGTGTGGCAGCGAATGCAGTTCCAAGGGACAGTGAAAACCAGCTACAGCATTCCGTGCTGGCAGCTTTCGTGTGGACGCAATCGCTGGACGTTTCGAATTTGGCAGTCGGGCTCTGCAAGAGTGAGATACACAGTGTTGCCCCTTTACGAACCAAAGCTTTTGGGGAAAGCGAATGTCTGTGTGGCAGCGAATGCAGTTCCAAGGGGCAGTGAATACCAGCTACAGCATTCCGTGCTGGTAGCTTTCGTGTGGGCGCAATCGCTCGACTTTTCGAATTTGGCAGCCGGGCTCTGCGAGGGAGAGAGATACAGAACGTTGCCCGATTACTAGGGAAAGCTTTTGGGGAAAGCGAATGTCTGTGTGGCAGCGAATGCAGTTCCAAGTGACAGTGAAAACCAGCTACAGCATTCTGTGCTGGGAGCTTTCGTGTGGGCGCAGTCGCTAGACGTTTCAAATTTGGCAGCCGGGCTCTGCGAGAGAGAGATACGCAGTGTTGCCGCTTTACCAACCAAAGCTTTTGGGGAAAGCGAATGTCTGTGTGGCAGCGAATGCAATTCCAAGGGACAGTGAAAACCAGCTACAGCATTCCGTGCTGGCAGCTTTCTTATGGGAGAAATCGCTGGACGTTTCGAATTTGGCAGCCGGGCTCTGCGAGAGACACATACACAGTGTTGCCCCATTACCAAGAAAACCTTATGGGGAAAGTGAATGTCTGTGTGGCAGCGAATGCAGTTCCAAGGGACAGTGAAAACCAGCTACAGCATTCCGTGCTGGCAGCTTTCGTGTGGGAGAAATCGCTGGACGTTTCTACTCTTGGCAGCCGGGGTCTGCGAGAGACACATAGACAGTGTTGCCCCTTTATGAACCAAAGCTTTTGGGGAAAGCGAATGTCTGTGTGGCAGCGAATGCAGTTCCAAGGGACAGTGAAAACCAGCTACAGCATTCCGTGCTGGCAGCTTTCGTGTGGGAGAAATCGCTGGACGTTTCGAATTTGGCAGCCGGGGTCTGCGAGAGAGAGATAAACAGTGTTGCCCCTTTATGAACCAAAGCTTTTGGGGAAAGCAAAACACTGTGTGGCAGCGAATGCAGTTCCAAGGGACAGTGAAAACCAGCTACAGCATTCCGTGCTGGCAGCTTTCGTGTGGGCGGAATCGCTGGACGTTTCAAATTTGGCAACCGGGTTCTGCGAGAGACACATAGACAGTGTTGCCCCATTACCAAGCAAAGCTTTTGGGGAAAACGAATGTCTGTGTGGCAGCGAATGCAGTTCCAAGGGACAGTGAAAACCAGCTACAGCATTCCGTGCTGGCAGCTTTCATGTGGGAGAAATCGCTGGACGTTTCGAATTTGGCAGCCGGGCTCTGCGACAGACACATACACAGTGTTGCCCCTTTACGAACCAAAGCTTTTGTGGAAAGCGAATGTCTGTGTGGCAGCGAATGCAGTTCCAAGGGACAGTGAAAACCAGCTACAGCATTCCGTGCTGGCAGCTTTCGTGTGGGAGAAATCGCTGGACGTTTCGAATTTTGCAATCGGGCTCTGCGAGAGACACATACACAGTGTTGCCCCATTACCAAGCAAAGCTTTTGGGGAAAGCGAATGTCTGTGTGGCAGCGAATGCAGTTCCAAGGGACAGTGAAAACCAGCTACAGCATTCCGTGCTGGCAGCTTTCATGTGGGAGAAATCGCTGGACGTTTCGAATTTGGCAGCCGGGCTCTGCGAGAGAGAGAGATACAGAGTGCTGCCCGATTACTAGGGAAAGCTTGTGGGGAAAGCGAATGTCTGTGTGGCAGCGAATGCAGTTCCAAGGGACAGTGAAAAGCAGCTACAGCATTCCGTGCTGGCAGCTTTCGTGTGGGAGAAATCGCTGGACGTTTCGAATTTGACAGCCGGGCTCTGCAAGAGTGAGATACACAGTGTTGCCCCTTTACGAACCAAAGCTTTTGGGGAAAGCGAATGTCTGTGTGGCAGCGAATGCAGTTCCAAGGGACAGTGAAAACCAGCTACAGCGTTCCGTTCTGGTAGCTTTCGTGTGGGGGCATTCGCTCGACTTTTAGAATTTGGCAGCCGGGCTCTGCTAGACAGAGATACGCAGTGTTGCCCCTTTACGAACCAAAGCTTTTGGGGAAAGCGAATGTCTGTGTGGCAGTGAATGCAGTTCCAAGGGACAGTGAAAACCAGCTACAGCATTAGGTGCTGGCAGCTTTCGTGTGGGCGCAATCGCTGGACGTTTCGAATTTGGCAGCTGGGCTCTGCTAGACAGAGATACAGAGTGTTGCCCCATTACCAAGAAAAGCTTTTGGGGAAAGCGAATGTCTGTGTGGCAGCGAATGCAGTTCCAAGGGACAGTGAAAACCAGCTACAGCATTCCGTGCTGGTAGCTTTCGTGTGGGCGCAGTCGCTGGACGTTTCAAATTTGGCAGTCGGGCTCTGCGAGAGAGAGATACACAGTGTTGCCCCTTTACGAACCAAAGCTTTTAGGGAAAGCGAATGTCTGTGTGGCAGCGAATGCAGTTCCAAGGGACAGTGAAAACCAGCTACAGCATTCCGTGCTGGCAGCTTTCGTGTGGGCGCAATCACTGGACGTTTCGAATTTGGCAGCCGGGCTCTGCGAGAGACCCATACACAGTGTTGCCCCATTACCAAGAAAAACTTTTGGGGAAAGCGAATGTCTTTGTGGCAGCGAATGCAGTTCCAAGGGACAGTGAAAACCAGCTACAGCATTCCGTGCTGGCAGCTTTCGTGTGGGCGCAATCGCTGGACGTTTCGAATTTGGCAGCCGGGCTCTGCGAGAGAGAGATACACAGTGTTGCCCCTTTACGAAGCAAAGCTTTTGGGGAAAGCGAATGTCTGTGTGGCAGCGAATGCAGTTCCAAGGGACAGTGAAAACCACCTACAGCATTCCGTGCTGGCAGCTTTCGTGTGGGAGAAATCGCTGAATGTTTCGAATTTGGCAGCCGGGCTCTGCTAGACAGAGATACACAGTGTTGCCCCTTTACGAACCAAAGCTTTTGGGGAAAGCGAATGTCTGTGTGGCAGCGAATGCAGTTCCAAGGGACAGTGAAAACCAGTTACAGCATTAGGTGCTGGCAGCTTTCGTGTGGGCGCAATCGCTGGAAGTTTCGAATTTGGCAGCTGGGCTCTGCTAGACAGAGATACACAGTGTTGCCCCATTACCAAGAAAAGCTTTTGGGGAAAGCGAATGTCTGTGTGGCAGCGAATGCAGTTCCAAGGGACAGTGAAAACCAGCTACAACATTCCGTGCTGGCAGCTTTCCTGTGGGAGAAATCGCTGGACGTTTCGAATTTGGCAGCCGGGCTCTGCTAGACAGAGATACATATTGTTGCCAAATTACCAAGAAAAGCTTTTGGGGAAAGCGACTGTCTGTGTGGCAGCGAATGCAGTTCCAAGGGACAGTGAAAACCAGCTACAGCATTCCGTGCTGGCTGGTTTCGTGTGGGCGCAATCGCTGGACGTTTCGAATTTGGCAGCCGGGCTCTGCAAGAGTGAGATACAGAGTGTTGCCCCTTTACGAACCAAAGCTTTTGGGGAAAGCGAATGTCTGTGTGGCAGCGAATGCAGTTCCAAGGGGCAGTGAATACCAGCTACAGCATTCCGTGCTGGTAGCTTTCGTGTGGGCGCAATCGCTCGACTTTTCGAATTTGGCATCCGGGCTCTGCGAGGGAGAGAGATACAGAGCGTTGCCCGATTACTAGGGAAAGCTTTTGGGGAAAGCGAATGTCTGTGTGGCAGCGAATGCACTTCCAAGGACAGTGAAAACCAGTTACAGCATTAGGTGCTGGCAGCTTTCGTGTGGGCGCAATCGCTGGACGTTTCGAATTTGGCAGCCGGGCTCTGCTAGACAGAGATACACAGTGTTGCACCATTACCAAGAAAAGCTTTTGGGGAAAGCGAATGTCTGTGTGGCAGCGAATGCAGTTACAAGGGACAGTGAAAACCAGCTACAGCATTCCGTGCTGGCAGCTTTCGTGTGGGCGCAATCGCTGGACGTTTCGAATTTTGCAATCGGGCTCTGCGAGAGAGATACACAGTGTTGCCCCTTTACGAACCAAAGCTTTTGGGGAAAGTGAATATCTGTGTGGCAGCGAATGCAGTTCCAAGGGACAGTGAAAACCAGCTACAGCGTTCCGTTCTGGCAGCTTTCGTGTGGGCGCAACAGCTGGACGTTTCAAATTTGGAAGCCGGGCTCTGCGAGAGACACATACACAGTGTTGCCCCTTTATGAACCAAAGCTTTTGGGGAAAGCGAATGCCTGTGTGGCAGCGAATGCAGTTCCAAGAGACAGTGACAACCAGCCACAGCATTCCATGCTGGCAGCTTTCGTGTGGGCGCAGTCGCTGGAAGTTTCGAATTTGGCAGCTGGGCTCTGCGAGAGACACATACACAGTGTTGCCCCTTTACGAACCAAAGCTTTTGGGGAAAGCGAATGTCTGTGTGGCAGCGAATGCAGTTCCAAGGGACAGTGAAAACCAGCTACAGCATTCCGTGCTGGCAGGTTTCGTGTGGGCGCAATCGCTGGACGTTTCGAATTTGGCAGCCGGGCTCTGCGAGAGAGAGATACACAGTGTTGCCCCTTTACGAAGCAAAGCTTTTGGGGAAAGCGAATGTCTGTGTGGCAGCGAATGCAGTTCCAAGGGGCAGTGAATACCAGCTACAGCATTCCGTGCTGGTAGCTTTCGTGTGGGCGCAATCGCTCGACTTTTCGAATTTGGCATCCAGGCTCTGCGAGGGAGAGAGATACAGAGCGTTGCCCGATTACTAGGGAAAGCTTTTGGGGAAAGCGAATGTCTGTGTGGCAGCGAATGCACTTCCAAGGGACAGTGAAAACCAGTTACAGCATTAGGTGCTGGCAGCTTTCGTGTGGGCGCAATCGCTGGACGTTTCGAATTTGGCAGCCGGGCTCTGCTAGACAGAGATACACAGTGTTGCCCCATTACCAAGAAAAGCTTTTGGGGAAAGCGAATGTCTGTGTGGCAGCGAATGCAGTTCCAAGGGACAGTGAAAACCAGCTACAGCATTCCGTGCTGGCAGCTTTCGTGTGGGCGCAATCGCTGGACGTTTCGAATTTGGCAATCGGGCTCTGCGAGAGAGATACACAGTGTTGCCCCTTTACGAACCAAAGCTTTTGGGGAAAGTGAATGTCTGTGTGGCAGCGAATGCAGTTCCAAGGGACAGTGAAAACCAGCTACAGCGTTCCGTTCTGGCAGCTTTCGTGTGGGCGCAACAGCTGGACGTTTCAAATTTGGAAGCCGGGCTCTGCGAGAGACACATACACAGTGTTGCCCCTTTATGAACCAAAGCTTTTGGGGAAAGTGAATGCCTGTGTGGCAGCGAATGCAGTTCCAAGGGACAGTGAAAACCAGCCACAGCATTCCATGCTGGCAGCTTTCGTGTGGGCGCAGTCGCTGGAAGTTTCGAATTTGGCAGCTGGGCTCTGCGAGAGACACATACACAGTGTTGCCCCTTTACGAACCAAAGCTTTTGGGGAAAGCGAATGTCTGTGTGGCAGCGAATGCAGTTCCAAGGGACAGTGAAAACCAGCTACAGAATTCCGTGCTGGCAGGTTTCGTGTGGGCGCAATCGCTGGACGTTTCGAATTTGGCAGCCGGGCTCTGCAAGAGTGAGATACAGAGTGTTGCCCCTTTACGAACCAAAGCTTTTGGGGAAAGCAAATGTCTGTGTGGCAGCGAATGCAGTTCCAAGGGGCAGTGAATACCAGCTACAGCATTCCGTGCTGGTAGCTTTCGTGTGGGCGCAATCGCTCGACTTTTCGAATTGACATCCGGGCTCTGCGAGGGAGAGAGATACAGAGCGTTGCCCGATTACTAGGGAAAGCTTTTGGGGAAAGCGAATGTCTGTGTGGCAGCGAATGCAGTTCCAAGGGACAGTGAAAACCAGCTACAGCATTCCGTGCTGGCAGCTTTCGTGTGGGCGCAATCGCTGGACGTTTCGAATTTGGCAGCCGGGCTCTGCGAGAGACACATACACAGTGTTGCCCCATTACCAAGAAAAACTTTTGGGGAAAGCGAATGTCTGTGTGGCAGCGAATGCAGTTCCAAGGGACAGTGAAAACCAGCTACAGCATTCCGTGCTGGTAGCTTTCGTGTGGGCGCAATCGCTGGACGTTTCGAATTTGGCAGCCGGGCTCTGCGAGAGACACATACACAGTGTTGCCCCATTACCAAGAAAAACTTTTGGGGAAAGCGAATGTCTGTGTGGCAGCGAATGCAGTTCCAAGGGACAGTGAAAAACAGCTACAGCATTCCGTGCTGGTAGCTTTCGTGTGGGCGCAATTGCTGGACGTTTCGAATTTGGCAGCCGGGCTCTGCGAGAGAGAGATACACAGTGTTGCCCCTTTACGAAGCAAAGCTTTTGGGGAAAGCGAATGTCTGTGTGGCAGCGAATGCAGTTCCAAGGGACAGTGAAAACCACCTACAGCATTCCGTGCTGGCAGCTTTCGTGTGGGAGAAATCGCTGAATGTTTCGAATTTGGCAGCCGGGCTCTGCTAGACAGAGATACACAGTGTTGCCCCTTTACGAACCAAAGCTTTTGGGGAAAGCGAATGTCTGTGTGGCAGCGAATGCAGTTCCAAGGGACAGTGAAAACCAGTTACAGCATTAGGTGCTGGCAGCTTTCGTGTGGGCGCAATCGCTGGACATTTCGAATTTGGCAGCCGGGCTCTGCTAGACAGAGATACACAGTGTTGCCCCATTACCAAGAAAAGCTTTTGGGGAAAGCGAATGTCTGTGTGGCCGCGAATGCAGTTCCAAGGGACAGTGAAAACCAGCTACAGCATTCCGTGCTGGCAGCTTTCGTGTGGGCGCAATCGCTGGACGTTTCGAATTTGGCAGCCGGGCTCTGCGAGAGAGATACACAGTGTTGCCCCTTTACGAACCAAAGCTTTTGGGGAAAGTGAATGTCTGTGTGGCAGCGAATGCAGTTCCAAGGGACAGTGAAAACCAGCTACAGCGTTCCGTTCTGGCAGCTTTCGTGTGGGCGCAACAGCTGGACGTTTCAAATTTGGAAGCCGGGCTCTGCGAGAGACACATACACAGTGTTGCCCCTTTATGAACCAAAGCTTTTGGGGAAAGCGAATGCCTGTGTGGCAGCGAATGCAGTTCCAAGGGACAGTGAAAACCAGCCACAGCATTCCATGCTGGCAGCTTTCGTGTGGGCGCAGTCGCTGGAAGTTTCGAATTTGGCAGCTGGGCTCTGCGAGAGACACATACACAGTGTTGCCCCTTTACGAACCAAAGCTTTTGGGGAAAGCGAATGTCTTTGTGGCAGCGAATGCACTTCCAAGGGACAGTGAAAACCAGTTACAGCATTCCGTGCTGGCAGCTTTCGTGTGGGCGCAATCGCTGGACGTTTCGAATTTGGCAGCCGGGCTCTGCGAGAGACACATACACAGTGTTGCCCCATTACCAAGAAAAGCTTTTGGGGAAAGCGAATGTCTCTGTGGCAGCGAATGCAGTTCCAAGGGACAGTGAAAACCAGCTACAGCATTCCGTGCTGGCAGCTTTCGTGTGGGCGCAATCGCTGGACGTTTCGAATTTGGCAGCCGGGCTCTGCGAGAGAGAGATACACAGTGTTGCCCCTTTACGAAGCAAAGCTTTTGGGGAAAGCGAATGTCTGTGTGGCAGCGAATGCAGTTCCAAGGGACAGTGAAAACCACCTACAGCATTCCGTGCTGGCAGCTTTCGTGTGGGAGAAATCGCTGAATGTTTCGAATTTGGCAGCCGGGCTCTGCTAGACAGAGATACACAGTGTTGCCCCTTTACGAACCAAAGCTTTTGGGGAAAGCGAATGTCTGTGTGGCAGCGAATGCAGTTCCAAGGGACAGTGAAAACCAGCTACAGCATTCCGTGCTGGCAGCTTTCGTGTGGGCGCAATCGCTGGACGTTTCGAATTTGGCAATCGGGCTCTGCGAGAGAGATACACAGTGTTGCCCCTTTACGAACCAAAGCTTTTGGGGAAAGTGAATGTCTGTGTGGCAGCGAATGCAGTTCCAAGGGACAGTGAAAACCAGCTACAGCGTTCCGTTCTGGCAGCTTTCGTGTGGGCGCAACAGCTGGACGTTTCAAATTTGGAAGCCGGGCTCTGCGAGAGACACATACACAGTGTTGCCCCTTTATGAACCAAAGCTTTTGGGGAAAGCGAATGTCTGTGTGGCAGCGAATGCAGTTCCAAGGGGCAGTGAATACCAGCTACAGCATTCCGTGCTGGTAGCTTTCGTGTGGGCGCAATCGCTCGACTTTTCGAATTTGGCATCCGGGCTCTGCGAGGGAGAGAGATACAGAGCGTTACCCGATTACTAGGGAAAGCTTTTGGGGAAAGCGAATGTCTGTGTGGCAGCGAATGCAGTTCCAAGGGACAGTGAAAACCAGTTACAGCATTAGGTGCTGGCAGCTTTCGTGTGGGCGCAATCGCTGGACGTTTCGAATTTGGCAGCCGGGCTCTGCTAGACAGAGATACACAGTGTTGCCCCATTACGAAGAAAAGCTTTTGGGGAAAGCGAATGTCTGTGTGGCAGCGAATGCAGTTCCAAGGGACAGTGAAAACCAGCTACAGCATTCCGTGCTGGCAGCTTTCGTGTGGGCGCAATCGCTGGACGTTTCGAATTTGGCAATCGGGCTCTGCGAGAGAGATACACAGTGTTGCCCCTTTACGAACCAAAGCTTTTGGGGAAAGTGAATGTCTGTGTGGCAGCGAATGCAGTTCCAAGGGACAGTGAAAACCAGCCACAGCATTCCATGCTGGCAGCTTTCGTGTGGGCGCAGTCGCTGGAAGTTTCGAATTTGGCAGCTGGGCTCTGCGAGAGACACATACACAGTGTTGCCCCTTTACGAACCAAAGCTTTTGGGGAAAGCGAATGTCTGTGTGGCAGCGAATGCAGTTCCAAGGGACAGTGAAAACCAGCTACAGCATTCCGTGCTGGCAGGATTCGTGTGGGCGCAATCGCTGGACGTTTCGAATTTGGCAGCCGGGCTCTGCAAGAGTGAGATACAGAGTGTTGCCCCTTTACGAACCAAAGCTTTTGGGGAAAGCGAATGTCTGTGTGGCAGCGAATGCAGTTCCAAGGGGCAGTGAATACCAGCTACAGCATTCCGTGCTGGTAGCTTTCGTGTGGGCGCAATCGCTCGACTTTTCGAATTTGGCAGTTGGGCTCTGCGAGGGAGAGAGATACAGAGCGTTGCCCGATTACTAGGGAAAGCTTTTGGGGAAAGCGAATGTCTGTGTGGCAGCGAATGCACTTCCAAGGGACAGTGAAAACCAGCTACAGCATTCCGTACTGGCAGCTTTCGTGTGGGCGGAATCGCTGGACGTTTCGAATTTGGCAGCCGGGCTCTGCGAGAGACACATACACAGTGTTGCCCCATTACCATGAAAAACTTTAGGGGAAAGCGAATGTCTGTGTGGCAGCGAATGCAGTTCCAAGGGACAGTGAAAACCAGCTACAGCATTCCGTGCTGGCAGCTTTCGTGTGGGCGCAATCGCTGGACGTTTCGAATTTGGCAATCGGGCTCTGCGAGAGACACATACACAGTGTTGCCCCTTTACGAACCAAAGCTTTTGGGGAAAGCGAATGTCTGTGTGGCAGCGAATGCAGTTCCAAGGGACAGTGAAAACCAGCTACAGCATTCCGTGCTGGCAGGTTTCGTGTGGGCGCAATCGCTGGACGTTTCGAATTTGGAAGCCAGGCTCTGCGAGAGACACATACACAGTGTTGCCCCTTTATGAACCAAAGCTTTTGGGGAAAGCGAATGCCTGTGTGGCAGCGAATGCAGTTCCAAGGGACAGTGAAAACCAGCCACAGCATTCCATGCTGGCAGCTTTCGTGTGGGCGCAGTCGCTGGAAGTTTCGAATTTGGCAGCTGGGCTCTGCGAGAGACACATACACAGTGTTGCCCCTTTACGAACCAAAGCTTTTGGGGAAAGCGAATGTCTGTGTGGCAGCGAATGCAGTTCCAAGGGACAGTGAAAACCAGCTACAGCATTCCGTGCTGGAAGGTTTCGTGTGGGCGCAATCGCTGGACGTTTCGAATTTGGCAGCCGGGCTCTGCAAGAGTGAGATACAGAGTGTTGCCCCTTTACGAACCAAAGCTTTTGGGGAAAGCGAATGTCTGTGTGGCAGCGAATGCAGTTCCAAGGGGCAGTGAATACCAGCTACAGCATTCCGTGCTGGTAGCTTTCGTGTGGGCGCAATCGCTCGACTTTTCGAATTTGGCATCCGGGCTCTGCGAGGGAGAGAGATACAGAGCGTTGCCCGATTACTAGGGAAAGCTTTTGGGGAAAGCGAATGTCTGTGTGGCAGCGAATGCACTTCCAAGGGACAGTGAAAACCAGTTACAGCATTAGGTGCTGGCAGCTTTCGTGTGGGCGCAATCGCTGGACGTTTCGAATTTGGCAGCCGGGCTCTGCTAGACAGAGATACACAGTGTTGCCCCATTACCAAGAAAAGCTTTTGGGGAAAGCGAATGTCTGTGTGGCAGCGAATGCAGTTCCAAGGTACAGTGAAAACCAGCTACAGCATTCCGTGCTGGCAGCTTTCGTGTGGGCGGAATCGCTGGACGTTTCGAATTTGGCAGCCGGGCTCTGCAAGAGTGAGATACAGAGTGTTGCCCCTTTACGAACCAAAGCTTTTGGGGAAAGCGAATGTCTGTGTGGCAGCGAATGCAGTTCCAAGGGGCAGTGAATACCAGCTACAGCATTCCGTGCTGGTAGCTTTCGTGTGGGCGCAATCGCTCGACTTTTCGAATTTGGCATCCGGGCTCTGCGAGGGAGAGAGATACAGAGCATTGCCCGATTACTAGGGAAAGCTTTTGGGGAAAGCGAATGTCTGTGTGGCAGCGAATGCAGTTCCAAGGGACAGTGAAAACCAGTTACAGCATTAGGTGCTGGCAGCTTTCGAGTGGGCGCAATCGCTGGACGTTTCGAATTTGGCAGCCGGGCTCTGCTAGACAGAGATACACAGTGTTGCCCCATTACGAAGAAAAGCTTTTGGGGAAAGCGAATGTCTGTGTGGCAGCGAATGCAGTTCCAAGGGACAGTGAAAACCAGCTACAGCATTCCGTGCTGGCAGCTTTCGTGTGGGCGCAATCGCTGGACGTTTCGAATTTGGCAATCGGGCTCTGCGAGAGAGATACACAGTGTTGCCCCTTTACGAACCAAAGCTTTTGGGGAAAGTGAATGTCTGTGTGGCAGCGAATGCAGTTCCAAGGGACAGTGAAAACCAGCTACAGCGTTCCGTTCTGGCAGCTTTCGTGTGGGCGCAATCGCTGGACGTTTCGAATTTGGCAATCGGGCTCTGCGAGAGAGATACACAGTGTTGCCCCTTTACGAACCAAAGCTTTTGGGGAAAGTGAATGTCTGTGTGGCAGCGAATGCAGTTCCAAGGGACAGTGAAAACCAGCTACAGCGTTCCGTTCTGGCAGCTTTCGTGTGGGCGCAACAGCTGGACGTTTCAAATTTGGAAGCCAGGCTCTGCGAGAGACACATACACAGTGTTGCCCCTTTATGAACCAAAGCTTTTGGGGAAAGCGAATGCCTGTGTGGCAGCGAATGCAGTTCCAAGGGACAGTGAAAACCAGCCACAGCATTCCATGCTGGCAGCTTTCGTGTGGGCGCAGTCGCTGGAAGTTTCGAATTTGGCAGCTGGGCTCTGCGAGAGACACATACACAGTGTTGCCCCTTTACGAACCAAAGCTTTTGGGGAAAGCGAATGTCTGTGTGGCAGCGAATGCAGTTCCAAGGGACAGTGAAAACCAGCTACAGCATTCCGTGCTGGCAGGTTTCGTGTGGGCGCAATCGCTGGACGTTTCGAATTTGGCAGCCGGGCTCTGCAAGAGTGAGATACAGAGTGTTGCCCCTTTACGAACCAAAGCTTTTGGGGAAAGCGAATGTCTGTGTGGCAGCGAATGCAGTTCCAAGGGGCAGTGAATACCAGCTACAGCATTCCGTGCTGGTATCTTTCGTGTGGGCGCAATCGCTCGACTTTTCGAATTTGGCATCCGGGCTCTGCGAGGAAGAGAGATACAGAGCGTTGCCCGATTACTAGGGAAAGCTTTTGGGGAAAGCGAATGTCTGTGTGGCAGCGAATGCAGTTCCAAGGGACAGTGAAAACCAGTTACAGCATTAGGTGCTGGCAGCTTTCGTGTGGGCGCAATCGCTGGACGTTTCGAATTTGGCAGCCGGGCTCTGCTAGACAGAGATACACAGTGTTGCCCCATTACGAAGAAAAGCTTTTGGGGAAAGCGAATGTCTGTGTGGCAGCGAATGCAGTTCCAAGGGACAGTGAAAACCAGCTACAGCATTCCGTGCTGGCAGCTTTCGTGTGGGCGCAATCGCTGGACGTTTCGAATTTGGCAATCGGGCTCTGCGAGAGAGATACACAGTGTTGCCCCTTTACGAACCAAAGCTTTTGGGGAAAGTGAATGTCTGTGTGGCAGCGAATGCAGTTCCAAGGGACAGTGAAAACCAGCTACAGCGTTCCGTTCTGGCAGCTTTCGTGTGGGCGCAGTCGCTGGAAGTTTCGAATTTGGCAGCTGGGCTCTGCGAGAGACACATACACAGTGTTGCCCCTTTACGAACCAAAGCTTTTGGGGAAAGTGAATGTCTGTGTGGCAGCGAATGCAGTTCCAAGGGACAGTGAAAACCAGCTACAGCGTTCCGTTCTGGCAGCTTTCGTGTGGGCGCAACAGCTGGACGTTTCAAATTTGGAAGCCAGGCTCTGCGAGAGACACATACACAGTGTTGCCCCTTTATGAACCAAAGCTTTTGGGGAAAGCGAATGCCTGTGTGGCAGCGAATGCAGTTCCAAGGGACAGTGAAAACCAGCCACAGCATTCCATGCTGGCAGCTTTCGTGTGGGCGCAGTCGCTGGAAGTTTCGAATTTGGCAGCTGGGCTCTGCGAGAGACACATACACAGTGTTGCCCCTTTACGAACCAAAGCTTTTGGGGAAAGCGAATGTCTGTGTGGCAGCGAATGCAGTTCCAAGGGACAGTGAAAACCAGCTACAGCATTCCGTGCTGGCAGGTTTCGTGTGGGCGCAATCGCTGGACGTTTCGAATTTGGCAGCCGGGCTCTGCAAGAGTGAGATACAGAGTGTTGCCCCTTTACGAACCAAAGCTTTTGGGGAAAGCGAATGTCTGTGTGGCAGCGAATGCAGTTCCAAGGGGCAGTGAATACCAGCTACAGCATTCCGTGCTGGTAGCTTTCGTGTGGGCGCAATCGCTCGACTTTTCGAATTTGGCATCCGGGCTCTGCGAGGGAGAGAGATACAGAGCGTTGCCCGATTACTAGGGAAAGCTTTTGGGGAAAGCGAATGTCTGTGTGGCAGCGAATGCAGTTCCAAGGGACAGTGAAAACCAGTTACAGCATTAGGTGCTGGCAGCTTTCGTGTGGGCGCAATCGCTGGACGTTTCGAATTTGGCAGCCGGGCTCTGCTAGACAGAGATACACAGTGTTGCCCCATTACGAAGAAAAGCTTTTGGGGAAAGCGAATGTCTGTGTGGCAGCGAATGCAGTTCCAAGGGACAGTGAAAACCAGCTACAGCATTCCGTGCTGGCAGCTTTCGTGTGGGCGCAATCGCTGGACGTTTCGAATTTGGCAATCGGGCTCTGCGAGAGAGATACACAGTGTTGCCCCTTTACGAACCAAAGCTTTTGGGGAAAGTGAATGTCTGTGTGGCAGCGAATGCAGTTCCAAGGGACAGTGAAAACCAGCTACAGCGTTCCGTTCTGGCAGCTTTCGTGTGGGCGCAGTCGCTGGAAGTTTCGAATTTGGCAGCTGGGCTCTGCGAGAGACACATACACAGTGTTGCCCCTTTACGAACCAAAGCTTTTGGGGAAAGCGAATGTCTGTGTGGCAGCGAATGCAGTTCCAAGGGACAGTGAAAACCAGCTACAGCATTCCGTGCTGGCAGGTTTCGTGTGGGCGCAATCGCTGGACGTTTCGAATTTGGAAGCCAGGCTCTGCGAGAGACACATACACAGTGTTGCCCCTTTATGAACCAAAGCTTTTGGGGAAAGCGAATGCCTGTGTGGCAGCGAATGCAGTTCCAAGGGACAGTGAAAACCAGCCACAGCATTCCATGCTGGCAGCTTTCGTGTGGGCGCAGTCGCTGGAAGTTTCGAATTTGGCAGCTGGGCTCTGCGAGAGACACATACACAGTGTTGCCCCTTTACGAACCAAAGCTTTTGGGGAAAGCGAATGTCTGTGTGGCAGCGAATGCAGTTCCAAGGGACAGTGAAAACCAGCTACAGCATTCCGTGCTGGCAGGTTTCGTGTGGGCGCAATCGCTGGACGTTTCGAATTTGGCAGCCGGGCTCTGCAAGAGTGAGATACAGAGTGTTGCCCCTTTACGAACCAAAGCTTTTGGGGAAAGCGAATGTCTGTGTGGCAGCGAATGCAGTTCCAAGGGGCAGTGAATACCAGCTACAGCATTCCGTGCTGGTAGCTTTCGTGTGGGCGCAATCGCTCGACTTTTCGAATTTGGCATCCGGGCTCTGCGAGGGAGAGAGATACAGAGCGTTGCCCGATTACTAGGGAAAGCTTTTGGGGAAAGCGAATGTCTGTGTGGCAGCGAATGCACTTCCAAGGGACAGTGAAAACCAGTTACAGCATTAGGTGCTGGCAGCTTTCGTGTGGGCGCAATCGCTGGACGTTTCGAATTTGGCAGCCGGGCTCTGCTAGACAGAGATACACAGTGTTGCCCCATTACCAAGAAAAGCTTTTGGGGAAAGCGAATGTCTGTGTGGCAGCGAATGCAGTTCCAAGGGACAGTGAAAACCAGCTACAGCATTCCGTGCTGGCAGCTTTCGTGTGGGCGGAATCGCTGGACGTTTCGAATTTGGCAGCCGGGCTCTGCAAGAGTGAGATACAGAGTGTTGCCCCTTTACGAACCAAAGCTTTTGGGGAAAGCGAATGTCTGTGTGGCAGCGAATGCAGTTCCAAGGGGCAGTGAATACCAGCTACAGCATTCCGTGCTGGTAGCTTTCGTGTGGGCGCAATCGCTCGACTTTTCGAATTTGGCATCCGGACTCTGCGAGGGAGAGAGATACAGAGCGTTGCCCGATTACTAGGGAAAGCTTTTGGGGAAAGCGAATGTCTGTGTGGCAGCGAATGCAGTTCCAAGGGACAGTGAAAACCAGTTACAGCATTAGGTGCTGGCAGCTTTCGAGTGGGCGCAATCGCTGGACGTTTCGAATTTGGCAGCCGGGCTCTGCTAGACAGAGATACACAGTGTTGCCCCATTACGAAGAAAAGCTTTTGGGGAAAGCGAATGTCTGTGTGGCAGCGAATGCAGTTCCAAGGGACAGTGAAAACCAGCTACAGCATTCCGTGCTGGCAGCTTTCGTGTGGGCGCAATCGCTGGACGTTTCGAATTTGGCAATCGGGCTCTGCGAGAGAGATACACAGTGTTGCCCCTTTACGAACCAAAGCTTTTGGGGAAAGTGAATGTCTGTGTGGCAGCGAATGCAGTTCCAAGGGACAGTGAAAACCAGCTACAGCGTTCCGTTCTGGCAGCTTTCGTGTGGGCGCAGTCGCTGGAAGTTTCGAATTTGGCAGCTGGGCTCTGCGAGAGACACATACACAGTGTTGCCCCTTTACGAACCAAAGCTTTTGGGGAAAGTGAATGTCTGTGTGGCAGCGAATGCAGTTCCAAGGGACAGTGAAAACCAGCTACAGCGTTCCGTTCTGGCAGCTTTCGTGTGGGCGCAACAGCTGGACGTTTCAAATTTGGAAGCCAGGCTCTGCGAGAGACACATACACAGTGTTGCCCCTTTATGAACCAAAGCTTTTGGGGAAAGCGAATGCCTGTGTGGCAGCGAATGCAGTTCCAAGGGACAGTGAAAACCAGCCACAGCATTCCATGCTGGCAGCTTTCGTGTGGGCGCAGTCGCTGGAAGTTTCGAATTTGGCAGCTGGGCTCTGCGAGAGACACATACACAGTGTTGCCCCTTTACGAACCAAAGCTTTTGGGGAAAGCGAATGTCTGTGTGGCAGCGAATGCAGTTCCAAGGGACAGTGAAAACCAGCTACAGCATTCCGTGCTGGCAGGTTTCGTGTGGGCGCAATCGCTGGACGTTTCGAATTTGGCAGCCGGGCTCTGCAAGAGTGAGATACAGAGTGTTGCCCCTTTACGAACCAAAGCTTTTGGGGAAAGCGAATGTCTGTGTGGCAGCGAATGCAGTTCCAAGGGGCAGTGAATACCAGCTACAGCATTCCGTGCTGGTAGCTTTCGTGTGGGCGCAATCGCTCGACTTTTCGAATTTGGCATCCGGGCTCTGCGAGGGAGAGAGATACAGAGCGTTGCCCGATTACTAGGGAAAGCTTTTGGGGAAAGCGAATGTCTGTGTGGCAGCGAATGCAGTTCCAAGGGACAGTGAAAACCAGTTACAGCATTAGGTGCTGGCAGCTTTCGTGTGGGCGCAATCGCTGGACGTTTCGAATTTGGCAGCCGGGCTCTGCTAGACAGAGATACACAGTGTTGCCCCATTACGAAGAAAAGCTTTTGGGGAAAGCGAATGTCTGTGTGGCAGCGAATGCAGTTCCAAGGGACAGTGAAAACCAGCTACAGCATTCCGTGCTGGCAGCTTTCGTGTGGGCGCAATCGCTGGACGTTTCGAATTTGGCAATCGGGCTCTGCGAGAGAGATACACAGTGTTGCCCCTTTACGAACCAAAGCTTTTGGGGAAAGTGAATGTCTGTGTGGCAGCGAATGCAGTTCCAAGGGACAGTGAAAACCAGCTACAGCGTTCCGTTCTGGCAGCTTTCGTGTGGGCGCAGTCGCTGGAAGTTTCGAATTTGGCAGCTGGGCTCTGCGAGAGACACATACACAGTGTTGCCCCTTTACGAACCAAAGCTTTTGGGGAAAGCGAATGTCTGTGTGGCAGCGAATGCAGTTCCAAGGGACAGTGAAAACCAGCTACAGCATTCCGTGCTGGCAGGTTTCGTGTGGGCGCAATCGCTGGACGTTTCGAATTTGGAAGCCAGGCTCTGCGAGAGACACATACACAGTGTTGCCCCTTTATGAACCAAAGCTTTTGGGGAAAGCGAATGCCTGTGTGGCAGCGAATGCAGTTCCAAGGGACAGTGAAAACCAGCCACAGCATTCCATGCTGGCAGCTTTCGTGTGGGCGCAGTCGCTGGAAGTTTCGAATTTGGCAGCTGGGCTCTGCGAGAGACACATACACAGTGTTGCCCCTTTACGAACCAAAGCTTTTGGGGAAAGCGAATGTCTGTGTGGCAGCGAATGCAGTTCCAAGGGACAGTGAAAACCAGCTACAGCATTCCGTGCTGGCAGGTTTCGTGTGGGCGCAATCGCTGGACGTTTCGAATTTGGCAGCCGGGCTCTGCAAGAGTGAGATACAGAGTGTTGCCCCTTTACGAACCAAAGCTTTTGGGGAAAGCGAATGTCTGTGTGGCAGCGAATGCAGTTCCAAGGGGCAGTGAATACCAGCTACAGCATTCCGTGCTGGTAGCTTTCGTGTGGGCGCAATCGCTCGACTTTTCGAATTTGGCATCCGGGCTCTGCGAGGGAGAGAGATACAGAGCGTTGCCCGATTACTAGGGAAAGCTTTTGGGGAAAGCGAATGTCTGTGTGGCAGCGAATGCACTTCCAAGGGACAGTGAAAACCAGTTACAGCATTAGGTGCTGGCAGCTTTCGTGTGGGCGCAATCGCTGGACGTTTCGAATTTGGCAGCCGGGCTCTGCTAGACAGAGATACACAGTGTTGCCCCATTACCAAGAAAAGCTTTTGGGGAAAGCGAATGTCTGTGTGGCAGCGAATGCAGTTCCAAGGTACAGTGAAAACCAGCTACAGCATTCCGTGCTGGCAGCTTTCGTGTGGGCGGAATCGCTGGACGTTTCGAATTTGGCAGCCGGGCTCTGCAAGAGTGAGATACAGAGTGTTGCCCCTTTACGAACCAAAGCTTTTGGGGAAAGCGAATGTCTGTGTGGCAGCGAATGCAGTTCCAAGGGGCAGTGAATACCAGCTACAGCATTCCGTGCTGGTAGCTTTCGTGTGGGCGCAATCGCTCAACTTTTCGAATTTGGCATCCGGACTCTGCGAGGGAGAGAGATACAGAGCGTTGCCCGATTACTAGGGAAAGCTTTTGGGGAAAGCGAATGTCTGTGTGGCAGCGAATGCAGTTCCAAGGGACAGTGAAAACCAGTTACAGCATTAGGTGCTGGCAGCTTTCGAGTGGGCGCAATCGCTGGACGTTTCGAATTTGGCAGCCGGGCTCTGCTAGACAGAGATACACAGTGTTGCCCCATTACGAAGAAAAGCTTTTGGGGAAAGCGAATGTCTGTGTGGCAGCGAATGCAGTTCCAAGGGACAGTGAAAACCAGCTACAGCATTCCGTGCTGGCAGCTTTCGTGTGGGCGGAATCGCTGGACGTTTCGAATTTGGCAGCCGGGCTCTGCAAGAGTGAGATACAGAGTGTTGCCCCTTTACGAACCAAAGCTTTTGGGGAAAGCGAATGTCTGTGTGGCAGCGAATGCAGTTCCAAGGGGCAGTGAATACCAGCTACAGCATTCCGTGCTGGTAGCTTTCGTGTGGGCGCAATCGCTCGACTTTTCGAATTTGGCATCCGGACTCTGCGAGGGAGAGAGATACAGAGCGTTGCCCGATTACTAGGGAAAGCTTTTGGGGAAAGCGAATGTCTGTGTGGCAGCGAATGCAGTTCCAAGGGACAGTGAAAACCAGTTACAGCATTAGGTGCTGGCAGCTTTCGAGTGGGCGCAATCGCTGGACGTTTCGAATTTGGCAGCCGGGCTCTGCTAGACAGAGATACACAGTGTTGCCCCATTACGAAGAAAAGCTTTTGGGGAAAGCGAATGTCTGTGTGGCAGCGAATGCAGTTCCAAGGGACAGTGAAAACCAGCTACAGCATTCCGTGCTGGCAGCTTTCGTGTGGGCGCAATCGCTGGACGTTTCGAATTTGGCAATCGGGCTCTGCGAGAGAGATACACAGTGTTGCCCCTTTACGAACCAAAGCTTTTGGGGAAAGTGAATGTCTGTGTGGCAGCGAATGCAGTTCCAAGGGACAGTGAAAACCAGCTACAGCGTTCCGTTCTGGCAGCTTTCGTGTGGGCGCAGTCGCTGGAAGTTTCGAATTTGGCAGCTGGGCTCTGCGAGAGACACATACACAGTGTTGCCCCTTTACGAACCAAAGCTTTTGGGGAAAGTGAATGTCTGTGTGGCAGCGAATGCAGTTCCAAGGGACAGTGAAAACCAGCTACAGCGTTCCGTTCTGGCAGCTTTCGTGTGGGCGCAACAGCTGGACGTTTCAAATTTGGAAGCCAGGCTCTGCGAGAGACACATACACAGTGTTGCCCCTTTATGAACCAAAGCTTTTGGGGAAAGCGAATGCCTGTGTGGCAGCGAATGCAGTTCCAAGGGACAGTGAAAACCAGCCACAGCATTCCATGCTGGCAGCTTTCGTGTGGGCGCAGTCGCTGGAAGTTTCGAATTTGGCAGCTGGGCTCTGCGAGAGACACATACACAGTGTTGCCCCTTTACGAACCAAAGCTTTTGGGGAAAGCGAATGTCTGTGTGGCAGCGAATGCAGTTCCAAGGGACAGTGAAAACCAGCTACAGCATTCCGTGCTGGCAGGTTTCGTGTGGGCGCAATCGCTGGACGTTTCGAATTTGGCAGCCGGGCTCTGCAAGAGTGAGATACAGAGTGTTGCCCCTTTACGAACCAAAGCTTTTGGGGAAAGCGAATGTCTGTGTGGCAGCGAATGCAGTTCCAAGGGGCAGTGAATACCAGCTACAGCATTCCGTGCTGGTAGCTTTCGTGTGGGCGCAATCGCTCGACTTTTCGAATTTGGCATCCGGGCTCTGCGAGGGAGAGAGATACAGAGCGTTGCCCGATTACTAGGGAAAGCTTTTGGGGAAAGCGAATGTCTGTGTGGCAGCGAATGCAGTTCCAAGGGACAGTGAAAACCAGTTACAGCATTAGGTGCTGGCAGCTTTCGTGTGGGCGCAATCGCTGGACGTTTCGAATTTGGCAGCCGGGCTCTGCTAGACAGAGATACACAGTGTTGCCCCATTACGAAGAAAAGCTTTTGGGGAAAGCGAATGTCTGTGTGGCAGCGAATGCAGTTCCAAGGGACAGTGAAAACCAGCTACAGCATTCCGTGCTGGCAGCTTTCGTGTGGGCGCAATCGCTGGACGTTTCGAATTTGGCAATCGGGCTCTGCGAGAGAGATACACAGTGTTGCCCCTTTACGAACCAAAGCTTTTGGGGAAAGTGAATGTCTGTGTGGCAGCGAATGCAGTTCCAAGGGACAGTGAAAACCAGCTACAGCGTTCCGTTCTGGCAGCTTTCGTGTGGGCGCAGTCGCTGGAAGTTTCGAATTTGGCAGCTGGGCTCTGCGAGAGACACATACACAGTGTTGCCCCTTTACGAACCAAAGCTTTTGGGGAAAGCGAATGTCTGTGTGGCAGCGAATGCAGTTCCAAGGGACAGTGAAAACCAGCTACAGCATTCCGTGCTGGCAGGTTTCGTGTGGGCGCAATCGCTGGACGTTTCGAATTTGGAAGCCAGGCTCTGCGAGAGACACATACACAGTGTTGCCCCTTTATGAACCAAAGCTTTTGGGGAAAGCGAATGCCTGTGTGGCAGCGAATGCAGTTCCAAGGGACAGTGAAAACCAGCCACAGCATTCCATGCTGGCAGCTTTCGTGTGGGCGCAGTCGCTGGAAGTTTCGAATTTGGCAGCTGGGCTCTGCGAGAGACACATACACAGTGTTGCCCCTTTACGAACCAAAGCTTTTGGGGAAAGCGAATGTCTGTGTGGCAGCGAATGCAGTTCCAAGGGACAGTGAAAACCAGCTACAGCATTCCGTGCTGGCAGGTTTCGTGTGGGCGCAATCGCTGGACGTTTCGAATTTGGCAGCCGGGCTCTGCAAGAGTGAGATACAGAGTGTTGCCCCTTTACGAACCAAAGCTTTTGGGGAAAGCGAATGTCTGTGTGGCAGCGAATGCAGTTCCAAGGGGCAGTGAATACCAGCTACAGCATTCCGTGCTGGTAGCTTTCGTGTGGGCGCAATCGCTCGACTTTTCGAATTTGGCATCCGGGCTCTGCGAGGGAGAGAGATACAGAGCGTTGCCCGATTACTAGGGAAAGCTTTTGGGGAAAGCGAATGTCTGTGTGGCAGCGAATGCACTTCCAAGGGACAGTGAAAACCAGTTACAGCATTAGGTGCTGGCAGCTTTCGTGTGGGCGCAATCGCTGGACGTTTCGAATTTGGCAGCCGGGCTCTGCTAGACAGAGATACACAGTGTTGCCCCATTACCAAGAAAAGCTTTTGGGGAAAGCGAATGTCTGTGTGGCAGCGAATGCAGTTCCAAGGTACAGTGAAAACCAGCTACAGCATTCCGTGCTGGCAGCTTTCGTGTGGGCGGAATCGCTGGACGTTTCGAATTTGGCAGCCGGGCTCTGCAAGAGTGAGATACAGAGTGTTGCCCCTTTACGAACCAAAGCTTTTGGGGAAAGCGAATGTCTGTGTGGCAGCGAATGCAGTTCCAAGGGGCAGTGAATACCAGCTACAGCATTCCGTGCTGGTAGCTTTCGTGTGGGCGCAATCGCTCAACTTTTCGAATTTGGCATCCGGACTCTGCGAGGGAGAGAGATACAGAGCGTTGCCCGATTACTAGGGAAAGCTTTTGGGGAAAGCGAATGTCTGTGTGGCAGCGAATGCAGTTCCAAGGGACAGTGAAAACCAGTTACAGCATTAGGTGCTGGCAGCTTTCGAGTGGGCGCAATCGCTGGACGTTTCGAATTTGGCAGCCGGGCTCTGCTAGACAGAGATACACAGTGTTGCCCCATTACGAAGAAAAGCTTTTGGGGAAAGCGAATGTCTGTGTGGCAGCGAATGCAGTTCCAAGGGACAGTGAAAACCAGCTACAGCATTCCGTGCTGGCAGCTTTCGTGTGGGCGCAATCGCTGGACGTTTCGAATTTGGCAATCGGGCTCTGTGAGAGAGATACACAGTGTTGCCCCTTTACGAACCAAAGCTTTTGGGGAAAGTGAATGTCTGTGTGGCAGCGAATGCAGTTCCAAGGGACAGTGAAAACCAGCTACAGCGTTCCGTTCTGGCAGCTTTCGTGTGGGCGCAATCGCTGGACGTTTCGAATTTGGCAATCGGGCTCTGCGAGAGAGATACACAGTGTTGCCCCTTTACGAACCAAAGCTTTTGGGGAAAGTGAATGTCTGTGTGGCAGCGAATGCAGTTCCAAGGGACAGTGAAAACCAGCTACAGCGTTCCGTTCTGGCAGCTTTCGTGTGGGCGCAACAGCTGGACGTTTCAAATTTGGAAGCCAGGCTCTGCGAGAGACACATACACAGTGTTGCCCCTTTATGAACCAAAGCTTTTGGGGAAAGCGAATGCCTGTGTGGCAGCGAATGCAGTTCCAAGGGACAGTGAAAACCAGCCACAGCATTCCATGCTGGCAGCTTTCGTGTGGGCGCAGTCGCTGGAAGTTTCGAATTTGGCAGCTGGGCTCTGCGAGAGACACATACACAGTGTTGCCCCTTTACGAACCAAAGCTTTTGGGGAAAGCGAATGTCTGTGTGGCAGCGAATGCAGTTCCAAGGGACAGTGAAAACCAGCTACAGCATTCCGTGCTGGCAGGTTTCGTGTGGGCGCAATCGCTGGACGTTTCGAATTTGGCAGCCGGGCTCTGCAAGAGTGAGATACAGAGTGTTGCCCCTTTACGAACCAAAGCTTTTGGGGAAAGCGAATGTCTGTGTGGCAGCGAATGCAGTTCCAAGGGGCAGTGAATACCAGCTACAGCATTCCGTGCTGGTAGCTTTCGTGTGGGCGCAATCGCTGGACGTTTCGAATTTGGCAGCCGGGCTCTGCTAGACAGAGATACACAGTGTTGCCCCATTACGAAGAAAAGCTTTTGGGGAAAGCGAATGTCTGTGTGGCAGCGAATGCAGTTCCAAGGGACAGTGAAAACCAGCTACAGCATTCCGTGCTGGCAGCTTTCGTGTGGGCGCAATCGCTGGACGTTTCGAATTTGGCAATCGGGCTCTGCGAGAGAGATACACAGTGTTGCCCCTTTACGAACCAAAGCTTTTGGGGAAAGTGAATGTCTGTGTGCAGCGAATGCAGTTCCAAGGGACAGTGAAAACCAGCTACAGCGTTCCGTTCTGGCAGCTTTCGTGTGGGCGCAGTCGCTGGAAGTTTCGAATTTGGCAGCTGGGCTCTGCGAGAGACACATACACAGTGTTGCCCCTTTACGAACCAAAGCTTTTGGGGAAAGCGAATGTCTGTGTGGCAGCGAATGCAGTTCCAAGGGACAGTGAAAACCAGCTACAGCATTCCGTGCTGGCAGGTTTCGTGTGGGCGCAATCGCTGGACGTTTCGAATTTGGAAGCCAGGCTCTGCGAGAGACACATACACAGTGTTGCCCCTTTATGAACCAAAGCTTTTGGGGAAAGCGAATGCCTGTGTGGCAGCGAATGCAGTTCCAAGGGACAGTGAAAACCAGCCACAGCATTCCATGCTGGCAGCTTTCGTGTGGGCGCAGTCGCTGGAAGTTTCGAATTTGGCAGCTGGGCTCTGCGAGAGACACATACACAGTGTTGCCCCTTTACGAACCAAAGCTTTTGGGGAAAGCGAATGTCTGTGTGGCAGCGAATGCAGTTCCAAGGGACAGTGAAAACCAGCTACAGCATTCCGTGCTGGCAGGTTTCGTGTGGGCGCAATCGCTGGACGTTTCGAATTTGGCAGCCGGGCTCTGCAAGAGTGAGATACAGAGTGTTGCCCCTTTACGAACCAAAGCTTTTGGGGAAAGCGAATGTCTGTGTGGCAGCGAATGCAGTTCCAAGGGGCAGTGAATACCAGCTACAGCATTCCGTGCTGGTAGCTTTCGTGTGGGCGCAATCGCTCGACTTTTCGAATTTGGCATCCGGGCTCTGCGAGGGAGAGAGATACAGAGCGTTGCCCGATTACTAGGGAAAGCTTTTGGGGAAAGCGAATGTCTGTGTGGCAGCGAATGCACTTCCAAGGGACAGTGAAAACCAGTTACAGCATTAGGTGCTGGCAGCTTTCGTGTGGGCGCAATCGCTGGACGTTTCGAATTTGGCAGCCGGGCTCTGCTAGACAGAGATACACAGTGTTGCCCCATTACGAAGAAAAGCTTTTGGGGAAAGCGAATGTCTGTGTGGCAGCGAATGCAGTTCCAAGGGACAGTGAAAACCAGCTACAGCATTCCGTGCTGGCAGCTTTCGTGTGGGCGCAATCGCTGGACGTTTCGAATTTGGCAATCGGGCTCTGCGAGAGAGATACACAGTGTTGCCCCTTTACGAACCAAAGCTTTTGGGGAAAGTGAATGTCTGTGTGGCAGCGAATGCAGTTCCAAGGGACAGTGAAAACCAGCTACAGCGTTCCGTTCTGGCAGCTTTCGTGTGGGCGCAATCGCTGGACGTTTCGAATTTGGCAATCGGGCTCTGCGAGAGAGATACACAGTGTTGCCCCTTTACGAACCAAAGCTTTTGGGGAAAGTGAATGTCTGTGTGGCAGCGAATGCAGTTCCAAGGGACAGTGAAAACCAGCTACAGCGTTCCGTTCTGGCAGCTTTCGTGTGGGCGCAACAGCTGGACGTTTCAAATTTGGAAGCCAGGCTCTGCGAGAGACACATACACAGTGTTGCCCCTTTATGAACCAAAGCTTTTGGGGAAAGCGAATGCCTGTGTGGCAGCGAATGCAGTTCCAAGGGACAGTGAAAACCAGCCACAGCATTCCATGCTGGCAGCTTTCGTGTGGGCGCAGTCGCTGGAAGTTTCGAATTTGGCAGCTGGGCTCTGCGAGAGACACATACACAGTGTTGCCCCTTTACGAACCAAAGCTTTTGGGGAAAGCGAATGTCTGTGTGGCAGCGAATGCAGTTCCAAGGGACAGTGAAAACCAGCTACAGCATTCCGTGCTGGCAGGTTTCGTGTGGGCGCAATCGCTGGACGTTTCGAATTTGGCAGCCGGGCTCTGCAAGAGTGAGATACAGAGTGTTGCTCCTTTACGAACCAAAGCTTTTGGGGAAAGCGAATGTCTGTGTGGCAGCGAATGCAGTTCCAAGGGGCAGTGAATACCAGCTACAGCATTCCGTGCTGGTAGCTTTCGTGTGGGCGCAATCGCTCGACTTTTCGAATTTGGCATCCGGGCTCTGCGAGGGAGAGAGATACAGAGCATTGCCCGATTACTAGGGAAAGCTTTTGGGGAAAGCGAATGTCTGTGTGGCAGCGAATGCACTTCCAAGGGACAGTGAAAACCAGCTACAGCATTCCGTACTGGCAGCTCTCGTGTGGGCGCAATCGCTGGACATTTCGAATTTGGCAGCCGGGCTCTGCGAGAGACACATACACAGTGTTGCCCCATTACCATGAAAAACTTTAGGGGAAAGCGAATGTCTGTGTGGCAGCGAATGCAGTTCCAAGGGACAGTGAAAACCAGCTACAGCATTCCGTGCTGGCAGCTTTCGTGTGGGCGCAATCGCTGGACGTTTCGAATTTGGCAGCCGGGCTCTGCGAGAGAGAGATACACAGTGTTGCCCCTTTACGAAGCAAAGCTTTTGGGGAAAGCGAATGTCTGTGTGGCAGCGAATGCAGTTCCAAGGGACAGTGAAAACCAGCTACAGCATTCCGTGCTGGCAGCTTTCGTGTGGGAGAAATCGCTGAATGTTTCGAATTTGGCAGCCGGGCTCTGCTAGACAGAGATACACAGTGTTGCCCCTTTACGAAGCAAAGCTTTTGGGGAAAGCGAATGTCTGTGTGGCAGCGAATGCAGTTCCAAGGGACAGTGAAAACCAGTTACAGCATTCCGTGCTGGCAGCTTTCGTGTGGGCGCAATCGCTGGACGTTTCGAATTTGGCAGCCGGGCTCTGCTAGACAGAGATACACATTGTTGCCCCATTACCAAGAAAAGCTTTTGGGGAAAGCGAATGTCTGTGTGGCAGCGAATGCAGTTCCAAGGGACAGTGAAAACCAGCTACAGCATTCCGTGCTGGCAGCTTTCGTGTGGGCGCAATCGCTGGACGTTTCGAATTTGGCAATCGGGCTCTGCAAGAGAGATACACAGTGTTGCCCCTTTACGAACCAAAGCTTTTGGGGAAAGTGAATGTCTGTGTGGCAGCGAATGCAGTTCCAAGGGACAGTGAAAACCAGCTACAGCGTTCCGTTCTGGCAGCTTTCGTGTGGGCGCAACAGCTGGACGTTTCAAATTTGGAAGCCGGGCTCTGCGAGAGACACATACACAGTGTTGCCCCTTTATGAACCAAAGCTTTTGGGGAAAGCGAATGCCTGTGTGGCAGCGAATGCAGTTCCAAGGGACAGTGAAAACCAGCCACAGCATTCCATGCTGGCAGCTTTCGTGTGGACGCAGTCGCTGGAAGTTTCGAATTTGGCAGCTGGGCTCTGCGAGAGACACATACACAGTGTTGCCCCATTACCATGAAAAACTTAAGGGGAAAGCGAATGTCTGTGTGGCAGCGAATGCAGTTCCAAGGGACAGTGAAAACCAGCTACAGCATTCCGTGCTGGCAGCTTTCGTGTGGGCGCAATCGCTGGACGTTTCGAATTTGGCAGCCGGGCTCTGCGAGAGAGAGATACACAGTGTTGCCCCTTTACGAAGCAAAGCTTTTGGGGAAAGCGAATGTCTGTGTGGCAGCGAATGCAGTTCCAAGGGACAGTGAAAACCAGCTACAGCATTCCGTGCTGGCAGCTTTCGTGTGGGAGAAATCGCTGAATGTTTCGAATTTGGCAGCCGGGCTCTGCTAGACAGAGATACACATTGTTGCCCCTTTACGAAGCAAAGCTTTTGGGGAAAGCGAATGTCTGTGTGGCAGCGAATGCAGTTCCAAGGGACAGTGAAAACCAGTTACAGCATTCCGTGCTGGCAGCTTTCGTGTGGGCGCAATCGCTGGACGTTTCGAATTTGGCAGCCGGGCTCTGCTAGACAGAGATACACAGTGTTGCCCCATTACCAAGAAAAGCTTTTGGGGAAAGCGAATGTCTGTGTGGCAGCGAATGCAGTTCCAAGGGACAGTGAAAACCAGCTACAGCATTCCGTGCTGGCAGCTTTCGTGTGGGCGCAATCGCTGGACGTTTCGAATTTGGCAGCCGGGCTCTGCAAGAGAGATACACAGTGTTGCCCCTTTACGAACCAAAGCTTTTGGGGAAAGTGAATGTCTGTGTGGCAGCGAATGCAGTTCCAAGGCACAGTGAAAACCAGCTACAGCGTTCCGTTCTGGCAGCTTTCGTGTGGGCGCAACAGCTGGACGTTTCAAATTTGGAAGCCGGGCTCTGCGAGAGACACATACACAGTGTTGCCCCTTTATGAACCAAAGCTTTTGGGGAAAGCGAATGCCTGTGTGGCAGCGAATGCAGTTCCAAGGGACAGTGAAAACCAGCCACAGCATTCCATGCTGGCAGCTTTCGTGTGGACGCAGTCGCTGGAAGTTTCGAATTTGGCAGCTGGGCTCTGCGAGAGACACATACACAGTGTTGCCCCTTTACGAACCAAAGCTTTTGGGGAAAGCGAATGTCTGTGTGGCAGCGAATGCAGTTCCAAGGGACAGTGAAAACCAGCTACAGCATTCCGTGCTGGCAGGATTCGTGTGGGCGCAATCGCTGGACGTTTCGAATTTGGCAGCCGGGCTCTGCAAGAGTGAGATACAGAGTGTTGCCCCTTTACGAACCAAAGCTTTTGGGGAAAGCGAATGTCTGTGTGGCAGCGAATGCAGTTCCAAGGGGCAGTGAATACCAGCTACAGCATTCCGTGCTGGTAGCTTTCGTGTGGGCGCAATCGCTCGACTTTTCGAATTTGGCAGTTGGGCTCTGCGAGGGAGAGAGATACAGAGCATTGCCCGATTACTAGGGAAAACTTTTGGGGAAAGCGAATGTCTGTGTGACAGCGAATGCACTTCCAAGGGACAGTGAAAACCAGCTACAGCATTCCGTACTGGCAGCTCTCGTGTGGGCGCAATCGCTGGACATTTCGAATTTGGCAGACGGGCTCTGCGAGAGACACATACACAGTGTTGCCCCATTACCATGAAAAATTTTAGGGGAAAGCGAATGTCTGTGTGGCAGCGAATGCAGTTCCAAGGGACAGTGAAAACCAGCTACAGCATTCCGTGCTGGCAGCTTTCGTGTGGGCGCAATCGCTGGACGTTTCGAATTTGGCAATCGGGCTCTGCGAGAGAGATACACAGTGTTGCCACTTTACGAACCAAAGCTTTTGGGGAAAGTGAATGTCTGTGTGGCAGCGAATGCAGTTCCAAGGGACAGTGAAAACCAGCTACAGCGTTCCGTTCTGGCAGCTTTCGTGTGGGCGCAACAGCTGGACGTTTCAAATTTGGAAGCCAGGCTCTGCGAGAGACACATACACAGTGTTGCCCCTTTATGAACCAAAGCTTTTGGGGAAAGCGAATGCCTGTGTGGCAGCGAATGCAGTTCCAAGGGACAGTGAAAACCAGCCACAGCATTCCATGCTGGCAGCTTTCGTGTGGGCGCAGTCGCTGTAAGTTTCGAATTTGGCAGCTGGGCTCTGCGAGAGACACATACACAGTGTTGCCCCTTTACGAACCAAAGCTTTTGGGGAAAGCGAATGTCTGTGTGGCAGCAAATGCAGTTCCAAGGGACAGTGAAAACCAGCTACAGCATTCCGTGCTGGCAGGTTTCGTGTGGGCGCAATCGCTGGACGTTTCGAATTTGGCAGCCGGGCTCTGCAAGAGTGAGATACAGAGTGTTGCCCCTTTACGAACCAAAGCTTTTGGGGAAAGCGAATGTCTGTGTGGCAGCGAATGCAGTTCCAAGGGGCAGTGAATACCAGCTACAGCATTCCGTGCTGGTAGCTTTCGTGTGGGCGCAATCGCTCGACTTTTCGAATTTGGCATCCGGGCTCTGCGAGGGAGAGAGATGCAGAGCATTGCCCGATTACTAGGGAAAGCTTTTGGGGAAAGCGAATGTCTGTGTGGCAGCGAATGCACTTCCAAGGGACAGTGAAAACCAGCTACAGCATTCCGTACTGGCAGCTTTCGTGTGGGCGCAATCGCTGGACGTTTCGAATTTGGCAGCCGGGCTCTGCGAGAGACACATACACAGTGTTGCCCCATTACCATGAAAAACTTTAGGGGAAAGCGAATGTCTGTGTGGCAGCGAATGCAGTTCCAAGGGACAGTGAAAACCAGCTACAGCATTCCGTGCTGGCAGCTTTCGTGTGGGCGCAATCGCTGGACGTTTCGAATTTGGCAGCCGGGTCTGCGAGAGGGAGATAAGCAGTGTTGCCCCATTAAGAACCAAAGCTTTTGGGGAAAGCGAATATCTGTGTGGTAGCGAATGCAGTTCCAAGGGACAGTGAAAACCAGTTACAGCATTAGGTGCTGGCAGCTTTCGTGTGGGCGCAGTCGCTGAACGTTGCGAATTTGGCAGCCGGGCTCTGCTAGACAGAGATACACAGTGTTGCCCCTTTATGAAGCAAAGCTTTTGGGGAAAGCGAAAGCCTGTGTGGCAGCGAATGCAGTTCCAAGGTACAGTGAAAACCAGCTACAGCATTCCGTACTGGCAGCTCTCGTGTGGGCGCAATCGCTGGACATTTCGAATTTGGCAGCCGGGCTCTGCGAGAGACACATACACAGTGTTGCCCCATTACCATGAAAAACTTTAGGGGAAAGCGAATGTCTGTGTGGCAGCGAATGCAGTTCCAAGGGACAGTGAAAACCAGCTAGAGCATTCCGTGCTGGCAGCTTTCGTGTGGGCGCAATCGCTGGACGTTTCGAATTTGGCAATCGGGCTCTGCGAGAGAGATACAGAGTGTTGCCCCTTTACGAACCAAAGCTTTTGGGGAAAGTGAATGTCTGTGTGGCAGCGAATGCAGTTCCAAGGGACAGTGAAAACCAGCTACAGCGTTCCGTTCTGGCAGCTTTCGTGTGGGCGCAACAGCTGGACGTTTCAAATTTGGAAGCCAGGCTCTGCGAGAGACACATACACAGTGTTGCCCCTTTATGAACCAAAGCTTTTGGAGAAAGCGAATGCCTGTGTGGCAGCGAATGCAGTTCCAAGGGACAGTGAAAACCAGCCACAGCATTCCATGCTGGCAGCTGTCGTGTGGGCGCAGTCGCTGTAAGTTTCGAATTTGGCAGCTGGGCTCTGCGAGAGACACATACACAGTGTTGCCCCTTTACGAACCAAAGCTTTTGGGGAAAGCGAATGTCTGTGTGGCAGCAAATGCAGTACCAAGGGACAGTGAAAACCAGCTACAGCATTCCGTGCTGGCAGGTTTCGTGTGGGCGCAATCGCTGGACGTTTCGAATTTGGCAGCCGGGCTCTGCAAGAGTGAGATACAGAGTGTTGCCCCTTTACGAACCAAAGCTTTTGGGGAAAGCGAATGTCTGTGTGGCAGCGAATGCAGTTCCAAGGGGCAGTGAATACCAGCTACAGCATTCCGTGCTGGTAGCTTTCGTGTGGGCGCAATCGCTCGACTTTTCGAATTTGGCATCCGGGCTCTGCGAGGGAGAGAGATGCAGAGCATTGCCCGATTACTAGGGAAAGCTTTTGGGGAAAGCGAATGTCTGTGTGGCAGCGAATGCACTTCCAAGGGACAGTGAAAACCAGCTACAGCATTCCGTGCTGGCAGCTTTCGTGTGGGCGCAATCGCTGGACGTTTCGAATTTGGCAGCCGGGCTCTGCGAGAGACACATACACAGTGTTGCCCCATTACCATGAAAAACTTTAGGGGAAAGCGAATGTCTGTGTGGCAGCGAATGCAGTTCCAAGGGACAGTGAAAACCAGCTACAGCATTCCGTGCTGGCAGCTTTCGTGTGGGCGCAATCGCTGGACGTTTCGAATTTGGCAGCCGGGCTCTGCGAGAGAGAGATACACAGTGTTGCCCCTTTACGAAGCAAAGCTTTTGGGGAAAGCGAATGTCTGTGTGGCAGCGAATGCAGTTCCAAGGGACAGTGAAAACCAGTTACAGCATTCCGTGCTGGCAGCTTTCGTGTGGGCGCAATCGCTGGACGTTTCGAATTTGCAGCCGGGCTCTGCTAGACAGAGATACACAGTGTTGCCCCATTACCAAGAAAAGCTTTTGGGGAAAGCGAATGTCTGTGTGGCAGCGAATGCAGTTCCAAGGGACAGTGAAAACCAGCTACAGCATTCCGTGCTGGCAGCTTTCGTGTGGGCGCAATCGCTGGACGTTTCGAATTTGGCAATCGGGCTCTGCGAGAGAGATACACAGTGTTGCCCCTTTACGAACCAAAGCTTTTGGGGAAAGTGAATGTCTGTGTGGCAGCGAATGCAGTTCCAAGGGACAGTGAAAACCAGCTACAGCGTTCCGTTCTGGCAGCTTTCGTGTGGGCGCAACAGCTGGACGTTTCAAATTTGGAAGCCGGGCTCCGCGAGAGACACATACAAAGTGTTGCCCCTTTATGAACCAAAGCTTTTGGGGAAAGCGAATGCCTGTGTGGCAGCGAATGCAGTTCCAAGGGACAGTGAAAACCAGCCACAGCATTCCATGCTGGCAGCTTTCGTGTGGGCGCAGTCGCTGTAAGTTTCGAATTTGTCAGCTGGGCTCTGCAAGAGACATATACACAGTGTTGCCCCTTTACGAACCAAAGCTTTTGGGGAAAGCGAATGTCTGTGTGGCAGCGAATGCAGTTCCAAGGGACAGTGAAAACCAGCTACAGCATTCCGTGCTGGCAGGTTTCGTGTGGGCGCAATCGCTGGACGTTTCGAATTTGGCAGCCGGGCTCTGCAAGAGTGAGATACAGAGTGTTGCCCCTTTACGAACCAAAGCTTTTGGGGAAAGCGAATGTCTGTGTGGCAGCGAATGCAGTTCCAAGGGGCAGTGAATACCAGCTACAGCATTCCGTGCTGGTAGCTTTCGTGTGGGCGCAATCGCTCGACTTTTCGAATTTGGCATCCGGGCTCTGCGAGGGAGAGAGATACAGAGCATTGCCCGATTACTAGGGAAAGCTTTTGGGGAAAGCGAATGTCTGTGTGGCAGCGAATGCACTTCCAAGGGACAGTGAAAACCAGCTACAGCATTCCTTACTGGCAGCTTTCGTGTGGGCGCAATCGCTGGACGTTTCGAATTTGGCAGCCGGGCTCTGCGAGAGACAAATACACAGTGTTGCCCCATTACCATGAAAAACTTTAGGGGAAAGCGAATGTCTGTGTGGCAGCGAATGCAGTTCCAAGGGACAGTGAAAACTAGCTACAGCATTCCGTGCTGGCAGCTTTCGTGTGGGCGCAATTGCTGGACGTTTCGAATTTGGCAGCCGGGCTCTGCGAGAGAGAGATACACAGTGTTGCCCCTTTACGAAGCAAAGCTTTTGGGGAAAGCGAATGTCTGTGTGGCAGCGAATGCAGTTCCAAGGGACAGTGAAAACCAGCTACAGCATTCCGTGCTGGCAGCTTTCGTGTGGGAGAAATCGCTGAATGTTTCGAATTTGGCAGCCGGGCTCTGCTAGACAGAGATACACAGTGTTGCCCCTTTACGAAGCAAAGCTTTTGGGGAAAGCGAATGTCTGTGTGGCAGCGAATGCAGTTCCAAGGGACAGTGAAAACCAATTACAGCATTCCGTGCTGGCAGCTTTCGTGTGGGCGCAATCGCTGGACGTGTCGAATTTGGCAGCCGGGCTCTGCTAGACAGAGATACACAGTGTTGCCCCATTACCAAGAAAAGCTTTTGGGGAAAGCGAATGTCTGTGTGGCAGCGAATGCAGTTCCAAGGGACAGTGAAAACCAGCTACAGCAGTCCGTGCTGGCAGCTTTCGTGTGGGCGCAATCGCTGGACGTTTCGAATTTGGCAATCGGGCTCTGCGAGAGAGATACACAGTGTTGCCCCTTTACGAACCAAAGCTTTTGGGGAAAGTGAATGTCTGTGTGGCAGCGAATGCAGTTCCAAGGGACAGTGAAAACCAGCTACAGCGTTCCGTGCTGGCAGCTTTCGTGTGGGAGACATCGCTGAATGTTTCGAATTTGGCAGCCGGGCTCTGCTAGACAGAGATACACAGTGTTGCCCCTTTAGGAACCAAAGCTTTTGGGGAAAGCGAATGTCTGTGTGGCAGCGAATGCAGTTCCAAGGGACAGTGAAAAGCCGTTACAGCATTAGGTGCTGGCAGCTTTCGTGTGGGCGCAATCGCTGGATGTTTCGAATTTGGCAGCCGGGCTCTGCTAGACAGAGATACACAGTGTTGCCCCATTACCAAGAAAAGCTTTTGGAGAAAGCGAATGTCTGTGTGGCAGCGAATGCAGTTCCAAGGGACAGTGAAAACCAGCTACAGCATTCCGTGCTGGCAGCTTTCGTGTGGGCGCAATCGCTGGACGTTTCGAATTTGGCAGTCGGGCTCTGCGAGAGACACATACACAGTGTTGCCCCATTACCATGAAAAACTTTTGGGGAAAGCGAATGTCTGTGTGGCAGCGAATGCAGTTCCAAGGGACAGTGAAAACCAGCTACAGCATTCCGTGCTGGCAGCTTTCCTGTGGGCGCAATCGCTGGACGTTTCGAATTTGGCAGCCGGGCTCTGCGAGAGAGAGATACACAGTGTTGCCCCTTTACGAAGCAAAGCTTTTGGGGAAAGTGAATGTCTGTGTGGCAGCGAATGCAGTTCCAAGGGACAGTGAAAACCAGCTACAGCATTAGGTGCTGGCAGCTTTCATGTGGGCGCAATCGCTGGACGTTTCGAATTTGGCAGCCGGGCTCTGCTAGACAGAGATACACAGTGTTGCCCCTTTACGAACCAAAGCTTTTGGCGAAAGCGAATGTCTGTGTGGCAGCGAATGCAGTTCCAAGGGACAGTGAAAACCAGCTACAGCGTTCCATTCTGGCAGCTTTCGTGTGGGCGCAACAGCTGGACGTTTCAAATTTGGAAGCCGGGCTCTGCGAGAGACACATACACAGTGTTGCCCCTTTACGAACCAAAGCTTTTGGGGAAAGCGAATGCCTGTGTGGCAGCGAATGCAGTTCCAAGGGACAGTGAAAACCAGCCACAGCATTCCATGCTGGCAGCTTTCGTGTGGGCGCAGTCGCTGGAAGATTCGAATTTGGCAGCTGGGCTCTGCGAGAGACACATACACAGTGTTGCCCCTTTACGAACCAAAGCTTTTGGGGAAAGCGAATGTCTGTGTGGCAGCGAATGCAGTTCCAAGGGACAGTGAAAACCAGCTACAGCATTCCGTGCTGGTAGCTTTCGTGTGGGCGCAATCGCTCTACTTTTCGAATTTGGCAGCCGGGCTCTGCGAGGGAGAGAGATACAGAGCGTTGCCCGATTACTAGGGAAAGCTTTTGGGGCAAGCGAATGTCTGTGTGGCAGCGAATGCAGTTCTAAGGGACAGTGAAAACCAGCTACAACATTCTGTGCTGGTAGCTTTCGTGTGGGCGCAGTCGCTAGACGTTTCAAATTTGGCAGCCGGGCTCTGCGAGAGACACATACACAGTGTTGCCCCATTACGAACCAAAGCTTTTGGGGAAAGCGAATGTCTGTGTGGCAGCGAATGCAGTTCCAAGGGACAGTGAAAACCAGCTACAGCATTCCGTGCTGGCAGCTTTCGTGTGGTCGCAATCGCTCGGTGTTTCAAATTGGGTAGCCGGGTCTGCGAGAGAGAGATAAGCAGTGTTGTCCCATTAAGAACCAAAGCTTTTGGGGAAAGCGAATGTCTGTGTGGTAGCGAATGCAGTTCCAAGGGACAGTGAAAACCAGTTACAGCATTAGGTGCTGGCAGCTTTCGTGTGGGCGCAATCGCTGAACGTTGCGAATTTGGCAGCCGGGCTCTGCTAGACAGAGATACACAGTGTTGCCCCTTTACGAAGCAAAGCTTTTGGGGAAAGCGAAAGCCTGTGTGGCAGCGAATGCAGTTCCAAGGGACAGTGAAAACCAGCTACAGCATTCCGTGCTGGCAGCTTTCGTGTGGGCGGAATCGCTGGACTTTTCGAATTTGGCAGCCGGGCTCTGCGAGAGACACATAGACAGTGTTGCCCCATTGCCAAGCAAAGCTTTTGGGGAAAGTGAATGCCTGTGTGGCAGCGAATGCAGTTCCAAGGGACAGTGAAAACCAGCTACAGCATTCCGTGCTGGCAGCTTTCGTGCGGGCGCAATCGCTGGACGTTTCGAATTTGGCAGCCGGGCTCTCCGAGAGACAAATACACAGTGTTGCCCCTTTATGAATCAAAGCTTTTGGGGAAAGCGAATGCCTGTGTGGCAGCGAATGCAGTTCCAAGGGACAGTGAAAACCAACTACAGCATTGCGAGCTGGCAGCTTTCGTGTGGGCACAGTCGCTGGACGTTTCGAATTTGGCAGCCGGGCTCTGCTAGACAGAGATACACAGTGTTGCCCCTTTACGAACCAAAGCTTTTGGGGAAAGCGAATGTCTGTGTGGCAGCGAATGCAGTTCCAAGGGACAGTGAAAACCAGCTACAACATTCCGTGCTGGCAGCTTTCGTCTGGGAGAAATCGCTGGACGTTTCGAATTTGGCAGCTGGGCTCTGCTAGACAGAGATACACAGTGTTGCCCCTTTACGAACCAAAGCTTTCGGGGAAAGCGAATGCCTGTGTGGCAGCGAATGCAGTTCCAAGGGACAGTGAAAACCAGCTACAGCCTTCCGTGCTGGCAGCTTTCGTGTGGGAGAAATCGCTGGACGTTTCGAATTTGGCAGCCGGGCTCTGCGAGAGAGAGATACACAGTGTTGCCCCATTACCAAGCAAAGCTTTTGGGGAAAGCGAATGTCTGTGTGGCAGCGAATGCACTACCAAGGGACAGTGAAAACCAGCTACAGCATTCCGTGCTGGCAGCTTTCCTGTGGGCGCAATCGCTGGACGTTTCGAATTTGGCAGCTGGGCTCTGCGAGAGACACATACACAGTGTTGCCCCTTTACGAACCAAAGCTTTTGGGGAAAGTGAATGTCTGTGTGGCAGCGAATGGAGTTCCAAGGGACAGTGAAAACCAGCTACAGCATTCCGTGCTGGCAGCTTTCGTGTGGGAGAAATCGCTGGACGTTTCGAATTTGGCAGCCGGGCTCTGCTAGACAGAGATACACAGTGTTGCCCCTTTACGAACCAAAGCTTTTGGGGAAAGTGAATGTCTGTGTGGCAGCGAATGCAGTTCCAAGGGACAGTGAAAAGCAGTTACAGCATTAGGTGCTGGCAGCTTTCATGTGGGCGCAATCGCTGGACGTTTTGAATTTGGCAGCCGGGCTCTGCTAGACAGAGATACATAGTGTTGCCCCATTACCAAGAAAAGCTTTTGGGGAAAGCGAATGCCTGTGTGGCAGGGAATGCAGTTCCAAGGGACAGTGAAAACCAGCTACAGCATTCCGTGCTGGCAGCTTTCGTGTGGGCGCAATCGCTGGACGTTTCGAATTTGGCAGTCGGGCTCTGCGAGAGAGATACACAATGTTGTCCTTTTACGAACCAAAGCTTTTGGGGAAAGCGAATGTCTGTGTGGCAGCGAATGCAGTTCCAAGGGACAGTGAAAACCAGCTACAGCGTTCCGTTCTGGCAGCTTTCGTGTGGGCGCAAGAGCTGGACGAATCAAATTTGGAAGCCGGGCTCTGTGAGAGACACATACACAGTGTTGCCCCTTTACGAACCAAAGCTTTTGGGGAAAGCGAATGCCTGTGTGGCAGCGAATGCAGTTCCAAGGGACAGTGAAAACCAGCCACAGCATTCCATGCTGGCAGCTTTCGTGTGGGCGCAGTCGCTGGAAGTTTCGAATTTGGCAGCTGGGCTCTGCGAGAGACACATACACAGTGTTGCCCCATTACCAAGCAAAGCTTTTGGGGAAAGCGAATGCCTGTGTGGCAGCGAATGCAGTTCCAAGGGACAGTAAAAACCAGCTACAGCATTCCGTGCTGGCAGCATTCGTGTGGGCGCAATCGCTGCAAGTTTCGAATTTGGCAGCCGGGCTCTGCGAGAGACACATACGCAGTTGTGCCCCATTACCAAGAAAACCTTTGGGGAAAGCGAATGCCTGTGTGGCAGCGAATGCAGTTCCAAGGGACAGTGAAAACCAGCTATAGCATTCCGTGCTGGCAGCTTTCCTGTGGGAGAAATCGCTGGACGTTTCAAATTTGGCAGCCGGGCTCTGCGAGAGAGAGATACACAGTGTTGCCTCTTTACGAACTAAAGCTTTTGGGCAAAGCGAATGTCTGTGTGGCAGCGAATGCAGTTCCAAGGGACAGTGAAAACCAGTTACAGCATTCCGTGCTGGCAGCTTTCGTGTGGGAGAAATCGCTGGACGTTTCAAATTTGGCAGCCGGGCTCTGCGAGAGAGAGATACACAGTGTTGCCTCTTTACGAACCAAAGCTTTTGGGGAAAGCGAATGTCTGTGTGGCAGCGAATGCAGTTCCAAGGGACAGTGAAAACCAGCCACAGCATTCCGTGCTGGCAGCTTTCGTGTGGGAGAAATCGCTGGACGTTTCGAATTTGGCAGCCGGGCTCTGCGAGAGACACATACACAGTGTTGCCCCATTACCAAGCAAAGCTTGTGGGGAAAGCGAATGTCTGTGTGGCAGCGAATGCAGTTCCAAGGGACAGTGAAAACCAGCTACAGCATTCCGTGCTGGCAGCTTTCCTGTGGGCGCAATCGCTGGACGTTTCGAATTTGGCAGCCGGGCTCTGCGAGAGATACATACACAGTGTTGCCCCTTTATGAACCAAAGCTTGTGGGGAAAGCGAATGTCTGTGTCGCAGCGAATGCAGTTCCAAGGGACAGTGAAAACCAGCTACAGCATTCCGTACTGGCAGCTTTTTTGTGGTCGCAATCGCTGGACGTTTCGAATTTGGCAGCCGGGCTCTGCGAGAGAGAGATACACAGTGTTGCCCCTTTACGAACCAAAGCTTTTGGGGAAAGCGAATGTCTGTGTGGCAGCGAATGCCGTTCCAAGGGACAGTGAAAACCAGCTACAGCATTCCGTGCTGGCAGCTTTCGTGTGGGCGCAATCGCTGGAAGTTTCGAATTTGGCAGCCGGGCTCTGCGAGAGACACATACAGAGTGTTGCCCCATTACCAAGAAAACCTTTGGGGAAAGCGAATGCCTGTGTGGCAGCGAATGCAGTTCCAAGGGACAGTGAAAAGCAGCTACAGCATTCCGTGCTGGCAGCTTTCGTGTGGGGGAAATCGCTGGACGTTTCGAATTTGGCAGCCGGGCTCTGCGAGAGACATATACACAGTGTTGCCCCTTTACGAACCAAAGCTTTTGGGGAAAGCGAATGTCTGTGTGGCAGCGAATGCAGTTCCAAGGGACAGTGAAAACCAGCTACAGCATTCCGTGCTGGTAGTTTTCGTGTGGGCGCAATCGCTGGACTTTTCTAATTTGGCAGCCGGGCTCTGCGAGAGACACATACACAGTGTTGCCCCATTACCATGAAAAACTTTTGGGGAAAGCGAATGTCTGTGTGGCAGCGAATGCAGTTCCAAGGGACAGTGAAAACCAGCTACAGCATTCCGTGCTGGCAGCTTTCGTGTGGGCGCAATCGCTGGACGTTTCGAATTTGGCAGCCGGGCTCTGCGAGAGATACATACACAGTGTTGCCCCTTTATGAACCAAAGCTTGTGGGGAAAGCGAATGTCTGTGTCGCAGCGAATGCAGTTCCAAGGGACAGTGAAAACCAGCTACAGCATTCCGTACTGGCAGCTTTTTTGTGGTCGCAGTCGCTGGACGTTTCGAATTTGGCAGCCGGGCTCTGCGAGAGAGAGATACACAGTGTTGCCCCTTTACGAACCAAAGCTTTTGGGGAAAGCGAATGTCTGTGTGGCAGCGAATGCCGTTCCAAGGGACAGTGAAAACCAGCTACAGCATTCCGTGCTGGCAGCTTTCGTGTGGGCGCAATCGCTGGAAGTTTCGAATTTGGCAGCCGGGCTCTGCGAGAGACACATACAGAGTGTTGCCCCATTACCAAGAAAACCTTTGGGGAAAGCGAATGCCTGTGTGGCAGCGAATGCAGTTCCAAGGGACAGTGAAAAGCAGCTACAGCATTCCGTGCTGGCAGCTTTCGTGTGGGGGAAATCGCTGGACGTTTCGAATTTGGCAGCCGGGCTCTGCGAGAGACATATACACAGTGTTGCCCCTTTACGAACCAAAGCTTTTGGGGAAAGCGAATGTCTGTGTGGCAGCGAATGCAGTTCCAAGGGACAGTGAAAACCAGCTACAGCATTCCGTGCTGGTAGTTTTCGTGTGGGCGCAATCGCTGGACTTTTCTAATTTGGCAGCCGGGCTCTGCGAGAGACACATACACAGTGTTGCCCCATTACCATGAAAAACTTTTGGGGAAAGCGAATGTCTGTGTGGCAGCGAATGCAGTTCCAAGGGACAGTGAAAACCAGCTACAGCATTCCGTGCTGGCAGCTTTCGTGTGGGCGCAATCGCTGGACGTTTCGAATTTGGCAGCCAGTCTCTGCGAGAGACACATACATAGTGTTGCCCCTTTACGAACCAAAGCTTTTGGGGAAAGCGAATGTCTGTGTGGCAGCGAATGCAGTTCCAAGGGACAGTGAAAACCAGCTACAGCATTGCGATCTGGCAGCTTTGATGTGGGCGCAATCGCTGGACGTCTCGAATTTGGCAGCCGGGCTCTGCGAGAGAGAGATACACAGTGTTGCCCCTTTACGAACCAAAGCTTTCGCGGAAAGCGAATGTCTGTGTGGCAGCGAATGCAGTTCCAAGGGACAGTGAAAACCAGCTACAGCATTGCGTGCTGGCAGCTTTCGTGTGGGCGCAATCGCTGGACGTTTCGAATTTGGCAGCCGGGCTCTGCGAGAGACACATACACAGTGTTGCCCCATTACCATGAAAACATTTTGGGGAAAGCGCATGTCTGTGTGGCAGCGAATGCAGTTCCAAGGGACAGTGAAAACCAGCTACAGCATTCCGTGCTGGCAGCTTTCGTATGGGAGAAATTGCTGGACGTTTCAAATTTGGCAGCCGGGCTCTGCGAGAGACACATACACAGTGTTGCCCCATTACCATGAAAACCTTTTGGGGAAAGCGAATGTCTGTGTGGCAGCGAATGCAGTTCCAAGGGACAGTGAAATCCAGCTAGAGCATTCTGTGCTGGCAGCTTTCGTGTGGGAGAAATTGCTGGACGTTTCGAATTTGGCAGCCGGGCTCTGCGAGAGACACATACACAGTGTTGCGCCTTTACGAACCAAAGCTTGTGGGGAAAGCGAATGTCTGTGTCGCAGCGAATGCAGTTCCAAGGGACAGTGAAAACTAGCTACAGCATTCGGTGCTGGCAGCTTTTTTGTGGTCGCAATCGCTGGACGTTTCGAATTTCGCAGCCGGGCTCTGCGAGAGAGAGATACACAGTGTTGCCCCTTTACGAACCAAAGCTTTTGGGGAAAGCAAATGAGTGTGTGGCAGCGAATGCAGTTCCAAGGGACAGTGAAAACCAGCTACAGCATTCCGTTCTGGCAGCTTTCGTGTGGGAGAAATCGCTGGACGTTTCGAATTTGGCAGCCGGGCTCTGCGAGAGACACATACAGAGTGTTGCCCCATTACCAAGCAAAGCTTTTGGGGAAAGCGAATGTCTGTGTGGCAGCGAATGCAGTTCCAAGGGACAGTAAAAACCAGCTACAGCATTCCGTTCTGGCAGCTTTCATGTGGGCGCAATCTCTGGACGTTTCGAATTTGGCAGCCGGGCTCTGCGAGAGATACATACACAGTGTTGCCCCTTTACCAACCAAAGCTTGTGGGGAAAGCGAATGTCTGTGTGGCAGCGAATGCAGTTCCAAGGGACAGTGAAAACCAGCTACAGCATTCTGTGCTGGCAGCTTTCGTGTGGGAGAAATTGCTGGACGTTTCGAGTTTGGCAGCCGGGCTCTGCGAGAGACACATACACAGTGTTGACCCATTACCATGAAAACCTTTTGGGGAAAGCGAATGTCTGTGTGGCAGCGAATGCAGTTCCAAGGGACAGTGAAAACCAGCTACAGCATTCTGTGCTGGTAGCTTTCGTGTGGGCGCAATGGCTGGACGTTTCGAATTTGGCAACCGGGCTCTGCAAGTGTGAGATACACAGTGTTGCCCCTTTACGAACCAAAGCTTTTGAGGAAAATGAATGTCTGTGTGGCAGCGAATGCAGTTCCAAGGGACAGTGAAAACCAGCTACAGCATTCCGTGCTGGCAGCTTTCGTGTGGGATAAATCCTTGGACGTTTCGAATTTGGCAGCCGGGCTCTGCGAGAGACACATACACAGTTTTGCCCCTTTACGAAGAAAAGCTTTTGGGGAAAGCGAATGTCTGTGTGGCAGCGAATGCAGTTCCAAGGGACAGTGAAAACCAGCTACAGCATTCCGTGCTGCCAGCTTTCGTATGGGCGCAATCGCTGGACGTTTCGAATTTGGCAGCCGGGCTCTGCGAGAGACACATACACAGTGTTGCCCCATTACCAAGAAAACCTTTGGGGAAAGCGAATGCCTGTGTGGCAGCGAATGCAGTTCCAAGGGACAGTGAAAACCAGCTACAGCATTCCGTGCTGGCAGCTTTCGTGTGGGGGAAATCGCTGGATGTTTCGAATTTGGCAGCCGGGCTAAGCGAGAGACACATACACAGTGTTGCACCATTACCATGAAAAACTTTTGGGGAAAGCGAATGTCTGTGTGGCAGCGAATGCAGTTCCAAGGGACAGTGAAAACCAGCTACAGCATTCCGTGCTGGCAGCTTTCGTGTGGGCGCAATCGCTGGACGTTTCAAATTTGGCAGCCGGGCTCTGCGAGAGACAAATACACAATGTTGCCCCATTACCATGAAAACCTTTTGGGGAAAGCGAATGTCTGTGTGGCAGCGAATGCAGTTCCAAGGGACAGTGAAAAGCAGCTACAGCATTCCGTTCTGGCAGCTTTCGTGTGGGCGCAGTCGCTGGACGTTTCGAATTTGGCAGGCGGGCTCTGCGAGAGACACATACACAGTGTTGCCCCATTACCATGAAAACCTTTGACGAAAGCGAATGCCTGTGTGGCAGCGAATCCAGTTCCAAGGGACAGTGAAAACCAGCTACAGCATTCCGTGCTGGCAGCTTTCGTGGGGGGGAAATCGCTGGATGTTTCGAATTTGGCAGCCGGGCTCTGCGAGAGACACATACACAGTGTTGCCCCATTACCATGAAAAACTTTTGGGGAAAGCGAATGTCTGTGTGGCAGCGAATGCAGTTCCAAGGGACAGTGAAAACCAGCTACAGCATTCCGTGCTGGCAGCTTTCGTGTGGGCGCAATCGCTGGACGTTTCGAATTTGGCAGCCGGGCTCTGCAAGGGAGAGATACACAGTGTTGCCCCATTACCGAGAAAAGCTTTTGGGGAAAGCGAATGTCTGTGTGGCAGCGAATGCAGTTCCAAGGGACAGTGAAAACCAGGTACAGCATTCCGTACTGGGAGCTTTCGTGCGGGCGCAATTGCTAGACGTTTCGAATTTGGCAGCCGGGCTCTGCAAGTGTGAGATACACAGTGTTGCCCCTTTACGAACCAAAGCTTTTGGGGAAAGCGAATGTCTGTGTGGCAGCGAATGCAGTTCCAAGGGACAGTGAAAACCAGCTACAGCATTCCGTGCTAGCAGCTTTCGTGTGGGAGAAATCGTTGGACATTTCAAATTTGCCAGCCGGGCTCTGCGAGAGACACATACACAGTGTTGCCCCATTACCAAGCAAAGCTTTTGGGGAAAGCGAATGTCTGTGTGGCAGCGAATGCAGTTCCAAGGGACAGTGAAAACCAGCTACGGCATTCCGTGCTGGCAGCTTTCGTGTGGGCGCAATCGCTGGACGTTTCGAATTTGGCAGCCAGGCTCTGCGAGAGACACATACACAGTGTTGCCCCATTACCATGAAAACCTTTTGGGGAAAGCGAATGTCTGTGTGGCAGCGAATGCAGTTCCAAGGGACAGTGAAAACCAGCTACAGCATTCCATGCTGGCAGCTTTCGTATGGGAGAAATTGCTGGACGTTTCGAATTTGGCAGCCGGGCTCTGCGAGAGACACATACACAGTGTTGCCCCATTACCATGAAAACCTTTTGGGGAAAGCGAATGTCTGTGTGGCAGCGAATGCAGTTCCAAGGGACAGTGAAAACCAGCTACAGCATTCCGTGCCTGCAGCTTTCCTGTGGGCGCAATCGCTGGACGTTTCGAATTTGGCAGCCGGGCTCTGCGAGAGACACATACACAGTGTTGCCCCTTTATGAACCAAAGCTTTTGGGGAAAGCGAATGTCTGTGTGGCAGCGAATGCAGTTCCAAGGGACAGTGAAAACCAGCTACAGCATTCCGTGCTGGCAGCTTTCGTGTGGGATAAATCGCTGGATGTATCGAATTTGGCAGCCGGGCTCTGCAAGAGAGAGATACAGAATGTTGCCCCATTACCAAGCAAAGCTTTTGGGGAAAGCGAATGTCTGTGTGGCAGCGAATGCAGTTCCAAGGGACAGTGAAAACCAGCTACAGCATTCGGTGCTGGCAGCTTTCGTGTGGGCACAATCGCTGGATGTTTCGAATTTGGCAGCCGGGCTCTGTGAGAGACACATAAAAAGTGTTGCCCCATTACCATGAAAACCTTTTGGGGAAAGCGAATGCCTGTGTGGCAGCGAATGCAGTTCCAAGGGACAGTGAAAACCAGCTACAACAGTCCGTGCTGGCAGCTTTCGTGTGGGGGAAATCGCTGGACGTTTCGAATTTGGCAGCCGGGCTCTGCGAGAGACACATACACAGTGTTGCCCCATTACCATGAAAACCTTTTGGGGAAAGCGTATGTCTGTGTGGCAGCGAATGCAGTGCCAAGGGACAGTGAAAACCAGGTACAGCATTCCGTGCTGGTAGCTTTCGTGTGGGCGCAATCGCTGGACGTTTCGAAAATGGCAGCCAGGCTCTGCGAGGGAGAGATACACACTGTTGCCCCATTACGAAGAAAAGCTTTTGGGGAAAGCGAATGTCTGTGTGGCAGCGAATGCAGTTCCAAGGGACAGTGAAAACCAGCCACAGCATTCCGTGCTGGCAACTTTCGTGTGGGGGAAATCGCTGGACGTTTCGAATTTGGCAGCCGGGCTCTGCGAGAGACACATACACAATGTTGCCCCATTACCAAGCAAAGCTTTTGGGGAAAGAGAATGTCTGTGTGGCAGCGAATGCAGTTCCAAGGGACAGTGAAAACCAGCTACAGCATTCGGTGCTGGCAGCTTTCGTGTGGGCACAATCGCTGGATGTTTCGAATTTGGCAGCCGGGCTCTGCGAGAGACACATAAAAAGTGTTGCCCCATTACCATGAAAACCTTTTGGGGAAAGCGTATGTCTGTGTGGCAGCGAATGCAGTTCCAAGGGACAGTGAAAACCAGGTATAGCATTCCGTGCTGGCAGCTTTCGTGTGGGGGAAATCGCTGGACGTTTCGAATTTGGCAGCCGGGCTCTGCGAGAGTCACATACACAGTGTTGCCCCATTACCATGAAAAGCTTTTGGGGAAAGCGAATGTGTATATGGCAGCGAATGCAGTTCCAAGGGACAGTGAAAACCAGTCACAGCATTCCGTGATGGCAGCTTTCGTGTGGGCGCAATCGCTGGACGTTTCGAATTTGGCAGCCGGGCTCTGCGAGAGACACATACATAGTGTTGCCCCTTTATGAACCAAAGCTTTTGGGGAAAGCGTATGTCTGTGCGGCAGCGAATGCAGTTCCAAGGGACAGTGAAAACCAGCTACAGCTTTGCGATCTGGCAGCTTTGATGTGGGCGCAATCGATGGATGTCTCGAATTTGGCAGCCGTCTCTGCGAGAGAGAGATACACAGTGTTGCCCCTTTACGAACCAAAGCTTTTGGGGAAAGCGAATGTCTGTGTGGCAGCGAATGCAGTTCCAAGGGACAGTGAAAACCAGCTACAGCATTCCGTGCTGGCAACTTTCGTGTGGGCGCAATCGCTGGACGTTTCGAATTTGGCAGCCGGGCTCTGCGAGAGACGCATACACTGTGTTGCCCCATTACGAAGAAAAGCTTTTGGGGAAAGCGAATGTCTGTGTGGCAGCGAATGCAGTTCCAAGGGACAGTGAAAACCATGTACAGCATTCCGTACTGGCAGCTTTCGTGCGGGCGCAATCGCTGGAAGTTTCGAATTTGACAGCCGGGCTCTGCGAGAGACACATACAAAGTGTTGCCCCATTACCAAAAAAACCTTTGGGGAAAGTGAATGCCTGTGTGGCAGCGAATGCAGTTCCAAGGGACAGTGAAAACCAGCTACAACAGTCCGTGCTGGCAGCTTTCGTGTGGGGGAAATCGCTGGACGTTTCGAATTTGGCAGCCGGGCTCTGCGAGAGACACATACACAGTGTTGCCCCATTACCATGAAAACCTTTTGGGGAAAGCGTATGTCTGTGTGGCAGCGAATGCAGTGCCAAGGGACAGTGAAAACCAGGTACAGCATTCCGTGCTGGTAGCTTTCGTGTGGGCGCAATCGCTGGACGTTTCGAAAATGGCAGCCAGGCTCTGCGAGGGAGAGATACACAGTGTTGCCCCATTACGAAGAAAAGCTTTTGGGGAAAGCGAATGTCTGTGTGGCAGCGAATGCAGTTCCAAGGGACAGTGAAAACCAGCCACAGCATTCCGTGCTGGCAACTTTCGTGTGGGGGAAATCGCTGGACGTTTCGAATTTGGCAGCCGGGCTCTGCGAGAGACACATACACAATGTTGCCCCATTACCAAGCAAAGCTTTTGGGGAAAGAGAATGTCTGTGTGGCAGCGAATGCAGTTCCAAGGGGCAGTGAAAACCAGCTACAGCATTCGGTGCTGGCAGCTTTTTTGTGGGAGCAATCGCTGGACGTTTCGAATTTGGCAGCCGGGCTCTGCGAGAGAGAGATACACAGTGTTGCCCCTTTACGAACCAAAGCTTTTGGGGAAAGCGAATGTCTGTGTGGCAGCGAATGCAGTTCCAAGGGACAGTGAAAACCAGCTACAGCATTCCGTGCTGGCAGCTTTCGTGTGGGAGAAATCGCTGGACGTTTCGAATTTGGCAGCCGGGCTCTGCGAGAGACACATACACAGTGTTGCCCCATTACCATGAAAACCTTTTGGGGAAAGTGACAGTCTGTGTGGCAGCGAATGCAGTTCCAGGGACAGTGAAAACCAGCTACAGCATTCCGTGCTGGCAGCTTTCGTATGGGCGCAATCGCTGGACGTTTCGAATTTGGCAGCCGGGCTCTGCGAGAGATACATACACATTGTTGCCCCTTTACGAACCAAAGCTTTTGTGGAAAGCGAATGTCTGTGTGGCAGCGAATGCAGTTCCAAGGGACAGTGAAAACCAGCCACAGCATTCCGTGCTGGCTGCTTTCGTGTGGGCGCAGCCGCTGGAAGTTTCGAATTTGGCAGCTGCGCTCTGCGAGAGACACATACACAGTGTTGCCCCTTTACGAACCAAAGCTTTTGGGGAAAGCAAATGCCTGTGTGGCAGCGAATGCAGTTCCAAGGGACAGTGAAAACCAGCTACAACATTCCGTGCTGGCAGCTTTCGTGTGGGCGCAATCGCTGGACGTTTCGAATTTGGCAGCCGGGCTCTGCTAGACGGAGATACATATTGTTGCCAAATTACCAAGAAAAGCTTTTGGGGAAAGCGAATGTCTGTGTGGCAGCGAATGCAGTTCCAAGGGACAGTGAAAACCAGCTACAGCATTCCGTGCTGGCAGCTTTCGTGCGGGCTCAATCGCTGGACGTTTCGAATTTGGCAGCCGGGCTCTGCTAGACAGAGATACACAGTGTTGCCCCTTTACGAACCAAAGCTTTTGGGGAAAGCGAATGTCTGTGTAGCAGCAAATGCAGTTCCAAGGGACAGTGAAAACCAGCTACAACATTCCGTGCTGGCAGCTTTCGTGTGGGAGAAATCGCGGGACGTTTCGAATTTGGCAGCCGGGCTCTGCGAGAGATACATACACAGTGTTGCCCCATTACCAAGCAAAGCTTTTGGGGAAAGCGAATGTCTGTGTGGAAGTGAATGCAGTTCCAAGGGACAGTGAAAACCAGCTACCACATTCCATGCTGGCAGCTTTCGTGTGGGAGAAATTGCTGGACGTTTCGAATTTGGCAGCCGGGCTCTGCGAGAGACACATACACAGTGTTGCGCCTTTACGAACCAAAGCTTGTGGGGAAAGCGAATGTCTGTGTCGCAGCGAATGCAGTTCCAAGGGACAGTGAAAACTAGCTACAGCATTCGGTGCTGGCAGCTTTTTTGTGGTCGCAATCGCTGGACGTTTCGCATTTGGCAGCCGGGCTCTGCGAGAGAGAGATACACAGTGTTGCCCCTTTACGAACCAAAGCTTTTGGGGAAAGCAAATGAGTGTGTGGCAGCGAATGCAGTTCCAAGGGACAGTGAAAACCAGCTACAGCATTCCGTTCTGGCAGCTTTCGTGTGGGAGAAATCGCTGGACGTTTCGAATTTGGCAGCCGGGCTCTGCGAGAGACACATACAGAGTGTTGCCCCATTACCAAGCAAAGCTTTTGGGGAAAGCGAATGTCTGTGTGGCAGCGAATGCAGTTCCAAGGGACAGTAAAAACCAGCTACAGCATTCCGTTCTGGCAGCTTTCATGTGGGCGCAATCGCTGGACTTTTCGAATTTGGCAGCCGGGCTCTGCGAGAGATACATACACAGTGTTGCCCCTTTACCAACCAAAGCTTGTGGGGAAAGCGAATGTCTGTGTGGCAGCGAATGCAGTTCCAAGGGACAGTGAAAACCAGCTACAGCATTCTGTGCTGGCAGCTTTCGTGTGGGAGAAATTGCTGGACGTTTCGAATTTGGCAGCCGGGCTCTGCGAGAGACACATACACAGTGTTGCCCCATTACCAAGAAAACCTTTGGGGAAAGCGAATGCCTGTGTGGCAGCGAATGCAGTTCCAAGGGACAGTGAAAACCAGCTACAGCATTCCGTGCTGGCAGCTTTCGTGTGGGGGAAATCGCTGGATGTTTCGAATTTGGCAGCCGGGCTAAGCGAGAGACACATACACAGTTTTGCACCATTACCATGAAAAACTTTTGGGGAAAGCGAATGTCTGTGTGGCAGCGAATGCAGTTCCAAGGGACAGTGAAAACCAGCTACAGCATTCCGTGCTGGCAGCTTTCGTGTGGGTGCAATCGCTGGACGTTTCGAATTTGGCAGCCGGGCTCTGCGAGAGACACATACACAGTGTTGCCCCATTACCATGAAAACCTTTTGGGGAAAGCGAATGTCTGTGTGGCAGCGAATGCAGTTCCAAGGGACAGTGAAAAGCAGCTACAGCATTCCGTTCTGGCAGCTTTCGTGTGGGCGCAATCGCTGGACGTTTCGAATTTGGCAGGCGGGCTCTGCGAGAGACACATACACAGTGTTGCCCCATTACCATGAAAACCTTTGACGAAAGCGAATGCCTGTGTGGCAGCGAATGCAGTTCCAAGGGACAGTGAAAACCAGCTACAGCATTCCGTGCTGGCAGCTTTCGTGTGGGCGCAATCGCTGGTCGTTTCGAATTTGGCAGCCGGGCTCTGCGAGAGACACATACACAGTGTTGCTCCATTACCATGAAAACCTTTTGGGGAAAGCGAATGTCTGTGTGGCAGCGAATGCAGTTCCAAGGGACAGTGAAAAGCAGCTACAGCATTCGGTGCTGGCAGCTTTCGTGGGGGGGAAATCGCTGGATGTTTCGAATTTGGCAGCCGGGCTCTGCGAGAGACACATACACAGTGTTGCCCCATTACCATGAAAAACTTTTGGGGAAAGCGAATGTCTGTGTGGCAGCGAATGCAGTTCCAAGGGACAGTGAAAACCAGCTACAGCATTCCGTACTGGGAGCTTTCGTGCGGGCGCAATTGCTAGACGTTTCGAATTTGGCAACCGGGCTCTGCAAGTGTGAGATACACAGTGTTGCCCCTTTACGAACCAAAGCTTTTGGGGAAAGCGAATGTCTGTGTGGCAGCGAATGCAGTTCCAAGGGACAGTGAAAACCAGCTACAGCATTCCGTGCTAGCAGCTTTCGTGTGGGAGAAATCGTTGGACATTTCAAATTTGGCAGCCGGGCTCTGCGAGAGACACATACACAGTGTTGCCCCATTACCAAGCAAAGCTTTTGGGGAAAGCGAATGTCTGTGTGGCAGCGAATGCAGTTCCAAGGGACAGTGAAAACCAGCTACAGCATTCCGTGCTGGCAGCTTTCGTGTGGGCGCAATCGCTGGACGTTTCGAATTTGGCAGCCGGGCTCTGCGAGAGACACATACACAGTGTTGCCCCATTACCATGAAAACCTTTTGGGGAAAGCGAATGTCTGTGTGGCAGCGAATGCAGTTCCAAGGGACAGTGAAAACCAGCTACAGCATTCCATGCTTGCAGCTTTCGTATGGGAGAAATTGCTGGACGTTTCGAATTTGGCAGCCGGGCTCTGCGAGAGACACATACACAGTGTTGCCCCATTACCATGAAAACCTTTTGGGGAAAGCGAATGTCTGTGTGGCAGCGAATGCAGTTCCAAGGGACAGTGAAAACCAGCTACAGCATTCCGTGCCTGCAGCTTTCCTGTGGGCGCAATCGCTGGACGTTTCGAATTTGGCAGCCGGGCTCTGCGAGAGACACATACACAGTGTTGCCCCTTTACGAACCAAAGCTTTTGGGGAAAGCGAATGTCTGTGTGGCAGCGAATGCAGTTCCAAGGGACAGTGAAAACCAGCTACAGCATTCCGTGCTGGCAGCTTTCGTGTGGGATAAATCGCTGGATGTATCGAATTTGGCAGCCGGGCTCTGCAAGAGAGAGATACAGAATGTTGCCCCATTACCAAGCAAAGCTTTTGGGGAAAGCGAATGTCTGTGTGGCAGCGAATGCAGTTCCAAGGGACAGTGAAAACCAGCTACAGCATTCGGTGCTGGCAGCTTTCGTGTGGGCACAATCGCTGGATGTTTCGAATTTGGCAGCCGGGCTCTGCGAGAGACACATAAAAAATGTTGCCCCATTACCATGAAAACCTTTTGGGGAAAGCGTATGTCTGTGTGGCAGCGAATGCAGTTACAAGGGACAGTGAAAACCAGGTATAGCATTCCGTGCTGGCAGCTTTCGTGTGGGGGAAATCGCTGGACGTTTCGAATTTGGCAGCCGGGCTCTGCGAGAGACACATACACAGTGTTGCCCCATTACCATGAAAAGCTTTTGGGGAAAGCGAATGTGTATATGGCAGCGAATGCAGTTCCAAGGGACAGTGAAAACCAGTCACAGCATTCCGTGATGGCAGCTTTCGTGTGGGCGCAATCGCTGGACGTTTCGAATTTGGCAGCCGGGCTCTGCGAGAGACACATACATAGTGTTGCCCCTTTACGAACCAAAGCTTTTGGGGAAAGCGTATGTCTGTGCGGCAGCGAATGCAGTTCCAAGGGACAGTGAAAACAAGCTACAGCTTTGCGATCTGGCAGCTTTGATGTGGGCGCAATCGCTGGATGTCTCGAATTTGGCAGCCGGGCTCTCCGAGAGAGAGATACACAGTGTTGCCCCTTTACGAACCAAACCTTTTGGGGAAAGCGAATGTCTGTGTGGCAGCGAATGCAGTTCCAAGGGACAGTGAAAACCAGCTACAGCATTCCGTGCTGGCAACTTTCGTGTGGGCGCAATCGCTGGACGTTTCGAATTTGTCAGCCGGGCTCTGCGAGAGACGCATACACTGTGTTGCCCCATTACGAAGAAAAGCTTTTGGGGAAAGCGAATGTCTGTGTGGCAGCGAATGCAGTTCCAAGGGACAGTGAAAACCATGTACAGCATTCCGTACTGGCAGCTTTCGTGCGGGCGCAATCGCTGGAAGTTTCGAATTTGGCAGCCGGGCTCTGCGAGAGACACATACAAAGTGTTGCCCCATTACCAAAAAAACCTTTGGGGAAAGCGAATGCCTGTGTGGCAGCGAATGCAGTGCCAAGGGACAGTGAAAACCAGGTACAGCATTCCGTGCTGGTAGCTTTCGTGTGGGCGCAATCGCTGGACGTTTCGAATTTGGCAGCCAGGCTCTGCGAGGGAGAGATACACAGTGTTGCCCCTTTACGAACCAAAGCTTTTGGGGAAAGCGAATGTCTGTGTGGCAGCGAATGCAGTTCCAAGGGACAGTGAAAACCAGCCACAGCATTCCGTGCTGGCAACTTTCGTGTGGGGGAAATCGCTGGACGTTTCGAATTTGGCAGCCGGGCTCTGCGAGAGACACATACACAATGTTGCCCCATTACCAAGCAAAGCTTTTGGGGAAAGAGAATGTCTGTGTGGCAGCGAATGCAGTTCCAAGGGGCAGTGAAAACCAGCTACAGCATTCGGTGCTGGCAGCTTTTTTGTGGGAGCAATCGCTGGACGTTTCGAATTTGGCACCCGGGCTCTGCGAGAGAGATACACACAGTGTTGCCCCTTTACGAACCAAAGCTTTTGGGGAAAGCGAATGTCTGTGTGGCAGCGAATGCAGTTCCAAGGGACAGTGAAAACCAGCTACAGCATTCCGTGCTGGCAGCTTTCGTGTGGGAGAAATCGCTGGACGTTTCGAATTTGGCAGCCGGGCTCTGCGAGAGACACATACACAGTGTTGCCCCATTACCATGAAAACCTTTTGGGGAAAGCGAATGTCTGTGTGGCAGCGAATGCAGTTCCAAGGGACAGTGAAAACCATCTGCAGCATTCCGTGCTGGCAGCTTTCGTGTGGGAGAAATTGCTGGACGTATAGAATTTGGCAGCCAGGCTCTGCGAGAGAGAGATACAGAATATTGCCCCATTACCAAGAAAACCTTTTGGGGAAAGCGAATGTCTGTGTGGCAGCAAATGCAGTTCCAAGGGTCAGTGAAAACCAGCTACAGCATTCTGTGCTGGTAGCTTTCGTGTGGGCGCAATGGCTGGACGTTTCGAATTTGGCAACCGGGTTCTGCAAGAGTGAGATACACATTGTTGCCCCTTTACGAACCAAAGCTTTTGGGGAAAGCGAATGCCTGTGTGGCAGCGAATGCCGTTCCAAGGGGCAGTGAATACCAGCTACAGCATTCCGTGCTGGTAGCTTTCGTGTGGGCGCAATCGCTCGACTTTTCGAATTTGGCAGCCGGGCTTTGCGAGGGAGAGAGATACATAGAGTTGCCCGATTACTAGGGAAAGCTTTTGGGGAAAGCGAATGTCTGTGTGGCAGCGAATGCAGTTCCAAGGGACAGTGAAAACCAGCTACAGCATTCTGTGCTGGTAGCTTTCGTGTGGGCGCAGTCGCTAGACGTTTCAAATTTGGCAGCCGGGCTCTGCGAGAGAGAGATACACAGTGTTGCCCCTTTACGAACCAAAGCTTTTGGGGAAAGCGAATGTCTGTGTGGCAGCGAATGCAGTTCCAAGGGACAGTGAAAACCAGCCACAGCATTCCATGCTGGCAGCTTTCGTGTGGGCGCAGTCGCTGGAAGTTTCAAATTTGGCAGCCGGGGTCTGCGAGAGACACATACACAGTGTTGCCCCTTTATGAACCAAAGCTTTTGGGGAAAGCGAATGTCTGTGTGGCAGCGAATGCAGTTCCAAGGGACAGTGAAAACCAGCTACAGCATTCCATGCTGGAAGCTTTAGTGTGGGAGAAATCGCTGGACGTTTCGAATTTGGCAGCCGGGGTCTGCGAGAGAGAGATAAACAGTGTTGCCCCATTACCAAGCAAAGCTTCTGGGGAAAGCGAATGTCTGTGTGGCAGCGAATGCAGTTCCAAGGGACAGTGAAAACCATCTACAGCATTGCGAGCTGGCGGCTTTCGTGTGGGCACAATCGCTGGACATTTCGAATTTGGCAGCCGTGCTCTGCGAGAGAGAGATACACAGTGTTGCCCCATTACCAAGCAAAGCTTTTGGGGAAAGCGAATGCCTGTGTGGCAGCGAATGCAGTTCCAAGGGACAGTGAAAACCAGCTACAGCATTCCGTGGTGGCAGCTTTCGTGTGGGCGCAATTGCTGGACGTTTCGAATTTGGCAGCCGGGCTCTGCGAGAGACACATACACAGTGTTGCCCCATTACCAAGCAAAGCTTTTGTGGAAAGCGAATGCCTGTGTGGCAGCGAATGCAGTTCCAAGGGACAGTGAAAACCAGCCACAGCATTCCGTGCTGGCTGCTTTCGTGTGGGCGCAGCCGCTGGAAGTTTCGAATTTGGCAGCTGGGCTCTGCGAGAGACACATACACAGTGTTGCCCCTTTACGAACCAAAGCTTTTGGGGAAAGCGAATGTCTGTGTGGCAGCGAATGCAGTTCCAAGGGACAGTGAAAACCAGCTACAGCATTCCATGCTGGCAGCTTTCGTGTGGGCTCAATCGCTGGACGTTTCGAATTTGGCAGCCGGGCTCTGCTAGACAGAGATACACAGTGTTGCCCCTTTACGAACCAAAGCTTTTGGGGAAAGCGAATGTCTGTGTAGCAGCAAATGCAGTTCCAAGGGACAGTGAAAACCAGCTACAACATTCCGTGCTGGCAGCTTTCGTGTGGGAGAAATCGCGGGACGTTTCGAATTTGGCAGCCGGGCTCTGCGAGAGATACATACACAGTGTTGCCCCATTACCAAGCAAAGCTTTTGGGGAAAGCGAATGTCTGTGTGGAAGTGAATGCAGTTCCAAGGGACAGTGAAAACCAGCTACCGCATTCCATGCTGGCAGCTTTCGTGTGGCCGCAATCGCTGGACCTTTCGAATTTGGCAGCCGGGCTCTGCGAGAGAGATATACACATTGTTGCCCCTTTACGAACCAAAGCTTTTGGGGAAAGCGAGTGTCTGTGTGGCAGCGAATGCAGTTCCAAGGGACAGTGAAAACCAACTACAGCATTGCGAGCTGGCAGCATTCGTGTGCGCACAGTCGCTGGACGTTTCGAATTTGGCATCCGGGCTCTGCTAGACAGAGATACACAGTGTTGCCCCTTTACGAACCAAAGCTTTTGGCGAAAGCGAATGTCTGTGTGGCAGCGAATGCAGTTCCAAGGGACAGTGAAAACCAACTACAGCATTGCGAGCTGGCAGCTTTCCTGTGGGCACAGTTGCTGGACATTTCAAATTTGGCAGCCGGGCTCTGCTAGGCAGAGATACACAGTGTTGCCCCTTTACGAACCAAAGCTTTTGGGGAAAGCGAATGTCTGTATGGCAGAGAATGCAGTTCCAAGGGACAGTGAAAACCAACTACAGCATTGCGAGCTGGCAGCTTTCCTGTGGGCACAGTCGCTGGACGTTTTGAATTTGGCAGCCAGGCTCTGCTAGACAGAGATACACAATGTTGCCCCATTACCAAGAAAAGCTTTTGGGGAAAGCGAATGTCTCTGTGGCAGCGAATGCAGTTCCAAGGGACAGTGAAAACCAGCTACAGCATTCCGTGCTGGCAGCTTTTGTGCGGGCGCAATCGCTGGACGTTTCGAATTTGGCAGCCGGGCTCTGCGAGAGACAAATACACAGTGTTGCCCCTTTATAAATCAAAGCTTTTGGGGAAAGCGAATGCCTGTGTGGCAGCGAATGCAGTTCCAAGGGACAGTGAAAACCAGCTACAGCATTCCGTGCTGGCAGCTTTCGTGTGGGAGAAATCGCTGGACGTTTCGAATTTGGCAGCCGGGCTCTGCTAGACAGAGATACACAGTGCTGCCCCATTACCAAGAAAAGCTTTTGGGGAAAGCGAATGTCTCTGTGGCACCAAATGCAGTTCCAAGGGACAGTGAAAACGAGCTACAGCATTCCATGCTGGCAGCTTTCGTGTGGGCGCAATCGCTGGACGTTTCGAATTTGGCAACCGGGCTCTGCGAGAGACAAATACACATTGTTGCCCCTTTATGAATCAAAGCTTTTGGGGAAAGCGAATGCCTGTGTGGCAGCGAATGGAGTTCCAAGGGACAGTGAAAACCAGCTACAACATTCCGTGCTGGCAGCTTTCGTGTGGGCTCAATTGCTGGACATTTCGAATTTGGCAGCCGGGCTCTGCGAGAAAAACATACACATTGTTGCCCCTTTATGAACCAAAGCTTTTGGGGAAAGCGAATGTCTGTGTGGCAGCGAATGCAGTTCCAAGGGACAGTGAAAACCAACTACAGCATTGCGAGCTGGCACCTTTCCTGTGGGCACAGTCGCTGGACGTTTCGAATTTGGCAGCCGGGCTCTGCTAGACAAAGATACACAGTGTTGCCCCATTACGAACAAAAGCTATTGGGGAAAGCGAATGTCTGTGTGGCAGCGAATGCAGTTCCAAGGGACAGTGAAAACCAACTACAGCATTGCGAGCTGGCAGCTTTCCTGTGGGCGCAGTCGCTGGACGTTTCGAATTTGGCAGCCGGGCTCTGCTAGACAGAGATACACTGTTGCCCCTTTACGAACCAAAGCTTTTGGGGAAAGCGAATGTCTGTATGGCAGCAAATGTAGTTCCAAGGGACAGTGAAAACAGCTACAGCATTCCGTGCTGGCAGCTGTCTTATGGGAGAAATTGCTGGACGTTTCGAATTTGGCAGCCGGGCTCTGCGAGAGACACATACACAGTGTTGCCCCATTACCAAGAAAACCTTTTGGGGAAAGCGAATGTCTGTGTGGCAGCGAATGCAGTTCCAAGGGACAGTGAAAACCAGCTACAGCATTCCGTGCTGGCAGCTTTCTTGTGGGCGCAATCGCTGGACATTTCAAATTTGGCAGCCGGGCTCTGCGAGAGAGAGATACACATTGTTGCCCCTTTACGAACCAAAGCTGCTGCGGAAAGCAAATGTCTGTGCGGCAGCGAATGCAGTTCCAAGGGACAGTGAAAACCAGCTACAGCATTCCGTTCTGGCAGCTTTCGTGTGGGCGCAATCGCTGGACGTTTCAAATTTGGCAGCCGGGCTCTGCCAGAGACACATACACAGTGTTGCCCCATTACCAAGCAAAGCTTTTGGGGAAAGCGAATGTCTGTGTGGCAGCGAATGCAGTTCCAAGGGACAGTGAAAACCAGCTACAGCATTCCGTTCTGGCAGCTTTCGTGTGGGCGCAATCGCTGGACGTTTCAAATTTGGCAGCCGGGCTCTGCGAGAGACACATACACAGTGTTGCCCCATTACCAAGCAAAGCTTTTGGGGAAAGCGAATGTCTGTGTGGCAGCGAATGCAGTTGCAAGGGACAGTGAATACCAGCTACAGCATTCCACGCTGGCATCTTTCGTGCGGGCGCAGTCGCTGGACGTTTCGAATTTGGCAGCCGGGCTCTGCAAGACAGAGATACACAGTGTTGCCCCTTTACGAACCAAAGCTTTTGGGGAAAGCGAATGCCTGTGTGGCAGCGAATGCAGTTCCAAGGGACAGTGAAAACCAGCTACAACATTCCGTGCTGGCAGCTTTCCTGTGGGAGAAATCACTGGACGTTTCGAATTTGGCAGCCGGGCTCTGCTAGACGGAGATACATATTGTTGCCAAATTACCAAGAAAAGCTTTTGGCGAAAGCGAATGTCTATGTGGCAGCGAATGCAGTTCCAAGGGACAGTGAAAACCAGCTACAGCATTCCGTGCTGGCAGCTTTCGTGCGGGCGCAATCGCTGGACGTTTCGAATTTGGCAGCCGGGCTCTGCAAGACAGAGATACACAGTGTTGCCCCTTTACGAACCAAAGCTTTTGGGGAAAGCGAATGCCTGTGTGGCAGCGAATGCAGTTCCAGGGGACAGTGAAAACCAGCTACAACATTCCGTGCTGGCAGCTTTCGTGTGGGAGAAATCGCGGGACGTTTCGAATTTGGCAGCCGGGCTCTGCGAGAGATACATACACAGTGTTGCCCCATTACCAAGCAAAGCTTTTGGGGAAAGCGAATGTCTGTGTGGCAGCGAACGCAGTTCCAAGGGACAGTGAAAACCAGCTACAGCATTCCGTGCTGGCAGCTTTCTTGTGGGCGCAATTGTTAGACGTTTCGAATTTCGCTGCCGGGGTCTGCGAGAGACACATACACAGTGTTGCCCCTTTACGAACCAAAGCTTTTGGGGAAAGCGAATGCTTGTGTGGCAGTGAATGCAGTTCCAAGGGACAGTGAAAACCAGCTACAGCATTCCGTGCTGGAAGCTTTCGTGTGGGCGTAACCGCTGGGCGTTTGGAATTTGGCAGCCGGGCTCTGCGAGAGACACATACACAGTGTTGCCCCTTTACGAACCAAAGCTTTTGGGGAAAGCGAATGTCTGTGTGGCAGCGAATGCAGTTCCAAGGGACAGTGAAAATCAGCTGCAGAATTGCGTGCTGACAGCTTTCGTGTGGGCGCAATCGCTGGACGTTTCGAATTTGGCAACCGGGCTCTGCGAGAGACACATACAGAGTGTTACCCCTTTATGAACCAAAGCTTTTGGGGAAAGCGAATGTCTGTGTGGCAGCGAATGCAGTTCCAAGGGACAGTGAAAACCAGCTACAGCATTTCGTGCTGGCAGCTTTTGTGTGGCGCAATGGCTGGACGTTTAGAAGTTGGCAGCCGGGCTCTGCGAGAGAAACATACACAGTGTTGCCCCTTTACGAACCAAAGCTTTTGGGGAAAGCGAATGTCTGTGTGGCAGCGAATGCAGTTCCAAGGGACAGTGAAAACCAGCTACAGCATTCCGTACTGGCAGCTTTCGTGTGGGCGCAATCTCTGGACGTTTCGAATTTGGCAGTCGGGCTCTGCTAGACAGAGATACACAGTGTTGCCCCTTTACGAACCAAAGCTTTCGGGGAAAGCGAATGTCTATGTGGCAGCGAATGCAGTTCCAAGGGACAGTGAAAACCAGCTACAGCATTCCGTGCTGGCAGCTTTCGTGTGGGAGAAATCGCTGGACGTTTCGAATTGGGCAGCCGGGCTCTGCGAGAGACACATACACAGTGTTGCCCCTTTACGAACCAAAGCTTTTGGGGAAAGCGAATGCCTGTGTGGCAGCGAATGCAGTTCCAAGGGACAGTGAAAACCAGCTACAGCATTGCGTGCTGGCAGCTTTTGTGTGGGCGCAATCGCTGGACGTTTCGAATTTGGCAGCCGGGCTCTGCGAGAGAGAGATACACAGTGTTGCCCCTTTACGAACCAAAGCTTTTGGGGAAATCGAATGTCTGTGTGGCAGTGAATGCAGTTCCAAGGGACAGTGAAAACCAGCTACAGCATTCCGTGCTGGCAGCTTTCATGTGGGAGAAATCGCTGGACGTTTCGAATTTGGCAGCCGAGCTCTGCTAGACAGAGATACACAGTTTTGCCCCATTACCAAGAAAACCTCTGGGGAAAGCGAATGTCTGTGTGGCAGCGAATGCAGTTCCAAGGGACAGTGAAAACCAGCTACAGCATTGCGAGCTGGCAGCTTTCGTGTGGGCGCAATTGCTGGACGTTTCGAATTTGGCAGCCGGGCTCTGCAAGAGTGAGATACACAGTGTTGCCCCTTTACGAACCAAAGCTTTTGGGGAAAGCGAATGTCTGTGTGGCAGCGACTGCAGTTCCAAGGGACAGTGAAAACCAGCTACAGCATTCCGTGCTGGCAGCTTTCATGTGGGCACAATCGCTGGACGTTTCGAAATTGGCAGGCGGGCTCTGCAAGAGACACATACGCACTGTTGACCCTTTACGAACCAAAGCTTTTGGGGAAAGCGAATGCCTGTGTGGCAGCGAATGCAGTTCCCAGGGACAGTGAAAACCAGCTACAGCATTCCGTGGTGGTAGCTTTCGTATGGGAGAAATTGCTGGATGTTTCGAATTTGGCTGCCGGGCTCTGCAAGAGACACATACACAGTTTTGCCCCATTACCAAGAAAAGCGTTTGGGGCAAGCGAATGCCTGTGTGGCAGGGAATGCAGTTCCAAGGGACAGTGAAAACCAGGTATAGCATTCCGTGCTGGCAGCTTTCGTGTGGGAGAAATCGCTGGACGTTTCGAATTTGGCAGCCGGGCTCTGCGACAGAGAGATACACAGTGTTGCCCCTTTAGGAACCAAAGCTTTTGGGGAAAGCGAAAGCCTCTGTGGCAGCGAATGCAGTTCCAAGGGACAGTGAAAACCAGCTACAGCATTCCGTGTTGGCAGCTTTCGTGTGGGCGCAATCGCTGGACATTTCGAATTTGGCAGCCGGGCTCTGCAAGAGTGAGATACACAGTGTTGCCCCTTTACGAACCAAAGCTTTTGGGGAAAGCAAATGTCTGTGTGGCAGTGAATGCAGTTCCAAGGGACAGTGAAAACCAGCTACAGCATTCCGTGCTGGCAGCTTTCTTGTGGGCGCAATCGCTGGACGTTTCGAATTTGGCAGCCGGGCTCTGCAAGGGACACATACACAGTGTTGCCCCTTTACGAACCAAAGCTTTTGGGGAAAGCGAATGCTTGTTTGGCAGTGAATGCAGTTCCAAGGGACAGTGAAAACCAGCTACAGCATTCCGTGCTGGCAGCTTTCGTGTGGGCGCAATCGCTGGATGTTTCGAATTTGGCAGCCGGGCTCTGCGCGAGAGAGATACACAGTGTTGCCCTTTTACGAACCAAAGCTTTTGGGGAAAGCGAATGCCTGTGTGGCAGCGAATGCAGTTCCAAGGGACAGTGAAAACCAGCTACAGCATTCCGTGCTGGCAGCTTTCGTGTGGGCGCAATCGCTGGACGTTTCGAATTTGGCAGCCTGGCTCTGCAAGAGTGAGATACAGAGTGTTGCCCCTTTACGAACCAAAGCTTTTGGGGAAAGCGAATGTCGGTGTGGCAGCGAATGCAGTTCCAAGGGACAGTGAAAAACAGCTACAGCATTCCGTGGTGGTAGCTTTTTGTGGGAGAAATTGCTGGACGTTTCGAATTTGGCAGCCAGGCTCTGCAAGAGTGAGATACAAAGTGTTGCCCCTTTACGAACCAAAGCTTTTGGGGAAAGCGAATGTCTGTGTGGCAGCGACTGCAGTTCCAAGGGACAGTGAAAACCAGCTACAGCTTTCCGTGCTGGCAGCATTCGTGTGGGCGGAATCGCTGGACGTTTCGAATTTGGCAGCCGAGGTCTGCGAGAGACACATACACAGTGTTGCCCCTTTACGAACCAAAGCTTTTGGGGAAAGCGAATGTCTGTGTGGCAGTGAATGCAGTTCCAAGGGACAGTGAAAACCAGCTACAGCATTCCGTGCTGGCAGCTTTCGTGTGGGCGCAATCGCTGGACGTTTCGAATTTGGCAGCCGGGCTCTGCGAGAGAGACATACACAGTGTTGCCCTTTTACGAACCAAAGCTTTTGGGGAAAGCGAATGCCTGTGTGGCAGCGAATGCAGTTCCAAGGGACAGTGAAAACCAGCTACAACATTCCGTGCTGGCAGTTTTCGTGTGGGAGAAATCGCTGGACGTTTCGAATTTGGCAGCCGGGCTCTGCTAGACAGAGATACACAGTGTTGCCCCATTACCAAGAAAAGCTTTTGGGGAAAGCGAATGTCTCTGTGGCAGCGAATGCAGTTCCAAGGGACAGTGAAAACCAGCTACAGCATTCCGTTCTGGCAGCTTTCGTGTGGGCGCAATCGCTGGACGTTTCAAATTTGGCAGCCGGGCTCTGCGAGAGACAAATACACAGTGTTGCCCCTTTATGAATCAAAGCTTTTGGGGAAAGCGAATGCCTGTGTGGCAGCGAATGGAGTTCCAAGGGACAGTGAAAACCAGCTACAACATTCCGTGCTGGCAGCTTTCGTGTGGGCTCAATCGCTGGACATTTCGAATTTGGCAGCCGGGCTCTGCGAGAAAAACATACACATTGTTGCCCCTTTATGACCCAAAGCTTTTGGGGAAAGCGAATGTCTGTGTGGCAGCGAATGCAGTTCCAAGGGACAGTGAAAACCAACTACAGCATTGCGAGCTGGCACCTTTCCTGTGGGCACAGTCGCTGGACGTTTCGAATTTGGCAGCCGGGCTCTGCTAGACAAAGATACACAGTGTTGCCCCATTACGAACAAAAGCTATTGGGGAAAGCGAATGTCTGTGTGGCAGCGAATGCAGTTCCAAGGGACAGTGAAAACCAACTACAGCATTGCGAGCTGGCAGCTTTCCTGTGGGCGCAGTCGCTGGACGTTTCGAATTTGGCAGCCGGGCTCTGCTAGACAGAGATACACTGTTGCCCCTTTACGAACCAAAGCTTTTGGGGAAAGCGAATGTCTGTATGGCAGCAAATGTAGTTCCAAGGGACAGTGAAAACCAGCTACAGCATTCCGTGCTGGCAGCTGTCATATGGGAGAAATTGCTGGACGTTTCGAATTTGGCAGCCGGGCTCTGCGAGAGACACATACACAGTGTTGCCCCATTACCAAGAAAACCTTTTGGGGAAAGCGAATGTCTGTGTGGCAGCGAATGCAGTTCCAAGGGACAGTGAAAACCAGCTACAGCATTCCGTGCTGGCAGCTTTCTTGTGGGCGCAATCGCTGGACATTTCAAATTTGGCAGCCGGGCTCTGCGAGAGAGAGATACACATTGTTGCCCCTTTACGAACCAAAGCTGCTGCGGAAAGCAAATGTCTGTGCGGCAGCGAACGCAGTTCCAAGGGACAGTGAAAACCAGCTACAGCATTCCGTGCTGGCAGCTTTCTTGTGGGCGCAATTGTTAGACGTTTCGAATTTCGCTGCCGGGGTCTGCGAGAGACACATACACAGTGTTGCCCCTTTACGAACCAAAGCTTTTGGGGAAAGCGAATGCTTGTGTGGCAGTGAATGCAGTTCCAAGGGACAGTGAAAACCAGCTACAGCATTCCGTGCTGGCAGCTTTCGTGTGGGCGTAACCGCTGGGCGTTTGGAATTTGGCAGCCGGGCTCTGCGAGAGACACATACACAGTGTTGCCCCTTTACGAACCAAAGCTTTTGGGGAAAGCGAATGTCTGTGTGGCAGCGAATGCAGTTCCAAGGGACAGTGAAAATCAGCTGCAGAATTGCGTGCTGACAGCTTTCGTGTGGGCGCAATCGCTGGACGTTTCGAATTTGGCAACCGGGCTCTGCGAGAGACACATACACAGTGTTACCCCTTTATGAACCAAAGCTTTTGGGGAAAGCGAATGTCTGTGTGGCAGCGAATGCAGTTCCAAGGGACAGTGAAAACCAGCTACAGCATTTCGTGCTGGCAGCTTTTGTGTGGCGCAATGGCTGGACGTTTAGAAGTTGGCAGCCGGGCTCTGCGAGAGAAACGTACACAGTGTTGCCCCTTTACGAACCAAAGCTTTTGCAGAAAGCGAATGTCTGTGTGGCAGCGAATGCAGTTCCAAGGGACAGTGAAAACCAGCTACAGCATTCCGTACTGGCAGCTTTCGTGTGGGCGCAATCCCTGGACGTTTCGAATTTGGCAGTCGGGCTCTGCTAGACAGAGATACACAGTGTTGCCCCTTTACGAACCAAAGCTTTCGGGGAAAGCGAATGTCTATGTGGCAGCGAATGCAGTTCCAAGGGACAGTGAAAACCAGCTACAGCATTCCGTGCTGGCAGCTTTCGTGTGGGAGAAATCGCTGGACGTTTCGAATTGGGCAGCCGGGCTCTGCGAGAGACACATACACAGTGTTGCCCCTTTACGAACCAAAGCTTTTGGGGAAAGCGAATGCCTGTGTGGCAGCGAATGAAGTTCCAAGGGACAGTGAAAACCAGCTACAGCATTGCGTGCTGGCAGCTTTTGTGTGGGCGCAATCGCTGGACGTTTCGAATTTGGCAGCCGGGCTCTGCGAGAGAGAGATACACAGTGTTGCCCCTTTACGAACCAAAGCTTTTGGGGAAAGCGAATGTCTGTGTGGCAGTGAATGCAGTTCCAAGGGACAGTGAAAACCAGCTACAGCATTCCGTGCTGGCAGCTTTCATGTGGGAGAAATCGCTGGACGTTTCGAATTTGGCAGCCGAGCTCTGCTAGACAGAGATACACAGTTTTGCCCCATTACCAAGAAAAGCTCTGGGGAAAGCGAATGTCTGTGTGGCAGCGAATGCAGTTCCAAGGGACAGTGAAAACCAGCTACAGCATTGCGAGCTGGCAGCTTTCGTGTGGGCGCAATCGCTGGACGTTTCGAATTTGGCAGCCGGGCTCTGCAAGAGTGAGATACACAGTGTTGCCCCTTTACGAACCAAAGCTTTTGGGGAAAGCGAATGTCTGTGTGGCAGCGACTGCAGTTCCAAGGGACAGTGAAAACCAGCTACAGCATTCCGTGCTGGCAGCTTTCATGTGGGCACAATCGCTGGACGTTTCGAAATTGGCAGGCGGGCTCTGCAAGAGACACATACGCACTGTTGCCCCTTTACGAACCAAAGCTTTTGGGGAAAGCGAATGCCTGTGTGGCAGCGAATGCAGTTCCCAGGGACAGTGAAAACCAGCTACAGCATTCCGTGGTGGTAGCTTTCGTATGGGAGAAATTGCTGGATGTTTCGAATTTGGCTGCCGGGCTCTGCAAGAGACACATACACAGTTTTGCCCCATTACCAAGAAAAGCGTTTGGGGCAAGCGAATGCCTGTGTGGCAGGGAATGCAGTTCCAAGGGACAGTGAAAACCAGGTATAGCATTCCGTGCTGGCAGCTTTCGTGTGGGAGAAATCGCTGGACGTTTCGAATTTGGCAGCCGGGCTCTGCGAGAGAGAGATACACAGTGTTGCCCCTTTAGGAACCAAAGCTTTTGGGGAAAGCGAAAGCCTCTGTGGCAGCGAATGAAGTTCCAAGGGACAGTGAAAACCAGCTACAGCATTCCGTGTTGGCAGCTTTCGTGTGGGCGCAATCGCTGGACATTTCGAATTTGGCAGCCGGGCTCTGCAAGAGTGAGATACACAGTGTTGCCCCTTTACGAACCAAAGCTTTTGGGGAAAGCAAATGTCTGTGTGGCAGTGAATGCAGTTCCAAGGGACAGTGAAAACCAGCTACAGCATTCCGTGCTGGCAGCTTTCTTGTGGGCGCAATCGCTGGACGTTTCGAATTTGGCAGCCGGGCTCTGCAAGGGACACATACAGAGTGTTGCCCCTTTACGAACCAAAGCTTTTGGGGAAAGCGAATGCTTGTTTGGCAGTGAATGCAGTTCCAAGGGACAGTGAAAACCAGCTACAGCATTCCGTGCTGGCAGCTTTCGTGTGGGCGCAATCGCTGGATGTTTCGAATTTGGCAGCCGGGCTCTGCGCGAGAGAGATACACAGTGTTGCCCTTTTACGAACCAAAGCTTTTGGGGAAAGCGAATGCCTGTGTGGCAGCGAATGCAGTTCCAAGGGACAGTGAAAACCAGCTACAGCATTCCGTGGTGGTAGCTTTTTGTGGGAGAAATTGCTGGACGTTTCGAATTTGGCAGCCAGGCTCTGCAAGAGTGAGATACAAAGTGTTGCCCCTTTACGAACCAAAGCTTTTGGGGAAAGCGAATGTCTGTGTGGCAGCGACTGCAGTTCCAAGGGACAGTGAAAACCAGCTACAGCTTTCCGTGCTGGCAGCATTCGTGTGGGCGGAATCGCTGGACGTTTCGAATTTGGCAGCCGAGGTCTCCGAGAGACACATACACAGTGTTGCCCCTTTACGAACCAAAGCTTTTGGGGAAAGCGAATGTCTGTGTGGCAGTGAATGCAGTTCCAAGGGACAGTGAAAACCAGCTACAGCATTCCGTGCTGGCAGCTTTCGTGTGGGCGCAATCGCTGGACGTTTCGAATTTGGCAGCCGGGCTCTGCGAGAGAGACATACACAGTGTTGCCCTTTTACGAACCAAAGCTTTTGGGGAAAGCGAATGCCTGTGTGGCAGCGAATGCAGTTCCAAGGGACAGTGAAAACCAGCTACAGCATTCCGTGCTGGCAGCTTTCGTGTGGGCGCAATCGCTGAACATTGCGAATTTGGCAGCCGGGCTCTGCAAGAGTGAGATACACAGTGTTGCCCCTTTACAAACCAAAGCTTTTGGGGAAAGCGAATGTCTGTTTGGCAGCGAATGCAGTTCCAAGGGACAGTGAAAACCAGCTAGAGCATTCCGTGGTAGTAGCTTTTTGTGGAAAAAATTCCTGGACGTTTCGAATTTGGCAGCCAGGCTCTGCAAGAGTAAGATACAAAGTGTTGCCCCTTTACGAACCAAAGCTTTTGGGGAAAGCGAATGTCTGTGTGGCAGCGACTGCAGTTCCAAGGGACAGTGAAAACCAGCTACAGCTTTCCGTGCTGGCAGCTTTCGTGTGGGCGCAATCGCTGGACGTTTCGAATTTGGCAGCCGGGGTCTGCGAGAGACACATACACAGTGTTGCCCCTTTACGAACCAAAGCTTTTGGGGAAAGCGAATGCTTGTGTGGCAGTGAATGCAGTTCCAAGGGACAGTGAAAACCAGCTACAGCATTCCGTGCTGGCAGCTTTCGTGCGGGCGCAATTGCTGGATGTTTCGAATTTGGCAGCCGGGCTCTGCGAGAGAGAGATACACAGTCTTGCCCTTTTACGAACCAAAGCTTTCGGGGAAAGCGAATGCCTGTGTGGCAGCGAATGCAGTTCCAAGGGACAGTGAAAACCAGCTACAGCATTCCGTGCTGGCAGCTTTCGTGTGGGCGCAATCGCTGCATGTTTCGAATTTGGCAGCCGGGCTCTGGGAGAGTGAGATACACAGTTTTGCCCCTTTACGAACCAAAGCTTTTGGGGAAAGCGAATGCCTGTGTGGCAGCGAATGCAGTTCCAAGAGACAGTGAAAACCAGCTACAGCATTCCGTGCTGGCAGCTTTCGTGTGGGAGAAATCGCTGGACGTTTCGAATTTGGCAGCCGGGCTCTGCGAGAGACACATACACAGTGTTGCCCAATTACCAAGAAAACCTTTGGGGAAAGCGAATGTCTGTGTGGCAGCGAATGCAGTTCCAAGGGACAGTGAAAACCAGCTACAGCATTCCGTGCTGGCAGCTTTCGTGTGGGAGAAATCGCTGGACGTTGCAAATTTGGCAGCCGGGCTCTGCGAGAGAGAGATACACAGTGTTGCCCGATTACTAGGGAAAGCTTTTGGGGAAAGCGAATGTCTGTGTGGCAGCGAATGCAGTTCCAAGGGACAGTGAAAACCAGCTACAGAATTGCGTGCTGACAGCTTTCCTGTGGGCGCAATCGATGGACGTTTCGAATTTGGCAACCGGGCTCTGCGAGAGACACATACGTAGTGTTACCCCTTTACGAACCAAAGCTTTTGGGGAAAGCGAATGTCTGTGTGGCAGCGAATGCAGTTCCAAGGGACAGTGAAAACCAGCTACAGCATTCCGTTCTGGCAGCTTTTGTGTGGCGCAATGGCTGGACGTTTAGAAGTTGGCAGCCGGGCTCTGCGAGAGACACATACACAGTGTTGCCCCTTTACGAACCAAAGCTTTTGGGGAAAGCGAATGTCTGTGTGGCAGCGATTGCAGTTCCAAGGGACAGTGAAAACCAGCTACAGCATTCCGTGCTGGCAGCTTTCGTGTGGGCGCAATCGCTGGACGTTTCGAAAATGGCAGCCAGGCTCTGCGAGGGAGAGATACACAGTGTTGCCCCATTACGAAGAAAAGCTTTTGGGGAAAGCGAATGTCTGTGTGGCAGCGAATGCAGTTCCAAGGGACAGTGAAAACCAGCCACAGCATTCCGTGCTGGCAACTTTCGTGTAGGGGAAATCGCTGGACGTTTCGAATTTGGCAGCCGGGCTCTGCGAGAGACACATACACAATGTTGCCCCATTACCAAGCAAAGCTTTTGGGGAAAGCGAATGTCTGTGTGGCAGCGAATGCAGTTCCAAGGGGCAGTGAAAACCAGCTACAGCATTCGGTGCTGGCAGCTTTTTTGTGGGAGCAATCGCTAGACGTTTCGAATTTGGCAGCCGGGCTCTGCGAGAGAGAGATACACAGTGTTGCCCCTTTACGAACCAAAGCTTTTGGGGAAAGCGAATGTCTGTGTGGCAGCGAATGCAGTTCCAAGGGACAGTGAAAACCACCTACAGCATTCCGTGCTGGCAGCTTTCGTGTGGGAGAAATCGCTGGACGTTTCGAATTTGGCAGCCGGGCTCTGCGAGAGACAAATACACAGTGTTGCCCCATTACCATGAAAACCTTTTGGGGAAAGCGAATGTCTGTGTGGCAGCGAATGCAGTTCCAAGGGACAGTTAAAACCATCTGCAGCATTCCGTGCTGGCAGCTTTCGTGTGGGAGAAATTGCTGGACGTATAGAATTTGGCAGCCAGGCTCTGCGAGAGAGAGATACAGAATATTGCCCCATTACCAAGAAAACCTTTTGGGGAAAGCGAATGTCTGTGTGGCAGCGAATGCAGTTCCAAGGGACAGTGAAAACCAGCTACAGCATTCTGTGCTGGTAGCTTTCGTGTGGGCGCAATGGCTGGACGTTTCGAATTTGGCAACCGGGTTCTGCAAGTGTGAGATACACATTGTTGCCCCTTTACGAACCAAAGCTTTTGGGGAAAGCGAATGTCTGTGTGGCAGCGAATGCAGTTCCAAGGGACAGTGAAAACCAGCTACAGCATTCCGTGCTGGCAGCTTTCGTGTGGGAGAAATCGCTGGATGTATCGAATTTGGCAGCCGGGCTCTGTGACAGACACATACACAGTATTGCCACTTACCAAGCAAAGCTTTTGGGGAAAGCGAATGTCTGTGTGGCAGTGAATGCAGTTCCAAGGGACAGTGAAAACCAGCTACAGCATTCCGTGCTGGTAGCTTTCGTGTGGGCGCAATCGCTGGACGTTTCAAATTTGGCAGCCGGGCTCTGCGAGAGACACATACACAGTGTTGCCCCTTTACGAACCAAAGCTTTCGGGGAAAGCGAATGTCTGTGTGGCAGCGAATGCAGTTCCAAGGGACAGTGAAAACCAGCTACAGCATTCTGTGCTGGCAGCTTTCGTGTGGCGCAATCGCTAGACGTTGAGAAATTGGCAGCCGGGCTCTGCGAGAGACACATACACAGTGTTGCCCCTTTACGAACCAAAGCTTTTGGGGCAAGCGAATGTCTGTGTGGCAGCGAATGAAGTTCCAAGGGACAGTGAAAAGCAGCTACAGCATTCCGTGCTGGCAGCTTTCGTGTGGGAGATATTGCTGGACGTTTCGAATTTGGCAGCCGGGCTCTGCGAGAGACACATACACAGTGTTGCCCCATTACCAAGAAAACCTTTGGGGAAAGCGAATGTCTGTGCGGCAGCGAATGCAGTTCCAAGGGACAGTGAAAACCAGCTACAGCATTCCGTGCTGGCAGCTTTCTTGTGGGAGAAATCGCTGGACCTTTCGAATTTGGCAGCCGGGCTCTGCAAGAGACACATACACAGTGTTGCCCCTTTACGAACCAAAGCTTTTGCAGAAAGCGAATGTCTGTGTGGCAGCGACTGCAGTTCCAAGGGACAGTGAAAACCAGCTACAGCATTCCGTGCTGGCAGCTTTCGTGTGGGAGAAATCGCTGGACGTTTCGAATTTGGCAGCCGGGCTCTGCGAGAGAGAGATACACAGTGTTGCCCCTTTACGAACCAAAGCTTTTGGGGAAAGCGAATGTCTGTGTGGCAGCGAATGCAGTTCCAAGGGACAGTGAAAACCAGCTACAGCATTCCGTTCTGGCAGCTTTCGTGTGGGCGCAATCACTGGACGTTTCGAATTTGGCAGCCGGGCTCTGCGAGAGACAGATACACAGTGTTGCCCCTTTACGAACCAAAGCTTTTGTGGAAAGCGAATGTCTGTGTGGCAGCGAATGCAGTTCCAAGGGACAGTGAAAACCAGCTACAGCATTCCGTGCCTGCAGCTTTCGTGTGGGCGCAATCGCTGGAGGTTTCGAACTGGGCAGCCGGGCTCTGCGAGAGATACATACACAGTGTTGCCCCTTAAGGAACCAAAGCTTTTGGGGAAAGCGAATGTCTGTGTGGCAGCGAATGCAGTTCCAAGGGACAGTGAAAACCAGCCACAGCATTCCGTGCTGGCAGCTTTCGTGTGGGAGAAATCGCTGGACGTTTCGAATTTGGCAGCCGGGCTCTGCGAGAGACACATACAGAGTGTTGCCCCATTACCAAGCAAAGCTTTTGGGGAAAGCGAATGTCTGTGTGGCAGCGAATGCAGTTCCAAGGGACAGTGAAAACCAGCTACAGCATTCCGTGCTGGCAGCTTTCCTGTGGGCGCAATCGCTGGACGTTTCGAATTTGGCAGCCGGGCTCTGCGAGAGACACATACACAGTGTTCCCCATTACCATGAAAAACTTTTGGGGAAAGCGAATGTCTGTGTGGCAGCGAATGCAGTTCCAAGGGACAGTGAAAACCAGCTACAGCATTCCGTGCTGGCAGCTTTCGTATGGGCGCAATCGCTGGACGTTTCGAATTTGGCAGCCGGGCTCTGCGAGAGATACATACACAGTGTTGCCCCTTTACGAACCAAAGCTGGTGGGGAAAGCGAATGTCTGTGTGGCAGCGAATGCAGTTCCAAGGGACAGTGAAAACCAGCTACAGCATTCTGTGCTGGCAGCTTTCGTGTGGGAGAAATTGCTGGACGTTTCGAATTTGGCAGCCGGGCTCTGCGAGAGACACATACACAGTGTTGCCCCATTACCTAGAAAAGCTTTTGGGGAAAGCGAACGTCTGTGTGGCAGCGAATGCAGTTCCAAGGGACAGTGAAAACCAGCTACAGCATTCCGTGCTTGCAGCTTTCATGCGGGCGCAATTGCTAGACGTTTCGAATTTGGCAGCCGGGCTCTGCAAGTGTGAGATACACAGTGTTGCCCCTTTACGAACCAAAGCTTTTGGGGAAAGCGAATGTCTGTGTGGCAGCGAATGCAGTTCCAGGAGACAGTGAAAACCAGCTACAGCATTCCGTGCTGGCAGCTTTCATGTGGGAGAAATCGTTGGACATTTCGAATTTGGCAGCCGGGCTCTGCGAGAGACACATACACAGTGTTGCCCCATTACCAAGTAAAGCTTTTGGGGAAAGCGAATGCCTGTGTGGCAGCGAATGCAGTTCCAAGGGACAGTGAAAACCAGCTACAGCATTCCGTGTTGGCAGCTTTCGTGTGGGGGAAATCGCTGGATGTTTCGAATTTGGCAGCCGGGCTGTGCGAGAGACACATACATAGTGTTGCACCATTACCGTGAAAAGCTTTTGGGGCAAGCGAATGCCTGTGTGGCAGCGAATGCAGTTCCAAGGGACAGTGAAAACCAGCTACAACAGTCCGTGCTGGCAGCTTTCGTGTGGGGGAAATCGCTGGACGTTTCGAATTTGGCAGCCGGGCTCTGCGAGAGACACATACACAGTGTTGCCCCATTACCATGAAAACCTTTTGGGGAAAGCGTATGTCTGTGTGGCAGCGAATGCAGTGCCAAGGGACAGTGAAAACCAGCTACAGCATTCCGTGCTGGTAGCTTTCGTGTGGGCGCAATCGCTGGACTTTTCGAAAATGGCAGCCAGGCTCTGCGAGGGAGAGATACACAGTGTTGCCCCATTACGAAGAAAAGCTTTTGGGGAAAGCGAATGTCTGTGTGGCAGCGAATGCAGTTCCAAGGGACAGTTAAAACCATCTGCAGCATTCCGTGCTGGCAGCTTTCGTGTGGGAGAAATTGCTGGACGTATAGAATTTGGCAGCCAGGCTCTGCGAGAGAGAGATACAGAATATTGCCCCATTACCAAGAAAACCTTTTGGGGAAAGCGAATGTCTGTGTGGCAGCGAATGCAGTTCCAAGGGACAGTGAAAACCAGCTATAGCATTCCGTGCTGGCAGCTTTCGTGTGGGCGCAATCGCTGGACGTTTCGAATTTGGCAGCCGGGCTCTGCGAGAGACACATACACAGTGTTGCCCCTTTACGAACCAAATCTTTTGGGGAAAGCGTATGTCTGTGTGGCAGCGAATGCAGTTCCAAGGGACAGTGAAAACCAGCTACAGCTTTGCGATCTGGCAGCTTTGATGTGGGCGCAATCGCTGGACGTTTCGAATTTGGCAGCCGGGCTCTGCGAGAGAGAGATACACAGTGTTGCCCCTTTACGAACCAAAGCTTTTGGGGAAAGCAAATGTCTGTGTGGCAGCGAATGCAGTTCCAAGGGACAGTGAAAACCAGCTACAGCATTCCGTGCTGGCAGCTTTCGTGTGGGGGAAATTGCTGGACGTTTCGAATTTGGCAGCCGGGCTCTGCGAGAGACACGTACACAGTGTTGCCCCATTACCATGAAAAACTTTTGGGGAAAGCGAATGTCTGTATGGCAGCGAATGCAGTTCCAAGGGACAGTGAAAACCAGCTACAGCATTCCATGCTGGCAGCTTTCGTGTGGGCGCAATCGCTGGACGTTTCAAATTTGGCAGCCGGGCTCTGCAAGAGAGAGATAACCAGTGTTGCGCCTTTACGAACCAAAGCTTTTGGGGAAAGCGAATGTCTGTGTGGCAGCGAATGCAGTTCCAAGGGACAGTGAAAACCAGCTACAGCATTCCGTTCTGGCAGCTTTTGTGTGGCGCAATGGCTGGACGTTTAGAAGTTGGCAGCCGGGCTCTGCGAGAGACACATACACAGTGTTGCCCCTTTACGAACCAAAGCTTTTGGGGAAAGCGAATGTCTGTGTGGCAGCGATTGCAGTTCCAAGGGACAGTGAAAACCAGCTACAGCATTCCGTGCTGGCAGCTTTCGTGTGGGCGCAATCGCTGGACGTTTCGAAAATGGCAGCCAGGCTCTGCGAGGGAGAGATACACAGTGTTGCCCCATTACGAAGAAAAGCTTTTGGGGAAAGCGAATGTCTGTGTGGCAGCGAATGCAGTTCCAAGGGACAGTGAAAACCAGCCACAGCATTCCGTGCTGGCAACTTTCGTGTAGGGGAAATCGCTGGACGTTTCGAATTTGGCAGCCGGGCTCTGCGAGAGACACATACACAATGTTGCCCCATTACCAAGCAAAGCTTTTGGGGAAAGCGAATGTCTGTGTGGCAGCGAATGCAGTTCCAAGGGGCAGTGAAAACCAGCTACAGCATTCGGTGCTGGCAGCTTTTTTGTGGGAGCAATCGCTAGACGTTTCGAATTTGGCAGCCGGGCTCTGCGAGAGAGAGATACACAGTGTTGCCCCTTTACGAACCAAAGCTTTTGGGGAAAGCGAATGTCTGTGTGGCAGCGAATGCAGTTCCAAGGGACAGTGAAAACCACCTACAGCATTCCGTGCTGGCAGCTTTCGTGTGGGAGAAATCGCTGGACGTTTCGAATTTGGCAGCCGGGCTCTGCGAGAGACACATACACAGTGTTGCCCCATTACCATGAAAACCTTTTGGGGAAAGCGAATGTCTGTGTGGCAGCGAATGCAGTTCCAAGGGACAGTTAAAACCATCTGCAGCATTCCGTGCTGGCAGCTTTCGTGTGGGAGAAATTGCTGGACGTATAGAATTTGGCAGCCAGGCTCTGCGAGAGAGAGATACAGAATATTGCCCCATTACCAAGAAAACCTTTTGGGGAAAGCGAATGTCTGTGTGGCAGCGAATGCAGTTCCAAGGGACAGTGAAAACCAGCTACAGCATTCTGTGCTGGTAGCTTTCGTGTGGGCGCAATGGCTGGACGTTTCGAATTTGGCAACCGGGTTCTGCAAGTGTGAGATACACATTGTTGCCCCTTTACGAACCAAAGCTTTTGGGGAAAGCGAATGTCTGTGTGGCAGCGAATGCAGTTCCAAGGGACAGTGAAAACCAGCTACAGCATTCCGTGCTGGCAGCTTTCGTGTGGGAGAAATCGCTGGATGTATCGAATTTGGCAGCCGGGCTCTGTGACAGACACATACACAGTATTGCCACTTACCAAGCAAAGCTTTTGGGGAAAGCGAATGTCTGTGTGGCAGTGAATGCAGTTCCAAGGGACAGTGAAAACCAGCTACAGCATTCCGTGCTGGTAGCTTTCGTGTGGGCGCAATCGCTGGACGTTTCAAATTTGGCAGCCGGGCTCTGCGAGAGACACATACACAGTGTTGCCCCTTTACGAACCAAAGCTTTCGGGGAAAGCGAATGTCTGTGTGGCAGCGAATGCAGTTCCAAGGGACAGTGAAAACCAGCTACAGCATTCTGTGCTGGCAGCTTTCGTGTGGCGCAATCGCTAGACGTTGAGAAATTGGCAGCCGGGCTCTGCGAGAGACACATACACAGTGTTGCCCCTTTACGAACCAAAGCTTTTGGGGCAAGCGAATGTCTGTGTGGCAGCGAATGAAGTTCCAAGGGACAGTGAAAAGCAGCTACAGCATTCCGTGCTGGCAGCTTTCGTGTGGGAGATATTGCTGGACGTTTCGAATTTGGCAGCCGGGCTCTGCGAGAGACACATACACAGTGTTGCCCCATTACCAAGAAAACCTTTGGGGAAAGCGAATGTCTGTGCGGCAGCGAATGCAGTTCCAAGGGACAGTGAAAACCAGCTACAGCATTCCGTGCTGGCAGCTTTCTTGTGGGAGAAATCGCTGGACCTTTCGAATTTGGCAGCCGGGCTCTGCAAGAGACACATACACAGTGTTGCCCCTTTACGAACCAAAGCTTTTGCAGAAAGCGAATGTCTGTGTGGCAGCGAATGCAGTTCCAAGGGACAGTGAAAACCAGCTACAGCATTCCGTGCTGGCAGCTTTCGTGTGGGCGCAATCGCTGGACGTTTCGAATTTGGCAGCCGGGCTCTGCGAGAGAGAGATACACAGTGTTGCCCCTTTACGAACCAAAGCTTTTGGGGAAAGCGAATGTCTGTGTGGCAGCGAATGCAGTTCCAAGGGACAGTGAAAACCAGCTACAGCATTCCGTTCTGGCAGCTTTCGTGTGGGCGCAATCACTGGACGTTTCGAATTTGGCAGCCGGGCTCTGCGAGAGAGAGATACACAGTGTTGCCCCTTTACGAACCAAAGCTTTTGTGGAAAGCGAATGTCTGTGTGGCAGCGAATGCAGTTCCAAGGGACAGTGAAAACCAGCTACAGCATTCCGTGCCTGCAGCTTTCGTGTGGGCGCAATCGCTGGAGGTTTCGAACTGGGCAGCCGGGCTCTGCGAGAGATACATACACAGTGTTGCCCCTTAAGGAACCAAAGCTTTTGGGGAAAGCGAATGTCTGTGTGGCAGCGAATGCAGTTCCAAGGGACAGTGAAAACCAGCCACAGCATTCCGTGCTGGCAGCTTTCGTGTGGGAGAAATCGCTGGACGTTTCGAATTTGGCAGCCGGGCTCTGCGAGAGACACATACAGAGTGTTGCCCCATTACCAAGCAAAGCTTTTGGGGAAAGCGAATGTCTGTGTGGCAGCGAATGCAGTTCCAAGGGACAGTGAAAACCAGCTACAGCATTCCGTGCTGGCAGCTTTCCTGTGGGCGCAATCGCTGGACGTTTCGAATTTGGCAGCCGGGCTCTGCGAGAGACACATACACAGTGTTCCCCATTACCATGAAAAACTTTTGGGGAAAGCGAATGTCTGTGTGGCAGCGAATGCAGTTCCAAGGGACAGTGAAAACCAGCTACAGCATTCCGTGCTGGCAGCTTTCGTATGGGCGCAATCGCTGGACGTTTCGAATTTGGCAGCCGGGCTCTGCGAGAGATACATACACAGTGTTGCCCCTTTACGAACCAAAGCTGGTGGGGAAAGCGAATGTCTGTGTGGCAGCGAATGCAGTTCCAAGGGACAGTGAAAACCAGCTACAGCATTCTGTGCTGGCAGCTTTCGTGTGGGAGAAATTGCTGGACGTTTCGAATTTGGCAGCCGGGCTCTGCAAGTGTGAGATACACAGTGTTGCCCCTTTACGAACCAAAGCTTTTGGGGAAAGCGAATGTCTGTGTGGCAGCGAATGCAGTTCCAGGAGACAGTGAAAACCAGCTACAGCATTCCGTGCTGGCAGCTTTCATGTGGGAGAAATCGTTGGACATTTCGAATTTGGCAGCCGGGCTCTGCGAGAGACACATACACAGTGTTGCCCCATTACCAAGTAAAGCTTTTGGGGAAAGCGAATGCCTGTGTGGCAGCGAATGCAGTTCCAAGGGACAGTGAAAACCAGCTATAGCATTCCGTGTTGGCAGCTTTCGTGTGGGGGAAATCGCTGGATGTTTCGAATTTGGCAGCCGGGCTGTGCGAGAGACACATACATAGTGTTGCACCATTACCGTGAAAAACTTTTGGGGAAAGCGAATGCCTGTGTGGCAGCGAATGCAGTTCCAAGGGACAGTGAAAACCAGCTACAACAGTCCGTGCTGGCAGCTTTCGTGTGGGGGAAATCGCTGGACGTTTCGAATTTGGCAGCCGGGCTCTGCGAGAGACACATACACAGTGTTGCCCCATTACCATGAAAACCTTTTGGGGAAAGCGTATGTCTGTGTGGCAGCGAATGCAGTGCCAAGGGACAGTGAAAACCAGCTACAGCATTCCGTGCTGGTAGCTTTCGTGTGGGCGCAATCGCTGGACTTTTCGAAAATGGCAGCCAGGCTCTGCGAGGGAGAGATACACAGTGTTGCCCCATTACGAAGAAAAGCTTTTGGGGAAAGCGAATGTCTGTGTGGCAGCGAATGCAGTTCCAAGGGACAGTGAAAACCAGCCACAGCATTCCGTGCTGGCAACTTTCGTGTGGCAGAAACGGCTGGACGTTTCGAATTTGGCAGCCAGGCTCTGCGAGAGACACATACACAGTGTTGCCCCATTACCATGAAAATCTTTTGGGGAAAGCGAATGTCTGTGTGGCAGCGAATGCAGTTCCAAGGGACAGTTAAAACCATCTGCAGCATTCCGTGCTGGCAGCTTTCGTGTGGGAGAAATTGCTGGACGTATAGAATTTGGCAGCCAGGCTCTGCGAGAGAGAGATACAGAATATTGCCCCATTACCAAGAAAACCTTTTGGGGAAAGCGAATGTCTGTGTGGCAGCGAATGCAGTTCCAAGGGACAGTGAAAACCAGCTATAGCATTCCGTGCTGGCAGCTTTCGTGTGGGCGCAATCGCTGGACGTTTCGAATTTGGCAGCCGGGCTCTGCGAGAGACACATACACAGTGTTGCCCCTTTACGAACCAAATCTTTTGGGGAAAGCGTATGTCTGTGTGGCAGCGAATGCAGTTCCAAGGGACAGTGAAAACCAGCTACAGCTTTGCGATCTGGCAGCTTTGATGTGGGCGCAATCGCTGGACGTTTCGAATTTGGCAGCCGGGCTCTGCGAGAGAGAGATACACAGTGTTGCCCCTTTACGAACCAAAGCTTTTGGGGAAAGCAAATGTCTGTGTGGCAGCGAATGCAGTTCCAAGGGACAGTGAAAACCAGCTACAGCATTCCGTGCTGGCAGCTTTCGTGTGGGCGCAATCGCTGGACGTTTCGAATTTGGCAGCCGGGCTCTGCGAGAGACACGTACACAGTGTTGCCCCATTACCATGAAAAACTTTTGGGGAAAGCGAATGTCTGTGTGGCAGCGAATGCAGTTCCAAGGGACAGTGAAAACCAGCTACAGCATTCCGTGCTGGCAGCTTTCGTGTGGGCGCAATCGCTGGACGTTTCGAATTTGGCAGCCGGGCTCTGCGAGAGATACATACACAGTGTTGCCCCTTAACGAACCAAAGCTTGTGGGGAAAGCGAATGTCTGTGTGGCAGCGAATGCAGTTCCAAGGGACAGTGATAACCAGCCACAGCATTCCGTGCTGGCAGCTTTCGTGTGGGAGAAATCGCTGGACGTTTCGAATTTGGCAGCCGGGCTCTGCGAGAGACACATACAGAGTGTTGCCCCATTACCATGAAAACCTTTTGGGGAAAGCGAATGTCTGTGTGGCAGCGAATGCAGTTCCAAGGGACAGTGAAAACCAGCTACAGCATTCCGTGCTGGCAGCTTTCCTGTGGGCGCAATCGCTGGACGTTTTTAATTTGGCAGCCGGGCTCTGCGAGAGACACATACACAGTGTTCCCCATTACCATGAAAAACTTTTGGGGAAAGCGAATGTCTGTGTGGCAGCGAATGCAGTTCCAAGGGACAGTGAAAAGCAGCTACAGCATTCCGTGCTGGAAGCTTTCGTGTGGGCGCAATTGCTGGACGTTTCGAATTTGGCAGCCGGGCTCTGCGAGAGAGAGATACACATTATTGCCACTTAACGAACCAAAGCTTGTGGGGAAAGCGAATGTCTGTGTGGCAGCGAATGCAGTTCCAAGGGACAGTGAAAACCAGCTACAGCATTCCGTGCTGGCAGCTTTCGTGTGGGAGAAATTGCTGGACATTTCGAATTTGGCAGCCGGGCTCTGCGAGAGACACATACACAGTGTTGCCCCATTGCCATGAAAAGCTTTTGGGGAAAGCGAATGTCTGTATGGCAGCGAATGCAGTTCCAAGGGACAGTGAAAACCAGCTACAGCATTCCGTGCTGGCAGCTTTCGTATGGGAGAAATTGCTGGACGTTTCGAATTTGGCAGCCGGGCTCTGCGAGAGACACATACACAGTGTTGCCCCATTGCCATGAAAACATTTTGGGGAAAGCGAATGTCTGTGTGGCAGCGAATGCAGTTCCAAGGGACAGTGAAAACCAGCTACAGCATTCCATGCTGGCAGCTTTCGTATGGGAGAAATTGCTGGACGTTTCGAATTTGGCAGCCGGGCTCTGCGAGAGACACATACACAGTGTTGCCCCATTGCCATGAAAAGCTTTTGGGGAAAGCGAATGTCTGTGTGGCAGCGAATGCAGTTCCAAGGGACAGTGAAAACCAGCTACAGAATTGCGTGCTGACAGCTTTCCTGTGGGCGCAATCGATGGACGTTTCGAATTTGGCAACCGGGCTCTGCGAGAGACACATACGTAGTGTTACCCCTTTACGAACCAAAGCTTTTGGGGAAAGCGAATGTCTGTGTGGCAGCGAATGCAGTTCCAAGGGACAGTGAAAACCAGCTACAGCATTCCGTTCTGGCAGCTTTTGTGTGGCGCAATGGCTGGACGTTTAGAAGTTGGCAGCCGGGCTCTGCGAGAGACACATACACAGTGTTGCCCCTTTACGAACCAAAGCTTTTGGGGAAAGCGAATGTCTGTGTGGCAGCGATTGCAGTTCCAAGGGACAGTGAAAACCAGCTACAGCATTCCGTGCTGGCAGCTTTCGTGTGGGCGCAATCGCTGGACGTTTCGAAAATGGCAGCCAGGCTCTGTGAGGGAGAGATACAGAGTGTTGCCCCATTACGAAGAAAAGCTTTTGGGGAAAGCGAATGTCTGTGTGGCAGCGAATGCAGTTCCAAGGGACAGTGAAAACCAGCTACAGCATTCCGTGCTGGCAACTTTCGTGTAGGGGAAATCGCTGGACTTTTCGAATTTGGCAGCCGGGCTCTGCGAGAGACACATACACAATGTTGCCCCATTACCAAGCAAAGCTTTTGGGGAAAGCGAATGTCTGTGTGGCAGCGAATGCAGTTCCAAGGGGCAGTGAAAACCAGCTACAGCATTCGGTGCTGGCAGCTTTTTTGTGGGAGCAATCGCTAGACGTTTCGAATTTGGCAGCCGGGCTCTGCGAGAGAGAGATACACAGTGTTGCCCCTTTACGAACCAAAGCTTTTGGGGAAAGCGAATGTCTGTGTGGCAGCGAATGCAGTTCCAAGGGACAGTGAAAACCACCTACAGCATTCCGTGCTGGCAGCTTTCGTGTGGGAGAAATCGCTGGACGTTTCGAATTTGGCAGCCGGGCTCTGCGAGAGACACATACACAGTGTTGCCCCATTACCATGAAAACCTTTTGGGGAAAGCGAATGTCTGTGTGGCAGCGAATGCAGTTCCAAGGGACAGTTAAAACCATCTGCAGCATTCCGTGCTGGCAGCTTTCGTGTGGGAGAAATTGCTGGACGTATAGAATTTGGCAGCCAGGCTCTGCGAGAGAGAGATACAGAATATTGCCCCATTACCAAGAAAACCTTTTGGGGAAAGCGAATGTCTGTGTGGCAGCGAATGCAGTTCCAAGGGACAGTGAAAACCAGCTACAGCATTCTGTGCTGGTAGCTTTCGTGTGGGCGCAATGGCTGGACGTTTCGAATTTGGCAACCGGGTTCTGCAAGTGTGAGATACACATTGTTGCCCCTTTACGAACCAAAGCTTTTGGGGAAAGCGAATGTCTGTGTGGCAGCGAATGCAGTTCCAAGGGACAGTGAAAACCAGCTACAGCATTCCGTGCTGGCAGCTTTCGTGTGGGAGAAATCGCTGGATGTATCGAATTTGGCAGCCGGGCTCTGTGACAGACACATACACAGTATTGCCACTTACCAAGCAAAGCTTTTGGGGAAAGCGAATGTCTGTGTGGCAGTGAATGCAGTTCCAAGGGACAGTGAAAACCAGCTACAGCATTCCGTGCTGGTAGCTTTCGTGTGGGCGCAATCGCTGGACGTTTCAAATTTGGCAGCCGGGCTCTGCGAGAGACACATACACAGTGTTGCCCCTTTACGAACCAAAGCTTTCGGGGAAAGCGAATGTCTGTGTGGCAGCGAATGCAGTTCCAAGGGACAGTGAAAACCAGCTACAGCATTCTGTGCTGGCAGCTTTCGTGTGGCGCAATCGCTAGACGTTGAGAAATTGGCAGCCGGGCTCTGCGAGAGACACATACACAGTGTTGCCCCTTTACGAACCAAAGCTTTTGGGGCAAGCGAATGTCTGTGTGGCAGCGAATGAAGTTCCAAGGGACAGTGAAAAGCAGCTACAGCATTCCGTGCTGGCAGCTTTCGTGTGGGAGATATTGCTGGACGTTTCGAATTTGGCAGCCGGGCTCTGCGAGAGACACATACACAGTGTTGCCCCATTACCAAGAAAACCTTTGGGGAAAGCGAATGTCTGTGCGGCAGCGAATGCAGTTCCAAGGGACAGTGAAAACCAGCTACAGCATTCCGTGCTGGCAGCTTTCTTGTGGGAGAAATCGCTGGACCTTTCGAATTTGGCAGCCGGGCTCTGCAAGAGACACATACACAGTGTTGCCCCTTTACGAACCAAAGCTTTTGCAGAAAGCGAATGTCTGTGTGGCAGCGAATGCAGTTCCAAGGGACAGTGAAAACCAGCTACAGCATTCCGTGCTGGCAGCTTTCGTGTGGGCGCAATCGCTGGACGTTTCGAATTTGGCAGCCGGGCTCTGCGAGAGAGAGATACACAGTGTTGCCCCTTTACGAACCAAAGCTTTTGTGGAAAGCGAATGTCTGTGTGGCAGCGAATGCAGTTCCAAGGGACAGTGAAAACCAGCTACAGCATTCCGTGCTGGCAGCTTTCGTATGGGAGAAATTGCTGGACGTTTCGAATTTGGCAGCCGGGCTCTGCGAGAGACACATACACAGTGTTGCCCCATTGCCATGAAAACATTTTGGGGAAAGCGAATGTCTGTGTGGCAGCGAATGCAGTTCCAAGGGACAGTGAAAACCAGCTACAGCATTCCATGCTGGCAGCTTTCGTATGGGAGAAATTGCTGGACGTTTCGAATTTGGCAGCCGGGCTCTGCGAGAGACACATACACAGTGTTGCCCCATTGCTATGAAAAGCTTTTGGGGAAAGCGAATGTCTGTATGGCAGCGAATGCAGTTCCAAGGGACAGTGAAAACCAGCTACAGCATTCCATGCTGGCAGCTTTCGTGTGGGCGCAATCGCTGGACGTTTCAAATTTGGCAGCCGGGCTCTGCAAGAGAGAGATAACCAGTGTTGCGCCTTTACGAACCAAAGCTTTTGGGGAAAGCGAATGTCTGTGTGGCAGCGAATGCAGTTCCAAGGGACAGTGAAAACCAGCTACAGCATTCCGTTCTCGCAGCTTTCGTGTGGGCGCAATCGCTGGACGTTTCGAATTTGGCAGCCGGGCTCTGCGAGAGATACATACACAGTGTTGCCCCTTTACGAACCAAAGCTTTTGTGGAAAGCGAATGTCTGTGTGGCAGCGAATGCAGTTCCAAGGGACAGTGAAAACCAGCTACAGCATTCTGTGCTGGCAGCTTTCGTGTGGGAGAAATCGCTGGATGTTTCGAATTTGACAGCCGGGGTTGCGAGACAGAGATACACAGTGTTGCCCCATTACCAAGAAAAGCTTTTGGGGAAACCGAATGTCTGTGTGGCAGCGAATGCAGTTCCAAGGGACAGTGAAAACCAGCTAGAGTATTCCGTGCTGGCAGCTTTCGTGTGGGCGCAATCGCTGGACGTTTCGAATTTGGCAGCCGGGCTCTGCGAGAGACACATACACAGTGTTGTCCCATTACCATGAAAACCTTTCGGGGAAATTGAATGTCTGTGTGGCAGCGAATGCAGTGCCAAGGGACAGTGAAAAGCAGCTACAGCATTCCATTCTGGCAGCTTTTGTGTGGGCGCAGTCGCTGGACGTTTCGAATTTGGCAGCCGGGCTCTGCGAGAGACACATACACATTGTTGCCCCTTTACGAACCAAAGCTTTTGGGGAAAGCGTATGTCTGTGTGGCAGCGAATGCAGTTCCAAGGGACAGTGAAAACCAGCTACAGCATTCTGTGCTGGCAGCTTTCTTGTGGGCGCAATCGCTGGACGTTTCGAATTTGGCAGCCGGGCTCTGCGAGAGAGAGATACCCAGTGTTGCCCCTTTACGAACCAAAGCTTTTGTGGAAAGCGAATGTCTGTGTGGCAGCGAATGCAGTTCCAAGGGACAGTGAAAACCAGCTACAGCATTCCGTACCTGCAGCTTTCGTGTGGGCGCAATCGCTGGACGTTTCGAATTTGGCAGTCGGGCTCTGCGAGAGAGAGATACACAGTGTTGCCCCTTTACGAACCAAAGCTTTTGGGGAAAGCAAATGTCTGTGTGGCAGCGAATGGAGTTCCAAGGGACAGTGAAAACCAGCTACAGCATTGCGTGCTGGCAGCTTTCGTGTGGGCGCAATCGCTGGACGTTTCGAATTTGGCAGCCGGGCTCTGCGAGAGACACATACACAGTGTTGCCCCATTACCAAGCAAAGCTTTTGGGGAAAGCAAATGAGTGTGTGGCAGCGAATGCAGTTCCAAGGGACAGTGAAAACCAGCTACAGCATTCCGTGCTGGCAGCTTTCGTGTGGGAGAAATTGCTGGATGTATCGAATTTGGCAGCCGGGCTCTGCAAGAGAGAGATACAGAATGTTGCCCCATTACCAAGAAAACCTTTTGGGGAAAGCGAATGTCTGTGTGGCAGCGAATGCAGTTCCAAGGGACAGTGAAAACCAGCTACAGCATTGCGTGCTGGCAGCTTTCGTGCGGGCGCAATCGCTCGACGTTTCGAATTTGGCAGCCGGGCTCTGCGAGAGACACATACACAGTGTTGCCCCATTACCAAGCAAAGCTTTTGGGGAAAGCGAATGTCTGTGTGGCAGCGAATGCAGTTCAAAGGGACAGTGAAAACCAGCTACAGCATTCCGTGCTGGCAACTTTCGTATGGGCGCAATCGCTGGAAGTTTCGAATTTGGCAGCCGGGCTCTGCGAGAGACACATACACGGTTTTGCCCCATTACCAAGAAAACCTTTGGGGAAAGCGAATGCCTGTGTGGCAGCGAATGCAGTTCCAAGGGACAGTGAAAACCAGCTACAGCATTCCGTGCTGGCAGCTTTCCTGTGGGGGAAATCGCTGGATGTTTCCAATTTGGCAGCCGGGCTCTGTGAGAGACACATACACAGTGTTGCACCATTACCATGAAAAACTTTTGGGGAAAGCGAATGTCTGTGTGGCAGCGAATGCAGTTCCAAGGGACAGTGAAAACCAGCTACAGCATTCCGTGCTGGCAGCTTTCCTGTGGGCGCAATCGCTGGACGTTTCAAATTTGGCAGCCGGGCTCTGCGAGAGACACATACACAGTATTGCCCCATTACCATGAAAACCTTTTGGGGAAAGCGAATGTTTGTGTGGCAGCGAATGCAGTTCCAAGGGACAGTGAAAACCAGCTACAGCATTCCGTGCTGGCAGCTTTCGTGTGGGCGCAATCGCTGGACGTTTCGAATTTGGCAGCCGGGCTCTGCGAGAGACACATACACAGTGTTGCCCCTTTACGAACCAAAGCTTTTGGGGAAAGCGTATGTCTGTGTGGCAGCGAATGCAGTTCCAAGGGACAGTGAAAACCAGCTACAGCATTGCGAGGTGGCAGCTTTCGTGTTCGGTGGCAGCTTTCGTGTTTCGGTGGCAGCTTTCGGTGTTCCCCAGGGCTCGGTGTTGGGGCCAGTTCTGTTTAACATCTTTATCAATGATCTGGACGAAGGGATCGAGTGCACTCTCAGTAAGTTTGCAGACGACACCAAGTTGTGTGGGAGTGTTGATCTGCTGGAGGGTAGGCAGGCTCTGCAGAGGGACCTGGACAGGCTGGATCGATGGGCTGGGGTGAATTGTATGAGGTTTAACAAGGCCAAGTGCAAGGTCCTGCACTTGGGCCACAGCAACCCCATGCAACGCTACAGGCTTGGGGAAGAGTGGCTGGAAAGCTGCCTGGCAGAGAAGGACCTAGGGGTGTTGGTTGACAGCCGCCTGAATATGAGCCAGCAGTGTGCCCAGGCGGCCAAGAAGGCCAATGGCATCCTGGCCTGTATCAAAAATAGCGTGGCCAGCAGGACTAGGGAAGTGATTGTGCCCCTGTACTCGGCACTGGTGAGGCCGCACCTCGAATACTGTGTTCAGTTTTGGGCCCCCCACTACAAGAGGGATATTGAGGTACTGGAGCGCGTACAGAGAAGGGCAACGAAGCTGGTGAAGGGTCTGGAGCAGAAGTCTTATGAGGAGCGGCTGAGGGAGCTGGGACTGTTTAGCCTGGAGAAAAGGAGGCTGAGGGGAGACCTCATAGCTCTCTACAACTACCTGAAAGGAGGTTGTAGAGAGGTGGGGGTCGGTCTCTTCTCCCAGGTAACAAGTGATAGGACAAGAGGAAATGGCCTCAAGTTGCGCCAGGGGAGGTTTAGACTGGATATTAGGAAATTTTTCTTCACCGAGAGGGTTATCAAGCATTGGAACAGACTGCCCAGGGAAGTGGTTGAGTCGCCATCCCTGGAGGTATTTAAAGGACGTTTGGATGAGGTACTTAGAGACATGGTGTAGTGATGGTTTTTGGCAGTGTTAGGTTTATGGTTGGACTCGATGATCTTAAAGGTCTTTTCCAACCTATATGATTCTGTGATTCTGTGATTCTGTGTGGGCGCAATCGCTGGACGTTTCGAATTTGGCAGCCGGGCTCTGCGAGAGAGAGATACACAGTGTTGCCCCTTTACGAACCAAAGCTTTTGTGGAAAGCGAATGTCTGTGTGGCAGCGAATGCAGTTCCAAGGGACAGTGAAAACCAGCTACAGCATTCCGTGCCTGCAGCTTTCGTGTGGGCGCAATCGCTGGACGTTTCGAATTTGGCAGCCGGGCTCTGCGAGAGTGAGATACACAGTGTTGCCCCTTTACGAACCAAAGCTTGTGGAAGAATGGTTAAGTGAAAAAGGACACAGCTTAATTGATGTGAGCAATCCAGCCTTTGATGGGGCCTGGGAGCCAGAGATCAAGGTGAAATTCCCTTGAGAACAGCAGAAGGAGTACTTGGTAAAGCAAGATAAACGGGACTAAGCCTGGGAAAGTGCTGATAAGACCCCCTTTGTGAACAGTGCGTGAACGGCAACTTTGTACCAATCATATAATTGTTTTAAGCGCGTGGACAAGTATAGTTATCCAATAGAATAGTCGCTGTTAGCGCGTGCTTTGCTTAGCATCTATATAAACCTGTTAAGTAATCTGAATAAAGGAGAACGACCATACTCATATTGAGATTCATCGTTACTCCGGGTCCGTCTCCCACTCCGACATCTGGTAGCAGAGGATGCACCGATGAAATCTCCGTGACTGCGGTAAGCAGCTAGAGGAGGGGAGTTGGGAAACCACGGCTGAGGGAAGCGCTGCCTGGAGCAAGAAGCAGGGCAGACGCCGGTGTGAGGTCGCTCCTCACCTCTCAGGCGCAGTGATGGAAACAGAAGCTGCGGCCACGTTGCTCACTGGAATCCTCTCTAAGAGAGGGATAGAAGCACCAGTGAAGCAGTTAATAAGGTTGATTAAATTGGGACAATGTTGGGGTCACTTTTCTGACACCTGCATGTTATTTTCCGTATCGGAACGGCGAGATTTTGGAGGAACAATGTGGCAGAAAACAATAGAGGGGGATAAAAAGGAAGAAAAGGAAATAAAGGCGGTTCGTGGACTCTGGAACACTGTCTTGGAAACTTTGAAAGCGATGAAGGCGGAGAGGGAAGTAGCTTGCGCTGCTGCCCAAATGTTAGGTCCGGGAGTGCCTAAAGATAAGCCCGAAATCAAACTGGGACCTATTGCGCGATTTTTTGGGCTGCCTGCCGTGAGAGGCGCGTCTGGAACTGTCTGTAAAAACGTTTCTGAACTGCGTGTTATGGCGGAATCAGTGCAGGAGCCAGAAAAGGCGGAAGTTCCAGTTAGCAGGGTTAATGCAAACTGTGAAGCGAATGCGGAAGTAGCTCCGCCAAAACCCCCTGGAGGGGCGGGAGCGACAAAACGTAATGACTTGGGCGGAGCAGCCTGCCGACTTCCCCCTGCAGCTCCGCCCAGTGAACCACCCTCCGCGCCTCCGTTGCCGCCCTCAACCGCGTTCTATCCGCCCCTACCCCCCTCTACGGAATCCTCTGGAACTACCACACCATCTAGCGGGGAAGAGCTGCCACAATCCTCTGATGCCACTGCAAAAATGTTGCAAGCAGTTTTAAAACGTCTTGATACTCTGGAATTACAAACAAAAAGGAAAGGCAAAGCTGTGCCTCCATGTTTAATGAACCCTCCAGCACTCCCTAGAACCACACGCTGGAGTGGTGTCATCAAAGATGCAATTGTAGAAGGACAGTGGAAGCCTGTGGGGGGGGCTGAAGGCCCTATGACACTAGCGTTTCCAGTTGTGCAGAGAGACGGGCAAGGAAAGTGGGAGCCTCATGATTGGAAAATACTGCAACAAGCCCGAACCACCGTCTCAACATATGGATTAAAATCCGCGGCTACAAGACAAATTGTTAGTTGGATCTTTTCTGCCGACCTGATGTGTCCATATGATTGTCAAAACCTGATGAGACTGTTACTTACCCCAACACAGTATTTACTGTGGATGTCATCCTGGCAACAGCGAGCCATTAATGTTGCTGCTCAAAGACAAAGAGACGGGGACCCACTTCGTGGAATCACTGCGGATATGCTCGTAGGGCAAGGACCATACAGCGACTATCAAGTGCAGATAACTTTTCCAGCGAATATGCTACAATTGTCTGCTCAGCTAGCACTTGAGGCATTCCTTAGCCTACCGGGATCCAACGTTCCCTCCTTTAGTAATCTCCAACAAGGAGCAACCGAGAAATACAGTAATTTTGTAGATCGACTCTGGGAAGCTATCATGAATCATCCTGATTTATCAGAAGACAACAGACAACAAATGTTCAAAATATTAGCTTTTGATAATGCTAATAAGACAACAAGACAAATACTAGCCAGTTTGCCCAAAGGAGCTGGAGTAGAGGAAATGCTTCTACGAGTAGAAAGAGCCGAAACACAACGACAGGGAAATACCGTTGCTGCTGCGGTCCAGGGAGCAGTTCGAGAAATAATGCAGCCACTAGTTGCAGTGGTGCAGAAAAAACAAGGCCCTACTCCCAAAGGAAAACCTCGCCGACCGCCAGGACAACCTTTTCGTGGCAGCTGCTTTCGCTGTGGGGAATCAGGCCACATGAAAACGAATTGTCGTGCTGCAGTTTGGTGTGACCACTGCCAGAAAAACAATCATGCTACCAAGGCATGCTCGGGAAACTGGAAGCCGAGCGCGGAGAGAGGTCGCGCGCAGACACAAATGAACCCCCAAAACGGAACACGGGTTTTCTACAACAGTGCCTACCAGCCACCCGAGGAAGCCTGGGAGTCGACGTGGAAACCACAGTAGATGTCACCCTCGTTGACTCTAATGTCCAGAAAGTTCCCAGCAATGTTATAGGACCTCTTGTTCATCAAGAAAGCAACGTTGGAGGATTGCTACTAGGCCGGTCCTCCGCCGGTATACAAGGTCTCATCGTGTTACCTGGAGTAATCGACGCAGATTACACGGGTCGTATCTACATCATGGTCTATACTGTTTGTCCACCAGTGTTTATTCCTAAAGGTAGTAAAATCGCACAAATAGTTGCTATTAGCAACCCATTGACCCATATGCCTCAATCAAATGTTCGACGGGGCAATCAAGGTTTCGGGTCCACTGGCCCTGCTGTTTGTTTTACAACAAAATTAAATCAGCGGCCAACAATGAAAATTACTATTACTCAACAGGGCACATCGCAACAAATTGATGCGATGTTAGATACTGGGGCGGATGTTACAATCATCAGCCGCAACATATGGCCTTTAAGTTGGCCAGTAGAATTACCAACATCAAGTATTGCAGGAGTTGGTGGACAATCAGTACCCTATATTAGCAAACATCCAATACATTTACAGTTTCCGGAGGGGCAGCATGCCACTCTTAAGGTGTATGTGTTGCCCTTGCCTGGGACGTTAGAAGCACTAATCGGGCGAGATGTGCTAAGTCAAATTGGAGCCGTTCTGACAACAAAGCATTTTTAGTCATGGGCACTGGGGAGCAGCCGCCCAACCCGTCACTTACATGGGTTACAAATGAGCCTGTGTGGGTTGACCAGTGGCCCATGACTAAAGAGCGACTGCAAATTGCCAAACAATTGGTTGCTGAACAACTGGCAGCTGGACATATTAAGCCTTCTGTTAGTCCCTGGAACACTCCCATTTTTGTAATCCCGAAGAAAAGTGGAAAATGGCGACTTTTGCATGACTTGCGTAAGGTCAATGACCAAATGCAATCTATGGGTGCGTTGCAGCCCGGAATGCCATCTCTCAGTATGTTACCACGCGGATGGCACATCTTGATAGTCGACTTAAAAGACTGTTTTTTTACCATTCCACTGCACCCACAAGACACTCAACGTTTCGCCTTCTCTGTGCCGACGGTGAACAAGGCTGCACCGGCAGAGCGATACGAATGGGTTGTTTTACCACAAGGAATGAAAAATTCACCCACATTGTGTCAATTGTATGTAGCGTGGGCGCTGCAACCACTTCGAGCCCAATGGTCAAATACGATAATTTATCATTATATGGACGATATTCTTTGCTGTCGAGAACAGCCATTCTCAGACGAGTCATTGCGCCAGCTCATCACCATATTAGCGAAAAAGGGGCTTGTCATTGCACCAGAGAAGGTGCAGCATACTGCCCCTTGGAAATATCTTGGGTGGTCTATTACAGACTCAAAAATCCGACCACAAAAAACAGAGCTTGTCACTCAACTGCATACCTTACATGACATCCAAACCTTGCTTGGGGACATTCAATGGGTTCGCAATTGTGTTGGTATTTCTAATACTGACATTGCACCCCTGACTGCGTTATTGCGCGGGACAAATCCTGCGGACAAAGTGACATTAACAATGGAGCACCACTCGGTGCTACAGCAAATCATTCAAAAAATGCACGCAGCTTGGTCATCGCGCCGCATCTTACCACTGCCAATATCGTTAATCGTCTGTAATGGAAAAGACTCACCTTATGCAGTCATTTGTCAGTGGCAAAATAAGAAAGGGGAACTCACCTCAACCTTTCAATTAAATGCCACTGCCACTGCCAAATGCAAAGGACAAGGAGATATGTTCAATATTTTAGAATGGGTATTTTTAAGCGTACAACCAAAAAGGAGTATCCAAACACGAACTGAAGCAGTAGGCGAATTAATACGGAAAGGACGGTCACGAATTATAGAAATTAGTGGCCAGGAACCAGAGGACATTAGTATACCTGTTAGTACTGTGGAGGTAGAGTGGTGGCTTCGTAATGCTGAGGCCATACAGAATGCCCTATTAGGCTACGGTGGTAAAATACACTCTCAACAACCACAAGGAAAATTATGGCAGATGTTAAGACGGAATCAGTGGATACAGAGATCCAAAGTAAGCAACAACCCATTACCAGATGGTGTCACTGTGTGTACAGATGCAGGCAAGCGCCTGCGGCGTGCAGCCTGTGTCTGGAAGGAAGGCGACAATTGGAAGCAGTATGTCATGGAGGGGCAGCCTCAAGATTCCCTTCAGACTTTGGAACTGACTGCAGTAATTTGGGCTTTGACTAATTGGATAAATATTCCCTTAAATGTGGTAACTGACTCAATGTATGTGGCTGGAATAGTGCCACGTCTAGAAGATGCCCTATTACGGGAAACAACGAATCCTAGATTGGGGAGTTTATTTATCAGACTGCGGTCTGTATTAGGTCAACGTACAGCAGCCTGCTGTATCATCCATATTCGTAGCCATCAATTGGACCTTGGTCTTGGTCAAGGTAATCAGCTGGCTGACAGTCTGGTTAGTCCCGTGTGCCACGCACCTCCTATGGACAAATTTCAACAAGCTAGACAAAGTCATGAAAATTTCCACCAAAATGCTAAAGGTCTAAAAAGACAATTTAATTTAACGGAAAATGAAGCAAGAGGTATAATCCAGGCCTGTCCAAAATGTGGAAATCACGGTCCAGGCATAGGGTCTGGAGTGAATCCAAAAGGATTAAAAGCGTTAGAATTATGGCAGATGGATGTCACACATGTTCCCGAATTTGGTCGATTGAAATATTTGCATGTCACCATAGACACCTTTTCAAAAATGATATGGGCAACTGCGTTGCCTGGAGAAAAGGCGCATCATGTATGTAAACATTTGCTCGCTTGTTTTGCGGTGCTAGGTGTGCCTGAGCGTATCAAAACAGATAATGGGCCTGCTTATATTAGCCAAAAAGTTAGAGCATTTTTAGCAAAATGGGGAGTCAATCATGTTACAGGGATCCCACACTCGCCTACTGGTCAAGGACTAGTGGAGCGCACGCATCAAATTTTGAAGGACTATCTAAATAAGCAAAAGGATATAGAGGTAGACCCTCAACAGAGGGTGCATCGTGTACTGTTTACACTGAACTTTCTCTGTCTTATGGGAGATAGAGAAGAACCGCCGGTAGTAATCCATCATCAGCACCTTAAATTTAATGATACAATGACACTACCACAATTTAAAGTAAATTACAAGGATCCTGCCTCTGGAATGTGGCTAGGGCCAGTCCCAGTTATATTTAATGGTCGAGGATATATGTGTGTTTCCACAGGTCACGGTCCAGTGTGGGTGCCGAGCAGAAACGTGAAGCCTGTTCTAACTCCTCATGGCTCATCCGACAAGCAAGATGAACCTACCCCTGATCATCGGGATAGTACTCCCGGTGGTGATGAGTCTTCACAAAATTGAGCCCAGAGAAAATATGTGGGTTACCTGGGCGAACAAAACAGGTCAACAAGCGTTTTGCCTCTCACTTGCGTCTGCTACAGAGCCTTTCCGGACGTGTCTACTAGGGGTACCAGGTTTTAAGGCAACTGACTTTAGTAGTTTTGCTACAAAAAACTGTAGTCGAGCTACCAATGTTAGTGGCTGCAGTGCCACACTCATCAATAGTCTAAATGTTACACTGCCGTGGGACCCCCAAGAGTTAAGCTTATTAGGATCAATGAGAATTGGCAATAAAACAAAAAATTGGACTCAAACTTGTTTTATATTTGGAGGACCCGCCTTTACTGGCACCAATTATTATAGAACATCTAACTGGATTGAATGGACAAATGTCACATCAAAAGAAAGGCGCTATAACGATTATTACGATCCAGCTGGTTATTGTGGGGACCAGGCGGCCCTAGGAGCCGAGACTAAGGGAGGAGTACCAATCTGGAACAATGGCACTCCTAAGGCCTTGCCTCCAGATGTCTTTTTAATATGTGGTGATAGAGCGTGGCAAGGAGTTCCACAGAACGTGTTTGGTGGGCCGTGCTATCTTGGAAAATTAACGTTATTAGCCCCAGATCAAAATTGGTGGAAAGATGTAAGAAATAAAACAATAGAAATCAAACATCGAACCAAACGAGAAATCACGGGTCTTTCCCCGGATTGTGATGATGAACTTGCCCTCCTCAGTACCACTGAGAGAGTGTTCCTGTCCCTGTTCATACCTGGGGGGGCAGCAGGACGAGCCCTGAAACAGGTTGGGCAATTAGCCTGTTGGGCTAAAAAACAAGCAAAAGTCACCACCCAGGTAATAGAAACACTATTAGAGGATCAAAATAGCTTACGCCACGCAATTTTGCAAAATAGAGCAGCAATTGATTTTTTATTATTAGCCCAAGGTCATGGTTGTGAGGATTTTGAAGGCATGTGTTGTATGAACCTGTCTGATCACAGTGAATCAATTCACAAACAACTACGATGGCTGAAAGAGCATGCCAACAAAATTCGACAAAATCACGGGTTTTTTGATGAGTGGTTAACCAGTTTGTTTGGGTCCTTACCATCATGGCTAAAGGGTTTGTTAGCTGAGGGATTACGACTTTTAATAATTTTGGTTATCATAGGTCTGTGTTTTTGCGTAGCATGTAGCTGTGTAAAAAAGGCTTTTAGAACAATGATAAATCATGCCTGGATCGCTCAAAAACAAGAAGGGGGAATTGTGGAAGAATGGTTAAGTGAAAAAGGACACAGCTTAATTGATGTGAGCAATCCAGCCTTGATGGGGCCTGGGAGCCAGAGATCAAGGTGAAATTCCCTTGAGAACAGCAGAAGGAGTACTTGGTAAAGCAAGATAAACGGGACTAAGCCTGGGAAAGTGCTGATAAGACCCACTTTGTGAACAGTGCGTGAACGGCAACTTTGTACCAATCATATAATTGTTTTAAGCGCGTGGACAAGTATAGTTATCCAATAGAATAGTCGCTGTTAGCGCGTGCTTTGCTTAGCATCTATATAAACCTGTTAAGTAATCTGAATAAAGGAGAACGACCATACTCATATTGAGATTCATCGTTACTCCGGGTCCGTCTCCCACTCCGACAAAAGCTTTTGGGGAAAGCGAATGTCTGTGTGGCAGTGAATGCAGTTCCAAGGGACAGTGAAAACCAGCTACAGCATTCCATGCTGGCAGCTTTTGTGCGGGCGCAATCGCTGGACGTTTCGAATTTGGCAGTCGGGTTCTGTGAGAGAGAGATACACAGTGTTGCCCCTTTACGAACCAAATCTTTTGGGGAAAGCGAATGTCTGTGTGGCAGTGAATGCAGTTCCAAGGGACAGTGAAAACCAGCTACAGCATTCCGTTCTGTCAGCTTTCGTGTGGGATAAATCGCTGGACGTTTCGAATTGGGCATCCGGGCTCTGCTAGACAGAGATACACAGTGTTGCCCCATTACCAAGCAAAGCTTTTGTGGAAAGCGAATGTCTGTGTGGCAGCGAATGCAGTTCCAAGGGACAGTGAAAACCAGCTACAGCATTCCGTGCTGTCAGCTTTCGTGTGGGCGCAATCGCTGGACGTTTCAAATATGGCAGCCGGGCTCTGCGAGAGACACATACACAGTGTTGCCCCTTTACGAACCAAAGCTTTTGGGGAAAGCGAATGTCTGTGTGGCAGCGAATGCAGTTCCAAGGGACAGTGAAAACCAGCTACAGCATTCCGTGCTGGCAGCTTTTGTGCGGGCGCAATCGCTGGACGTTTCGAACTTGACAGCTGGGCTCTGCAAGAGTGAGATACACAATGTTGCCCCTTTACGAACCAAAGCTTTTGGGGAAAGCGAATGTCTGTGTGGCAGTGAATGCAGTTCCAAGGGACAGTGAAAACCAGCTACAGCATTCCGTTTTGGCAGCTTTCGTGTGGGCGCAATCGCTGGACGTTTCAAATATGGCAGCCGGGCTCTGCGAGAGACACATACACAGTGTTGCCCCTTTACGAACCAAAGCTTTTGGGCAAAGCGAATGTCTGTGTGGCAGCGAATGCAGTTCCAAGGGACAGTGAAAACCAGCTACAGCATTCCGTGCTGGTAGCTTTTGTGCGGGCGCAATCACTGGACGTTTCAAATATGGCAGCCGGGCTCTGCGAGAGACACATACACAGTGTTGCCCCTTTACGAACCAAAGCTTTTTGGGAAAGCGAATGCCTGTGTGGCAGCGAATGCAGTTCCAAGGGACAGTGAAAACCAGCTACAGCATTCCGTGCTGGTAGCTTTTGTGCGGGCGCAATCACTGGACGTTTCGAATTTGGCAGCCGGGCTCTGCAAGAGACACATACACAGTGTTGCCCCTTTACGAACCAAAGGTTTTTGGGAAAGCGAATGCCTGTGTGGCAGCGAATGCAGTTCCAAGGGACAGTGAAAACCAGCTACAGCATTCCGTGCTGGCAGCTTTCGTGTGGGAGAAATGGCTGGACGTTTCGAATTTGGCAGCCGGGCTCTGCGAGAGATACATACACAGTGTTGCCCCATTACCAAGCAAAGCTTTTGGGGAAAGCGAATGTCTGTGTGGCAGCAAATGCAGTTCCAAGGGACAGTGAAAACCAGCTACAGCATTCCGTGCTGGCAGCTTTCGTGTGGGGGAAATCGCTGGACTTTTCGAATTTGGCAGCCGGGTTCTGCGAGAGACACATACACAGTGTTGCCCCTTTACGAACCAAAGCTTTTGGGGAAAGCGAATGTCTGTGTGGCAGCGAATGCAGTTCCAAGGGACAGTGAAAAGCAGCTACAGAATTCCGTGCTGGCAGCTTTCGTGTGGGAGAAATCGCTGGATGTTTCGAATTTGGCAGCCGGGCTCTGCGAGAGACACATACACAATGTTGCCCGATTACTAGGTAAAGCTTTTGGGGAAAGCGAATGTCTGTGTGGCAGCGAATGCAGTTCCAAGGGACAGTGAAAACCAGCTACAGCATTCCGTGCTGGCAGCTTTCGTGTGGGCGCAATCGCTGGATGTTTCGAATTTGCCAGCCGGGCTCTGCAAGAGTGAGATACACAGTTTTGCCCCTTTACGAACCAAAGCTTTTGGGGAAAGCGAATGTCTGTGTGGCAGTGAATGCAGTTCCAAGGGACAGTGAAAACCAGCTACAGCATTCCGTGCTGGCAGCTTTCCTGTGGGCGCAGTCGCTGGACGTTTCGAATTTCGCAGCCGGGCTCTGCGAGAGACACATACACAGTGTTGCCCCTTTACGAACCAAAGCTTTTCGGGAAAGCGAATGTCTGTGTGGCAGCGAATGCAGTTCCAAGGGACAGTGAAAAGCAGCTACAGCATTGCGTGCTGGCAGCTTTCGTGTGGGCGCAATCGCTGGATGTTTCGAATTTGGCAGCTGGGATCTGCGAGAGACACATACACAGTGTTGCCCCTTAATGAACCAAAGCTTTTGGGGAAAGCGAATGTCTGTGTGGCAGCGAATGCAGTTCCAAGGGACAGTGAAAACCAGCTACAGCATTCCGTGCTGGCAGCTTTTGTGCGGGCGCAATCGCTGGACGTTTCGAACTTGACAGCTGGGCTCTGCAAGAGTGAGATACACAGTGTTGCCCCATTACCAAGCAAAGCTTGTGGGGAAAGCGAATGTCTGTGTGGCAGCGAATGCAGTTCCAAGGGACAGTGAAAACCAGCTACAGCATTCCGTGCTGGCAGCTTTCCTGTGGGCGCAATCGCTGGACGTTTCGAATTTGGCAGCCGGGCTCTGCGAGAGATACATACACAGTGTTGCCCCTTTACGAACCAAAGCTTGTGGGGAAAGCGAATGTCTGTGTCGCAGCGAATGCAGTTCCAAGGGACAGTGAAAACCAGCTACAGCATTCGGTGCTGGCAGCTTTTTTGTGGTCGCAATCGCTGGACGTTTCGAATTTGGCAGCCGGGCTCTGCGAGAGAGAGATACACAGTGTTGCCCCTTTACGAACCAAAGCTTTTGGGGAAAGCGAATGTCTGTGTGGCAGCGAATGCAGTTCCAAGGGACAGTGAAAAGCAGCTACAGTAGTCCGTGCTGGCAGCTTTCGTGTGGGGGAAATCGCTGGACGTTTCGAATTTGGCAGCCGGGCTCTGCGAGAGACATATATACAGTGTTGCCCCTTTACGAAACAAAGCTTTTGGGGAAAGCGAATGTCTGTGTGGCAGCGAATGCAGTTCCAAGGGACAGTGACAACCAGCTACAGCATTCCATGCTGGTAGTTTTCATGTGGGCGCAATCGCTGGACTTTTCTAATTTGGCAGCCGCGCTCTGCGAGAGACACATACACAGTGTTGCCCCATTACCATGAAAAACTTTTGGGGAAAGCGAATGTCTGTGTGGCAGCGAATGCAGTTCCAAGGGACAGTGAAAACCAGCTACAGCATTCCGTGCTGGCAGCTTTCGTGTGGGCGCAATCGCTGGACGTTTCGAATTTGGCAGCCAGGCTCTGCGAGAGACACATACACAGTGTTGCCCCATTACCATGAAAACCTTTTGGGGAAAGCGAATGTCTGTGTGGCAGCGAATGCAGTTCCAAGGGACAGCGAAAACCAGCTACAGCATTCCGTTCTGGCAGCTTTCGTGTGGGCGCAATCACTGGACGTTTCGAATTTGGCAGCCGGTCTCTGCGAGAGACACATACATAGTGTTGCCCCTTTACGAACCAAAGCTTTTGGGGAAAGCGAATGTCTGTGTGGCAGCGAATGCAGTTCCAAGGGACAGTGAAAACCAGCTACAGCATTGCGATCTGGCAGCTTTGATGTGGGCGCAATCGCTGGACGTCTCGAATTTGGCAGCCGGGCTCTGCGAGAGAGAGATACGCAGTGTTGCCCCTTTACGAACCAAAGCTTTCGGGGAAAGCGAATGTCTGTGTGGCAGCGAATGCAGTTCCAAGGGACAGTGAAAACCAGCTACAGCATTCCGTGCTGGCAGCTTTCGTGTGGGCGCAATCGCTGGACGTTTCGAATTTGGCAGCCGGGCTCTGCGAGAGACACATACACAGTGTTGCCCCATTACCATGAAAACATTTTGGGGAAAGCGAATGTCTGTGTGGCAGCGAATGCAGTTCCAAGGGACAGTGAAAACCAGCTACAGCATTCCGTGCTGGCAGCTTTCGTATGGGAGAAATTGCTGTACGTTTCGAATTTGGCAGCCGGGCTCTGCGAGAGAGACATACACAGTGTTGCCCCATTACCATGAAAACCTTTTGGGGAAAGCGAATGTCTGTGTGGCAGCGAATGCAGTTGCAAGGGACAGTGAAAACCAGCTACATCATTCCGTTCTGGCAGCTTTCGTGTGGGCGCAATCGCTGGACGTTTCGAATTTGGCATCCGGGCTCTGCGAGAGACACATACACAGTGTTGCCCCATTACCAAGCAAAGCTTTTGGGGAAAGCGAATGTCTGTGTGGCAGCGAATGCAGTTCCAAGGGACAGTGAAAACCAGCTACAGCATTGTGTGCTGGCAGCTTTCGTGTGGGCGCAATCGCTGGACGTTTCGAATTTGGCAGCCGGGCTCTGCGAGAGACACATACACAGTGTTGCCCCATTACCATGAAAACATTTTGGGGAAAGCGCATGTCTGTGTGGCAGCGAATGCAGTTCCAAGGGACAGTGAAAACCAGCTACAGCATTCCGTGCTGGCAGCTTTCGTATGGGAGAAATTGCTGGACGTTTCAAATTTGGCAGCCGGGCTCTGCGAGAGACACATACACAGTGTTGCCCCATTACCATGAAAACATTTTGGGGAAAGCGAATGTCTGTGTGGCAGCGAATGCAGTTCCAAGGGACAGTGAAAACCAGCCACAGCATTCTGTGCTGGCAGCTTTCGTGTGGGCGCAATCGCTGGACGTTTCAAATTTGACAGCCGGGCTCTGCGAGAGAGAGATACACAGTGTTGCCCCTTTACGAACCAAAGCTTTTGGGGAAAGCAAATGTCTGTGTGGCAGCGAATGCAGTTCCAAGGGACAGTGAAAACCAGCTACAGCATTCCGTGCTGGCAGCTTTCGTGTGGGAGAAATCGCTGGACGTTTCAAATTTGGCAGCCGGGCTCTGCGAGAGAGAGATACACAGTGTTGCCTCTTTACGAACTAAAGCTTTTGGGCAAAGCGTATGTCTGTGTGGCAGCGAATGCAGTTCCAAGGGACAGTGAAAACCAGCTACAGCATTCCGTGCTGGCAGCTTTCGTGTGGAGGAAATCGCTGGACGTTTCGAATTTGGCAGCCGGGCTCTGCGAGAGACCCACACACAGTGTTGCCCCATTACCATGAAAAACTTTTGGGGAAAGCGAATGTCTGTGTGGCAGCGAATGCAGTTCCAAGGGACAGTGAAAACCAGCTACAGCATTCCGTGCTGGCAGCTTTTGTATGGGAGAAATCGCTGGACGTTTCGATTTTGGCAGCAGGGCTCTGCGAGAGATACATACACAGTGTTGCCCCATTACCAAGCAAAGCTTTCGGGGAAAGCGAATGTCTGTGTGGCAGCGAATGCAGTTCCAAGGGACAGTGAAAACCAGCTACAGCATTCCGTGCTGGCAGCTTTCGTATGGGCGCAATCGCTGGATCTTTCGAATTTGGCAGCCGGGCTCTGCGAGAGACACATACACAGTGTTGCCCCATTACCAAGCAAAGCTTTTGGGGAAAGCGAATGCCTGTGTGGCAGCGAATGCAGTTCCAAGGGACAGTAAAAACCAGCTACAGCATTCCGTGCTGGCAGCATTCGTGTGGGCGCAATCGCTGCAAGTTTCGAATTTGGCAGCCGGGCTCTGCGAGAGACACATACGCAGTTGTGCCCCATTACCAAGAAAACCTTTGGGGAAAGCGAATGCCTGTGTGGCAGCGAATGCAGTTCCAAGGGACAGTGAAAACCAGCTATAGCATTCCGTGCTGGCAGCTTTCCTGTGGGAGAAATCGCTGGACGTTTCAAATTTGGCAGCCGGGCTCTGCGAGAGAGAGATACACAGTGTTGCCTCTTTACGAACTAAAGCTTTTGGGCAAAGCGAATGTCTGTGTGGCAGCGAATGCAGTTCCAAGGGACAGTGAAAACCAGTTACAGCATTCCGTGCTGGCAGCTTTCGTGTGGGAGAAATCGCTGGACGTTTCAAATTTGGCAGCCGGGCTCTGCGAGAGAGAGATACACAGTGTTGCCTCTTTACGAACCAAAGCTTTTGGGGAAAGCGAATGTCTGTGTGGCAGCGAATGCAGTTCCAAGGGACAGTGAAAACCAGCCACAGCATTCCGTGCTGGCAGCTTTCGTGTGGGAGAAATCGCTGGACGTTTCGAATTTGGCAGCCGGGCTCTGCGAGAGACACATACACAGTGTTGCCCCATTACCAAGCAAAGCTTGTGGGGAAAGCGAATGTCTGTGTGGCAGCGAATGCAGTTCCAAGGGACAGTGAAAACCAGCTACAGCATTCCGTGCTGGCAGCTTTCCTGTGGGCGCAATCGCTGGACGTTTCGAATTTGGCAGCCGGGCTCTGCGAGAGATACATACACAGTGTTGCCCCTCTATGAACCAAAGCTTGTGGGGAAAGCGAATGTCTGTGTCGCAGCGAATGCAGTTCCAAGGGACAGTGAAAACCAGCTACAGCATTCCGTGCTGGCAGCTTTTTTGTGGTCGCAATCGCTGGACGTTTCGAATTTGGCAGCCGGGCTCTGCGAGAGAGAGATACACAGTGTTGCCCCTTTACGAACCAAAGCTTTTGGGGAAAGCGAATGTCTGTGTGGCAGCGAATGCCGTTCCAAGGGACAGTGAAAACCAGCTACAGCATTCCATGCTGGCAGCTTTCGTGTGGGCGCAATCGCTGGAAGTTTCGAATGTGGCAGCCGGGCTCTGCGAGAGACACATACAGAGTGTTGCCCCATTACCAAGAAAACCTTTGGGGAAAGCGAATGTCTGTGTGGCAGCGAATGCAGTTCCAAGGGACAGTGAAAAGCAGCTACAGCATTCCGTGCTGGCAGCTTTCGTGTGGGGGAAATCGCTGGACGTTTCGAATTTGGCAGCCGGGCTCTGCGAGAGACATATACACAGTGTTGCCCCTTTACGAACCAAAGCTTTTGGGGAAAGCGAATGTCTGTGTGGCAGCGAATGCAGTTCCAAGGGACAGTGAAAACCAGCTACAGCATTCCGTGCTGGTAGTTTTCGTGTGGGCGCAATCGCTGGACGTTTCGAATTTGGCAGCCGGGCTCTGCGAGAGACACATACACAGTGTTGCCCCATTACCATGAAAACATTTTGGGGAAAGCGCATGTCTGTGTGGCAGCGAATGCAGTTCCAAGGGACAGTGAAAACCAGCTACAGCATTCCGTGCTGGCAGCTTTCGTATGGGAGAAATTGCTGGACGTTTCAAATTTGGCAGCCGGGCTCTGCGAGAGACACATACACAGTGTTGCCCCATTACCATGAAAACATTTTGGGGAAAGCGAATGTCTGTGTGGCAGCGAATGCAGTTCCAAGGGACAGTGAAAACCAGCCACAGCATTCTGTGCTGGCAGCTTTCGTGTGGGCGCAATCGCTGGACGTTTCAAATTTGACAGCCGGGCTCTGCGAGAGAGAGATACACAGTGTTGCCCCTTTACGAACCAAAGCTTTTGGGGAAAGCAAATGTCTGTGTGGCAGCGAATGCAGTTCCAAGGGACAGTGAAAACCAGCTACAGCATTCCGTGCTGGCAGCTTTCGTGTGGGAGAAATCGCTGGACGTTTCAAATTTGGCAGCCGGGCTCTGCGAGAGAGAGATACACAGTGTTGCCTCTTTACGAACTAAAGCTTTTGGGCAAAGCGTATGTCTGTGTGGCAGCGAATGCAGTTCCAAGGGACAGTGAAAACCAGCTACAGCATTCCGTGCTGGCAGCTTTCGTGTGGAGGAAATCGCTGGACGTTTCGAATTTGGCAGCCGGGCTCTGCGAGAGACCCACACACAGTGTTGCCCCATTACCATGAAAAACTTTTGGGGAAAGCGAATGTCTGTGTGGCAGCGAATGCAGTTCCAAGGGACAGTGAAAACCAGCTACAGCATTCCGTGCTGGCAGCTTTTGTATGGGAGAAATCGCTGGACGTTTCGATTTTGGCAGCAGGGCTCTGCGAGAGATACATACACAGTGTTGCCCCATTACCAAGCAAAGCTTTCGGGGAAAGCGAATGTCTGTGTGGCAGCGAATGCAGTTCCAAGGGACAGTGAAAACCAGCTACAGCATTCCGTGCTGGCAGCTTTCGTATGGGCGCAATCGCTGGATCTTTCGAATTTGGCAGCCGGGCTCTGCGAGAGACACATACACAGTGTTGCCCCATTACCAAGCAAAGCTTTTGGGGAAAGCGAATGCCTGTGTGGCAGCGAATGCAGTTCCAAGGGACAGTAAAAACCAGCTACAGCATTCCGTGCTGGCAGCATTCGTGTGGGCGCAATCGCTGCAAGTTTCGAATTTGGCAGCCGGGCTCTGCGAGAGACACATACGCAGTTGTGCCCCATTACCAAGAAAACCTTTGGGGAAAGCGAATGCCTGTGTGGCAGCGAATGCAGTTCCAAGGGACAGTGAAAACCAGCTATAGCATTCCGTGCTGGCAGCTTTCCTGTGGGAGAAATCGCTGGACGTTTCAAATTTGGCAGCCGGGCTCTGCGAGAGAGAGATACACAGTGTTGCCTCTTTACGAACTAAAGCTTTTGGGCAAAGCGAATGTCTGTGTGGCAGCGAATGCAGTTCCAAGGGACAGTGAAAACCAGTTACAGCATTCCGTGCTGGCAGCTTTCGTGTGGGAGAAATCGCTGGACGTTTCAAATTTGGCAGCCGGGCTCTGCGAGAGAGAGATACACAGTGTTGCCTCTTTACGAACCAAAGCTTTTGGGGAAAGCGAATGTCTGTGTGGCAGCGAATGCAGTTCCAAGGGACAGTGAAAACCAGCCACAGCATTCCGTGCTGGCAGCTTTCGTGTGGGAGAAATCGCTGGACGTTTCGAATTTGGCAGCCGGGCTCTGCGAGAGACACATACACAGTGTTGCCCCATTACCAAGCAAAGCTTGTGGGGAAAGCGAATGTCTGTGTGGCAGCGAATGCAGTTCCAAGGGACAGTGAAAACCAGCTACAGCATTCCGTGCTGGCAGCTTTCCTGTGGGCGCAATCGCTGGACGTTTCGAATTTGGCAGCCGGGCTCTGCGAGAGATACATACACAGTGTTGCCCCTCTATGAACCAAAGCTTGTGGGGAAAGCGAATGTCTGTGTCGCAGCGAATGCAGTTCCAAGGGACAGTGAAAACCAGCTACAGCATTCCGTGCTGGCAGCTTTTTTGTGGTCGCAATCGCTGGACGTTTCGAATTTGGCAGCCGGGCTCTGCGAGAGAGAGATACACAGTGTTGCCCCTTTACGAACCAAAGCTTTTGGGGAAAGCGAATGTCTGTGTGGCAGCGAATGCCGTTCCAAGGGACAGTGAAAACCAGCTACAGCATTCCGTGCTGGCAGCTTTCGTGTGGGCGCAATCGCTGGAAGTTTCGAATGTGGCAGCCGGGCTCTGCGAGAGACACATACAGAGTGTTGCCCCATTACCAAGAAAACCTTTGGGGAAAGCGAATGCCTGTGTGGCAGCGAATGCAGTTCCAAGGGACAGTGAAAAGCAGCTACAGCATTCCGTGCTGGCAGCTTTCGTGTGGGGGAAATCGCTGGACGTTTCGAATTTGGCAGCCGGGCTCTGCGAGAGACATATACACAGTGTTGCCCCTTTACGAACCAAAGCTTTTGGGGAAAGCGAATGTCTGTGTGGCAGCGAATGCAGTTCCAAGGGACAGTGAAAACCAGCTACAGCATTCCGTGCTGGTAGTTTTCGTGTGGGCGCAATCGCTGGACTTTTCTAATTTGGCAGCCGGGCTCTGCGAGAGACACATACACAGTGTTGCCCCATTACCATGAAAAACTTTTGGGGAAAGCGAATGTCTGTGTGGCAGCGAATGCAGTTCCAAGGGACAGTGAAAACCAGCTACAGCATTCCGTGCTGGCAGCTTTCGTGTGGGCGCAATCGCTGGACGTTTCGAATTTGGCAGCCAGGCTCTGCGAGAGACACATACACAGTGTTGCCCCATTACCGAGAAAAGCTTTTGGGGAAAGCGAATGTCTGTGTGGCAGCGAATGCAGTTCCAAGGGACAGTGAAAACCAGATACAGCATTCCGTGCTGGCAGCTTTCGTGTGGGCGCAATCACTGGACGTTTCGAATTTGGCAGCCAGTCTCTGCGAGAGACACATACATAGTGTTGCCCCTTTACGAACCAAAGCTTTTGGGGAAAGCGAATGTCTGTGTGGCAGCGAATGCAGTTCCAAGGGACAGTGAAAACCAGCTACAGCATTGCGATCTGGCAGCTTTGATGTGGGCGCAATCGCTGGACGTTTCGAATTTGGCAGCCGGGCTCTGCGAGAGACACATACACAGTGTTGCCCCATTACCATGAAAACATTTTGGGGAAAGCGCATGTCTGTGTGGCAGCGAATGCAGTTCCAAGGGACAGTGAAAACCAGCTACAGCATTCCGTGCTGGCAGCTTTCGTATGGGAGAAATTGCTGGACGTTTCAAATTTGGCAGCCGGGCTCTGCGAGAGACACATACACAGTGTTGCCCCATTACCATGAAAACCTTTTGGGGAAAGCGAATGTCTGTGTGGCAGCGAATGCAGTTCCAAGGGACAGTGAAATCCAGCTAGAGCATTCTGTGCTGGCAGCTTTCGTGTGGGCGCAATCGCTGGACGTTTCGAATTTGGCAGCCGGGCTCTGCGAGAGAGAGATACACAGTGTTGCCCCTTTACGAACCAAAGCTTTTGGGGAAAGCAAATGTCTGTGTGGCAGCGAATGCAGTTCCAAGGGACAGTGAAAACCAGCTACAGCATTCCGTTCTGGCAGCTTTCGTGTGGGAGAAATCGCTGGACGTTTCGAATTTGGCAGCCGGGCTCTGCGAGAGACACATACAGAATGTTGCCCCATTACCAAGCAAAGCTTTTGGGGAAAGCGAATGTCTGTGTGGCAGCGAATGCAGTTCCAAGGGACAGTAAAAACCAGCTACAGCATTCCGTTCTGGCAGCTTTCGTGTGGGCGCAATCGCTGGACGTTTCGAATTTGGCAGCCGGGCTCTGCGAGAGATACATACACAGTGTTGCCCCTTTACCAACCAAAGCTTGTGGGGAAAGCGAATGTCTGTGTGGCAGCGAATGCAGTTCCAAGGGACAGCGAAAACCAGCTACAGCATTCTGTGCTGGCAGCTTTCGTGTGGGAGAAATTGCTGGACGTTTCGAATTTGGCAGCCGGGCTCTGCGAGAGACACATACACAGTGTTGCGCCTTTACGAACCAAAGCTTGTGGGGAAAGCGAATGTCTGTGTCGCAGCGAATGCAGTTCCAAGGGACAGTGAAAACTAGCTACAGCATTCGGTGCTGGCAGCTTTTTTGTGGTCGCAATCGCTGGACGTTTCGAATTTCGCAGCCGGGCTCTGCGAGAGAGAGATACACAGTGTTGCCCCTTTACGAACCAAAGCTTTTGGGGAAAGCAAATGAGTGTGTGGCAGCGAATGCAGTTCCAAGGGACAGTGAAAACCAGCTACAGCATTCCGTTCTGGCAGCTTTCGTGTGGGAGAAATCGCTGGACGTTTCGAATTTGGCAGCCGGGCTCTGCGAGAGACACATACAGAGTGTTGCCCCATTACCAAGCAAAGCTTTTGGGGAAAGCGAATGTCTGTGTGGCAGCGAATGCAGTTCCAAGGGACAGTAAAAACCAGCTACAGCATTCCGTTCTGGCAGCTTTCGTGTGGGAGAAATCGCTGGACGTTTCGAATTTGGCAGCCGGGCTCTGCGAGAGATACATACACAGTGTTGCCTCTTTACCAAGCAAAGCTTGTGGGGAAAGCGAATGTCTTTGTGGCAGCGAATGCAGTTCCAAGGGACAGTGAAAACCAGCTACAGCATTCTGTGCTGGCAGCTTTCGTGTGGGAGAAATTGCTGGACGTTTCGAGTTTGGCAGCCGGGCTCTGCGAGAGACACATACACAGTGTTGCCCCATTACCATGAAAACCTTTTGGGGAAAGCGAATGTCTGTGTGGCAGCGAATGCAGTTCCAAGGGACAGTGAAAACCAGCTACAGCATTCTGTGCTGGTAGCTTTCGTGTGGGCGCAATGGCTGGACGTTTCGAATTTGGCAACCGGGCTCTGCAAGTGTGAGATACACAGTGTTGCCCCTTTACGAACCAAAGCTTTTGAGGAAAATGAATGTCTGTGTGGCAGCGAATGCAGTTCCAAGGGACAGTGAAAACCAGCTACAGCATTCCGTGCTGGCAGCTTTCGTGTGGGATAAATCGTTGGACGTTTCGAATTTGGCAGCCGGGCTCTGCGAGAGACACATACACAGTTTTGCCCCTTTACGAAGAAAAGCTTTTGGGGAAAGCGAATGTCTGTGTGGCAGCGAATGCAGTTCCAAGGGACAGTGAAAACCAGCTACAGCATTCCGTGCTGCCAGCTTTCGTATGGGCGCAATCGCTGGACGTTTCGAATTTGGCAGCCGGGCTCTGCGAGAGACACATACACAGTGTTGCCCCATTACCAAGAAAACCTTTGGGGAAAGCGAATGCCTGTTTGGCAGCGAATGCAGTTCCAAGGGACAGTGAAAACCAGCTACAGCATTCCGTGCTGGCAGCTTTCGTGTGGGCGCAATCGCTGGATGTTTCGAATTTGGCAGCCGGGCTAAGCGAGAGACACATACACAGTGTTGCACCATTACCATGAAAAACTTTTGGGGAAAGCGAATGTCTGTGTGGCAGCGAATGCAGTTCCAAGGGACAGTGAAAACCAGCTACAGCATTCCGTGCTGGCAGCTTTCGTGTGGGCGCAATCGCTGGACGTTTCAAATTTGGCAGCCGGGCTCTGCGAGAGACACATACACAGTGTTGCCCCATTACCATGAAAACCTTTTGGGGAAAGCGAATGTCTGTGTGGCAGCGAATGCAGTTCCAAGGGACAGTGAAAAGCAGCTACAGCATTCCGTTCTGGCAGCTTTCGTGTGGGCGCAATCGCTGGACGTTTCGAATTTGGCAGGCGGGCTCTGCGAGAGACACATACACAGTGTTGCCCCATTACCATGAAAACCTTTGACGAAAGCGAATGCCTGTGTGGCAGCGAATGCAGTTCCAAGGGACAGTGAAAACCAGCTACAGCATTCCGTGCTGGCAGCTTTCGTGGGGGGGAAATCGCTGGATGTTTCGAATTTGGCAGCCGGGCTCTGCGAGAGACACATACACAGTGTTGCCCCATTACCATGAAAAACTTTTGGGGAAAGCGAATGTCTGTGTGGCAGCGAATGCAGTTCCAAGGGACAGTGAAAACCAGCTACAGCATTCCGTGCTGGCAGCTTTCGTGTGGGCGCAATCGCTGGACGTTTCGAATTTGGCAGCCGGGCTCTGCAAGGGAGAGATACACAGTGTTGCCCCATTACCGAGAAAAGCTTTTGGGGAAAGCGAATGTCTGTGTGGCAGCGAATGCAGTTCCAAGGGACAGTGAAAACCAGGTACAGCATTCCGTACTGGGAGCTTTCGTGCGGGCGCAATTGCTAGACGTTTCGAATTTGGCAGCCGGGCTCTGCAAGTGTGAGATACACAGTGTTGCCCCTTTACGAACCAAAGCTTTTGGGGAAAGCGAATGTCTGTGTGGCAGCGAATGCAGTTCCAAGGGACAGTGAAAACCAGCCACAGCATTCCGTGCTGGCAACTTTCGTGTGGGGGAAATCGCTGGACGTTTCGAATTTGGCAGCCGGGCTCTGCGAGAGACACATACACAATGTTGCCCCATTACCAAGCAAAGCTTTTGGGGAAAGAGAATGTCTGTGTGGCAGCGAATGCAGTTCCAAGGGACAGTGAAAACCAGCTACAGCATTCGGTGCTGGCAGCTTTCGTGTGGGCACAATCGCTGGATGTTTCGAATTTGGCAGCCGGGCTCTGCGAGAGACACATAAAAAGTGTTGCCCCATTACCATGAAAACCTTTTGGGGAAAGCGTATGTCTGTGTGGCAGCGAATGCAGTTCCAAGGGACAGTGAAAACCAGGTATAGCATTCCGTGCTGGCAGCTTTCGTGTGGGGGAAATCACTGGACGTTTCGAATTTGGCAGCCGGGCTCTGCGAGAGACACATACACAGTGTTGCCCCATTACCATGAAAAGCTTTTGGGGAAAGCGAATGTGTATATGGCAGCGAATGCAGTTCCAAGGGACAGTGAAAACCAGTCACAGCATTGCGTGCTGGCAGCTTTCGTGTGGGCGCAATCGCTGGACGTTTCGAATTTGGCAGCCGGGCTCTGCGAGAGACACATACATAGTGTTGCCCCTTTATGAACCAAAGCTTTTGGGGAAAGCGTATGTCTGTGCGGCAGCGAATGCAGTTCCAAGGGACAGTGAAAACCAGCTACAGCTTTGCGATCTGGCAGCTTTGATGTGGGCGCAATCGATGGATGTCTCGAATTTGGCAGCCGTCTCTGCGAGAGAGAGATACACAGTGTTGCCCCTTTACGAACCAAAGCTTTTGGGGAAAGCGAATGTCTGTGTGGCAGCGAATGCAGTTCCAAGGGACAGTGAAAACCAGCTACAGCATTCCGTGCTGGCAACTTTCGTGTGGGCGCAATCGCTGGACGTTTCGAATTTGGCAGCCGGGCTCTGCGAGAGACGCATACACTGTGTTGCCCCATTACGAAGAAAAGCTTTTGGGGAAAGCGAATGTCTGTGTGGCAGCGAATGCAGTTCCAAGGGACAGTGAAAACCATGTACAGCATTCCGTACTGGCAGCTTTCGTGCGGGCGCAATCGCTGGAAGTTTCGAATTTGACAGCCGGGCTCTGCGAGAGACACATACAAAGCGTTGCCCCATTACCAAAAAAACCTTTGGGGAAAGCGAATGCCTGTGTGGCAGCGAATGCAGTTCCAAGGGACAGTGAAAACCAGCTACAACAGTCCGTGCTGGCAGCTTTCGTGTGGGGGAAATGGCTGGACGTTTCGAATTTGGCAGCCGGGCTCTGCGAGAGACACATACACAGTGTTGCCCCATTACCATGAAAACCTTTTGGGGAAAGCGTATGTCTGTGTGGCAGCGAATGCAGTGCCAAGGGACAGTGAAAACCAGGTACAGCATTCCGTGCTGGTAGCTTTCGTGTGGGCGCAATCGCTGGACGTTTCGAAAATGGCAGCCAGGCTCTGCGAGGGAGAGATACACAGTGTTGCCCCATTACGAAGAAAAGCTTTTGGGGAAAGCGAATGTCTGTGTGGCAGCGAATGCAGTTCCAAGGGACAGTGAAAACCAGCCACAGCATTCCGTGCTGGCAACTTTCGTGTGGGGGAAATCGCTGGACGTTTCGAATTTGGCAGCCGGGCTCTGCGAGAGACACATACACAATGTTGCCCCATTACCAAGCAAAGCTTTTGGGGAAAGAGAATGTCTGTGTGGCAGCGAATGCAGTTCCAAGGGGCAGTGAAAACCAGCTACAGCATTCGGTGCTGGCAGCTTTTTTGTGGGAGCAATCGCTGGACGTTTCGAATTTGGCAGCCGGGCTCTGCGAGAGAGAGATACACAGTGTTGCCCCATTACGAAGAAAAGCTTTTGGGGAAAGCAAATGTCTGTGTGGCAGCGAATGCAGTTCCAAGGGACAGTGAAAACCAGCTACAGCATTCCGTGCTGGCAGCTTTCGTGTGGGAGAAATCGCTGGACGTTTCGAATTTGGCAGCCGGGCTCTGCGAGAGACACATACACAGTGTTGCCCCATTACCATGAAAACCTTTTGGGGAAAGTGACAGTCTGTGTGGCAGCGAATGCAGTTCCAGGGACAGTGAAAATCAGCTACAGCATTCCGTGCTGGCAGCTTTCGTATGGGCGCAATCGCTGGACGTTTCGAATTTGGCAGCCGGGCTCTGCGAGAGAGAGATACACATTGTTGCCCCTTTACGAACCAAAGCTTTTGTGGAAAGCGAATGTCTGTGTGGCAGCGAATGCAGTTCCAAGGGACAGTGAAAACCAGCCACAGCATTCCGTGCTGGCTGCTTTCCTGTGGGCGCAGCCGCTGGAAGTTTCGAATTTGGCAGCTGCGCTCTGCGAGAGACACATACACAGTGTTGCCCCTTTACGAACCAAAGCTTTTGGGGAAAGCAAATGCCTGTGTGGCAGCGAATGCAGTTCCAAGGGACAGTGAAAACCAGCTACAACATTCCGTGCTGGCAGCTTTCGTGTGGGCGCAATCGCTGGACGTTTCGAATTTGGCAGCCGGGCTCTGCTAGACGGAGATACATATTGTTGCCAAATTACCAAGAAAAGCTTTTGGGGAAAGCGAATGTCTGTGTGGCAGCGAATGCAGTTCCAAGGGACAGTGAAAACCAGCTACAGCATTCCGTGCTGGCAGCTTTCGTGCGGGCTCAATCGCTGGACGTTTCGAATTTGGCATCGGGCTCTGCTAGACAGTGATACAAAGTGTTGCCCCTTTACGAACCAAAGCTTTTGGGGAAAGCGAATGTCTGTGTAGCAGCAAATGCAGTTCCAAGGGACAGTGAAAACCAGCTACAACATTCCGTGCTGGCAGCTTTCATGTGGGAGAAATCGCGGGACGTTTCGAATTTGGCAGCCGGGCTCTGCGAGAGACACATACACAGTGTTGCCCCTTTACCAACCAAAGCTTGTGGGGAAAGCGAATGTCTGTGTGGCAGCGAATGCAGTTCCAAGGGACAGCGAAAACCAGCTACAGCATTCTGTGCTGGCAGCTTTCGTGTGGGAGAAATTGCTGGACGTTTCAAATTTGGCAGCCGGGCTCTGCGAGAGACACATACACAGTGTTGCGCCTTTACGAACCAAAGCTTGTGGGGAAAGCGAATGTCTGTGTCGCAGCGAATGCAGTTCCAAGGGACAGTGAAAACTAGCTACAGCATTCGGTGCTGGCAGCTTTTTTGTGGTCGCAATCGCTGGACGTTTCGAATTTCGCAGCCGGGCTCTGCGAGAGAGAGATACACAGTGTTGCCCCTTTACGAACCAAAGCTTTTGGGGAAAGCAAATGAGTGTGTGGCAGCGAATGCAGTTCCAAGGGACAGTGAAAACCAGCTACAGCATTCCGTGCTGGCAGCTTTAGTGGGGGGGAAATCGCTGGATGTTTCGAATTTGGCAGCCGGGCTCTGCGAGAGACACATACACAGTGTTGCCCCATTACCATGAAAAACTTTTGGGGAAAGCGAATGTCTGTGTGGCAGCGAATGCAGTTCCAAGGGACAGTGAAAACCAGCTACAGCATTCCGTGCTGGCAGCTTTCGTGTGGGCGCAATCGCTGGACGTTTCGAATTTGGCAGCCGGGCTCTGCAAGGGAGAGATACACAGTGTTGCCCCATTACCGAGAAAAGCTTTTGGGGAAAGCGAATGTCTGTGTGGCAGCGAATGCAGTTCCAAGGGACAGTGAAAACCAGGTACAGCATTCCGTACTGGGAGCTTTCGTGCGGGCGCAATTGCTAGACGTTTCGAATTTGGCAGCCGGGCTCTGCAAGTGTGAGATACACAGTGTTGCCCCTTTACGAACCAAAGCTTTTGGGGAAAGCGAATGTCTGTGTGGCAGCGAATGCAGTTCCAAGGGACAGTGAAAACCAGCTACAGCATTCCATGCTGGCAGCTTTCGTATGGGAGAAATTGCTGGACGTTTCGAATTTGGCAGCCGGGCTCTGCGAGAGACACATACACAGTGTTGCCCCATTACCATGAAAACCTTTTGGGGAAAGCGAATGTCTGTGTGGCAGCGAATGCAGTTCCAAGGGACAGTGAAAACCAGCTACAGCATTCCGTGCCTGCAGCTTTCGTGTGGGCGCAATCGCTGGACGTTTCGAATTTGGCAGCCGGGCTCTGCGAGAGACACATACACAGTGTTGCCCCTTTACGAACCAAAGCTTTTGGGGAAAGCGAATGTCTGTGTGGCAGCGAATGCAGTTCCAAGGGACAGTGAAAACCAGCTACAGCATTCCGTGCTGGCAGCTTTCGTGTGGGATAAATCGCTGGATGTATCGAATTTGGCAGCCGGGCTCTGCAAGAGAGAGATACAGAATGTTGCCCCATTACCAAGCAAAGCTTTTGGGGAAAGCGAATGTCTGTGTGGCAGCGAATGCAGTTCCAAGGGACAGTGAAAACCAGCTACAGCATTCGGTGCTGGCAGCTTTCGTGTGGGCACAATCGCTGGATGTTTCGAATTTGGCAGCCGGGCTCTGCGAGAGACACATAAAAAGTGTTGCCCCATTACCATGAAAACCTTTTGGGGAAAGCGTATGTCTGTGTGGCAGCGAATGCAGTTCCAAGGGACAGTGAAAACCAGGTATAGCATTCCGTGCTGGCAGCTTTCGTGTGGGGGAAATCGCTGGACGTTTCGAATTTGGCAGCCGGGCTCTGCGAGAGACACATACACAGTGTTGCCCCATTACCATGAAAAGCTTTTGGGGAAAGCGAATGTGTATATGGCAGCGAATGCAGTTCCAAGGGACAGTGAAAACCAGTCACAGCATTCCGTGCTGGCAGCTTTCGTGTGGGCGCAATCGCTGGACGTTTCGAATTTGGCAGCCGGGCTCTGCGAGAGACACATACATAGTGTTGCCCCTTTATGAACCAAAGCTTTTGGGGAAAGCGTATGTCTGTGCGGCAGCGAATGCAGTTCCAAGGGACAGTGAAAACCAGCTACAGCTTTGCGATCTGGCAACTTTCGTGTGGGCGCAATCGCTGGACGTTTCGAATTTGGCAGCCAGGCTCTGCGAGAGACGCATACACTGTGTTGCCCCATTACGAAGAAAAGCTTTTGGGGAAAGCGAATGTCTGTGTGGCAGCGAATGCAGTTCCAAGGGACAGTGAAAACCATGTAGAGCATTCCGTACTGGCAGCTTTCGTGCGGGCGCAATCGCTGGAAATTTCGAATTTGACAGCCGGGCTCTGCGAGAGACACATACAAAGTGTTGCCCCATTACCAAAAAAACCTTTGGGGAAAGCGAATGCCTGTGTGGCAGCGAATGCAGTTCCAAGGGACAGTGAAAACCAGCTACAACAGTCCGTGCTGGCAGCTTTCGTGTGGGGGAAATCGTTGGACGTTTCGAATTTGGCAGCCGGGCTCTGCGAGAGACACATACACAGTGTTGCCCCATTACCATGAAAACCTTTTGGGGAAAGCGTATGTCTGTGTGGCAGCGAATGCAGTGCCAAGGGACAGTGAAAACCATGTACAGCATTCCGTGCTGGTAGCTTTCGTGTGGGCGCAATCGCTGGACGTTTCGAAAATGGCAGCCAGGCTCTGCGAGGGAGAGATACACAGTGTTGCCCCATTACGAAGAAAAGCTTTTGGGGAAAGCGAATGTCTGTGTGGCAGCGAATGCAGTTCCAAGGGACAGTGAAAACCAGCCACAGCATTCCGTGCTGGCAACTTTCGTGTGGGGGAAATCGCTGGACGTTTCGAATTTGGCAGCCGGGCTCTGCGAGAGACACATACACAATGTTGCCCCATTACCAAGCAAAGCTTTTGGGGAAAGAGAATGTCTGTGTGGCAGCGAATGCAGTTCCAAGGGACAGTGAAAACCAGCTACAGCATTCGGTGCTGGCAGCTTTCGTGTGGGCACAATCGCTGGATGTTTCGAATTTGGCAGCCGGGCTCTGCGAGAGACACATAAAAAGTGTTGCCCCATTACCATGAAAACCTTTTGGGGAAAGCGTATGTCTGTGTGGCAGCGAATGCAGTTCCAAGGGACAGTGAAAACCAGGTATAGCATTCCGTGCTGGCAGCTTTCGTGTGGGGGAAATCGCTGGACGTTTCGAATTTGGCAGCCGGGCTCTGCGAGAGACACATACACAGTGTTGCCCCATTACCATGAAAAGCTTTTGGGGAAAGCGAATGTGTATATGGCAGCGAATGCAGTTCCAAGGGACAGTGAAAACCAGTCACAGCATTCCGTGCTGGCAGCTTTCGTGTGGGCGCAATCGCTGGACGTTTCGAATTTGGCAGCCGGGCTCTGCGAGAGACACATACATAGTGTTGCCCCTTTATGAACCAAAGCTTTTGGGGAAAGCGTATGTCTGTGCGGCAGAGAATGCAGTTCCAAGGGACAGTGAAAACCAGCTACAGCTTTGCGATCTGGCAGCTTTGATGTGGGCGCAATCGATGGATGTCTCGAATTTGGCAGCCGTCTCTGCGAGAGAGAGATACACAGTGTTGCCCCTTTACGAACCAAAGCTTTTGGGGAAAGCGAATGTCTGTGTGGCAGCGAATGCAGTTCCAAGGGACAGTGAAAACCAGCTACAGCATTCCGTGCTGGCAACTTTCGTGTGGGCGCAATCGCTGGACGTTTCGAATTTGGCAGCCGGGCTCTGCGAGAGACGCATACACTGTGTTGCCCCATTACGAAGAAAAGCTTTTGGGGAAAGCGAATGTCTGTGTGGCAGCGAATGCAGTTCCAAGGGACAGTGAAAACCATGTACAGCATTCCGTACTGGCAGCTTTCGTGCGGGCGCAATCGCTGGAAGTTTCGAATTTGACAGCCGGGCTCTGCGAGAGACACATACAAAGTGTTGCCCCATTACCAAAAAAACCTTTGGGGAAAGCGAATGCCTGTGTGGCAGCGAATGCAGTTCCAAGGGACAGTGAAAACCAGGTATAGCATTCCGTGCTGGCAGCTTTCGTGTGGGGGAAATCGCTGGACGTTTCGAATTTGGCAGCCGGGCTCTGCGAGAGACACATACACAGTGTTGCCCCATTACCATGAAAACCTTTTGGGGAAAGCGTATGTCTGTGTGGCAGCGAATGCAGTGCCAAGGGACAGTGAAAACCAGGTACAGCATTCCGTGCTGGTAGCTTTCGTGTGGGCGCAATCGCTGGACGTTTCGAAAATGGCAGCCAGGCTCTGCGAGGGAGAAATACACAGTGTTGCCCCATTACGAAGAAAAGCTTTTGGGGAAAGCGAATGTCTGTGTGGCAGCGAATGCAATTCCAAGGGACAGTGAAAACCAGCCACAGCATTCCGTGCTGGCAACTTTCGTGTGGGGGAAATCGCTGGACGTTTCGAATTTGGCAGCCGGGCTCTGCGAGAGACACATACACAATGTTGCCCCATTACCAAGCAAAGCTTTTGGGGAAAGCGAATGTCTGTGTGGCAGCGAATGCAGTTCCAAGGGGCAGTGAAAACCAGCTACAGCATTCGGTGCTGGCAGCTTTTTTGTGGGAGCAATCGCTGGACGTTTCGAATTTGGCAGCCGGGCTCTGCGAGAGAGAGATACACAGTGTTGCCCCTTTACGAACCAAAGCTTTTGGGGAAAGCGAATGTCTGTGTGGCAGCGAATGCAGTTCCAAGGGACAGTGAAAACCAGCTACAGCATTCCGTGCTGGCAGCTTTCGTGTGGGAGAAATCGCTGGACGTTTCGAATTTGGCAGCCGGGCTCTGCGAGAGACACATACACAGTGTTGCCCCATTACCATGAAAACCTTTTGGGGAAAGTGACAGTCTGTGTGGCAGCGAATGCAGTTCCAGGGACAGTGAAAACCAGCTACAGCATTCCGTGCTGGCAGCTTTCGTATGGGCGCAATCGCTGGACGTTTCGAATTTGGCAGCCGGGCTCTGCGAGAGAGAGATACACATTGTTGCCCCTTTACGAACCAAAGCTTTTGTGGAAAGCGAATGTCTCTGTGGCAGCGAATGCAGTTCCAAGGGACAGTGAAAACCAGCCACAGCATTCCGTGCTGGCTGCTTTCGTGTGGGCGCAGCCGCTGGAAGTTTCGAATTTGGCAGCTGCGCTCTGCGAGAGACACATACACAGTGTTGCCCCTTTACGAACCAAAGCTTTTGGGGAAAGCAAATGCCTGTGTGGCAGCGAATGCAGTTCCAAGGGACAGTGAAAACCAGCTACAACATTCCGTGCTGGCAGCTTTCGTGTGGGCGCAATCGCTGGACGTTTCGAATTTGGCAGCCGGGCTCTGCTAGACGGAGATACATATTGTTGCCAAATTACCAAGAAAAGCTTTTGGGGAAAGCGAATGTCTGTGTGGCAGCGAATGCAGTTCCAAGGGACAGTGAAAACCAGCTACAGCATTCCGTGCTGGCAGCTTTCGTGCGGGCTCAATCGCTGGACGTTTCGAATTTGGCAGCCGGGCTCTGCTAGACAGAGATACACAGTGTTGCCCCTTTACGAACCAAAGCTTTTGGGGAAAGCGAATGTCTGTGTAGCAGCAAATGCAGTTCCAAGGGACAGTGAAAACCAGCTACAACATTCCGTGCTGGCAGCTTTCGTGTGGGAGAAATCGCGGGACGTTTCGAATTTGGCAGCCGGGCTCTGCGAGAGATACATACACAGTGTTGCCCCATTACCAAGCAAAGCTTTTGGGGAAAGCGAATGTCTGTGTGGAAGTGAATGCAGTTCCAAGGGACAGTGAAAACCAGCTACCACATTCCATGCTGGCAGCTTTCGTGTGGGAGAAATTGCTGGACGTTTCGAATTTGGCAGCCGGGCTCTGCGAGAGACACATACACAGTGTTGCGCCTTTACGAACCAAAGCTTGTGGGGAAAGCGAATGTCTGTGTCGCAGCGAATGCAGTTCCAAGGGACAGTGAAAACTAGCTACAGCATTCGGTGCTGGCAGCTTTTTTGTGGTCGCAATCGCTGGACGTTTCGAATTTCGCAGCCGGGCTCTGCGAGAGAGAGATACACAGTGTTGCCCCTTTACGAACCAAAGCTTTTGGGGAAAGCAAATGAGTGTGTGGCAGCGAATGCAGTTCCAAGGGACAGTGAAAACCAGCTACAGCATTCCGTGCTGGCAGCTTTAGTGGGGGGGAAATCGCTGGATGTTTCGAATTTGGCAGCCGGGCTCTGCGAGAGACACATACACAGTGTTGCCCCATTACCATGAAAAACTTTTGGGGAAAGCGAATGTCTGTGTGGCAGCGAATGCAGTTCCAAGGGACAGTGAAAACCAGCTACAGCATTCCGTGCTGGCAGCTTTCGTGTGGGCGCAATCGCTGGACGTTTCGAATTTGGCAGCCGGGCTCTGCAAGGGAGAGATACACAGTGTTGCCCCATTACCGAGAAAAGCTTTTGGGGAAAGCGAATGTCTGTGTGGCAGCGAATGCAGTTCCAAGGGACAGTGAAAACCAGGTACAGCATTCCGTACTGGGAGCTTTCGTGCGGGCGCAATTGCTAGACGTTTCGAATTTGGCAGCCGGGCTCTGCAAGTGTGAGATACACAGTGTTGCCCCTTTACGAACCAAAGCTTTTGGGGAAAGCGAATGTCTGTGTGGCAGCGAATGCAGTTCCAAGGGACAGTGAAAACCAGCTACAGCATTCCATGCTGGCAGCTTTCGTATGGGAGAAATTGCTGGACGTTTCGAATTTGGCAGCCGGGCTCTGCGAGAGACACATACACAGTGTTGCCCCATTACCATGAAAACCTTTTGGGGAAAGCGAATGTCTGTGTGGCAGCGAATGCAGTTCCAAGGGACAGTGAAAACCAGCTACAGCATTCCGTGCCTGCAGCTTTCGTGTGGGCGCAATCGCTGGACGTTTCGAATTTGGCAGCCGGGCTCTGCGAGAGACACATACACAGTGTTGCCCCATTACCATGAAAACCTTTTGGGGAAAGCGAATGTCTGTGTGGCAGCGAATGCAGTTCCAAGGGACAGTGAAAAGCAGCTACAGCATTCCGTTCTGGCAGCTTTCGTGTGGGCGCAATCGCTGGACGTTTCGAATTTGGCAGGCGGGCTCTGCGAGAGACACATACACAGTGTTGCCCCATTACCATGAAAACCTTTGACGAAAGCGAATGCCTGTGTGGCAGCGAATGCAGTTCCAAGGGACAGTGAAAACCAGCTACAGCATTCCGTGCTGGCAGCTTTCGTGTGGGCGCAATCGCTGGTCGTTTCGAATTTGGCAGCCGGGCTCTGCGAGAGACACATACACAGTGTTGCCCCATTACCATGAAAACCTTTTGGGGAAAGCGAATGTCTGTGTGGCAGCGAATGCAGTTCCAAGGGACAGTGAAAAGCAGCTACAGCATTCGGTGCTGGCAGCTTTCGTGGGGGGGAAATCGCTGGATGTTTCGAATTTGGCAGCCGGGCTCTGCGAGAGACACATACACAGTGTTGCCCCATTACCATGAAAAACTTTTGGGGAAAGCGAATGTCTGTGTAGCAGCGAATGCAGTTCCAAGGGACAGTGAAAACCAGCTACAGCATTCCGTACTGGGAGCTTTCGTGCGGGCGCAATTGCTAGACGTTTCGAATTTGGCAGCCGGGCTCTGCAAGTGTGAGATACAAAGTGTTGCCCCTTTACGAACCAAAGCTTTTGGGGAAAGCGAATGTCTGTGTGGCAGCGAATGCAGTTCCAAGGGACAGTGAAAACCAGCTACAGCATTCCGTGCTAGCAGCTTTCGTGTGGGAGAAATCGTTGGACATTTCAAATTTGGCAGCCGGGCTCTGCGAGAGACACATACACAGTGTTGCCCCATTACCAAGCAAAGCTTTTGGGGAAAGCGAATGTCTGTGTGGCAGCGAATGCAGTTCCAAGGGACAGTGAAAACCAGCTACAGCATTCCGTGCTGGCAGCTTTCGTGTGGGCGCAATCGCTGGACGTTTCGAATTTGGCAGCCGGGCTCTGAGAGAGACACATACACAGTGTTGCCCCATTACCATGAAAACCTTTTGGGGAAAGCGAATGTCTGTGTGGCAGCGAATGCAGTTCCAAGGGACAGTGAAAACCAGCTACAGCATTCCATGCTTGCAGCTTTCGTATGGGAGAAATTGCTGGACGTTTCGAATTTGGCAGCCGGGCTCTGCGAGAGACACATACACAGTGTTGCCCCATTACCATGAAAACCTTTTGGGGAAAGCGAATGTCTGTGTGGCAGCGAATGCAGTTCCAAGGGACAGTGAAAACCAGCTACAGCATTCCGTGCCTGCAGCTTTCGTGTGGGCGCAATCGCTGGACGTTTCGAATTTGGCAGCCGGGCTCTGCGAGAGACACATACACAGTGTTGCCCCTTTACGAACCAAAGCTTTTGGGGAAAGCGAATGTCTGTGTGGCAGCGAATGCAGTTCCAAGGGACAGTGAAAACCAGCTACAGCATTCCGTGCTGGCAGCTTTCGTGTGGGATAAATCGCTGGATGTATCGAATTTGGCAGCCGGGCTCTGCAAGAGAGAAATACAGAATGTTGCCCCATTACCAAGCAAAGCTTTTGGGGAAAGCGAATGTCTGTGTGGCAGCGAATGCAGTTCCAAGGGACAGTGAAAACCAGCTACAGCATTCGGTGCTGGCAGCTTTCGTGTGGGCACAATCGCTGGATGTTTCGAATTTGGCAGCCGGGCTCTGCGAGAGACACATAAAAAATGTTGCCCCATTACCATGAAAACCTTTTGGGGAAAGCGTATGTCTGTGTGGCAGCGAATGCAGTTCCAAGGGACAGTGAAAACCAGGTATAGCATTCCGTGCTGGCAGCTTTCGTGTGGGGGAAATCGCTGGACGTTTCGAATTTGGCAGCCGGGCTCTGCGAGAGACACATACACAGTGTTGCCCCATTACCATGAAAAGCTTTTGGGGAAAGCGAATGTGTATATGGCAGCGAATGCAGTTCCAAGGGACAGTGAAAACCAGTCACAGCATTCCGTGATGGCAGCTTTCGTGTGGGCGCAATCGCTGGACGTTTCGAATTTGGCAGCCGGGCTCTGCGAGAGACACATACATAGTGTTGCCCCTTTACGAACCAAAGCTTTTGGGGAAAGCGTATGTCTGTGCGGCAGCGAATGCAGTTCCAAGGGACAGTGAAAACCAGCTACAGCTTTGCGATCTGGCAGCTTTGATGTGGGCGCAATCGCTGGATGTCTCGAATTTGGCAGCCGGGCTCTCCGAGAGAGAGATACACAGTGTTGCCCCTTTACGAACCAAAGCTTTTGGGGAAAGCGAATGTCTGTGTGGCAGCGAATGCAGTTCCAAGGGACAGTGAAAACCAGCTACAGCATTCCGTGCTGGCAACTTTCGTGTGGGCGCAATCGCTGGACGTTTCGAATTTGGCAGCCGGGCTCTGCGAGAGACGCATACACTGTGTTGCCCCATTACGAAGAAAAGCTTTTGGGGAAAGCGAATGTCTGTGTGGCAGCGAATGCAGTTCCAAGGGACAGTGAAAACCATGTACAGCATTCCGTACTGGCAGCTTTCGTGCGGGCGCAATCGCTGGAAGTTTCGAATTTGGCAGCCGGGCTCTGCGAGAGACACATACAAAGTGTTGCCCCATTACCAAAAAAACCTTTGGGGAAAGCGAATGCCTCTGTGGCAGCGAATGCAGTTCCAAGGGACAGTGAAAACCAGCTACAACAGTCCGTGCTGGCAGCTTTCGTGTGGGGGAAATCGCTGGACGTTTCTAATTTGGCAGCCGGGCTCTGCGAGAGACACATACACAGTGTTGCCCCATTACCATGAAAACCTTTTGGGGAAAGCGTATGTCTGTGTGGCAGCGAATGCAGTGCCAAGGGACAGTGAAAACCAGGTACAGCATTCCGTGCTGGTAGCTTTCGTGTGGGCGCAATCGCTGGACGTTTCGAATTTGGCAGCCAGGCTCTGCGAGGGAGAGATAAACAGTGTTGCCCCTTTACGAACCCAAGCTTTTGGGGAAAGCGAATGTCTGTGTGGCAGCGAATGCAGTTCCAAGGGACAGTGAAAACCAGCCACAGCATTCCGTGCTGGCAACTTTCGTGTGGGGGAAATCGCTGGACGTTTCGAATTTGGCAGCCGGGCTCTGCGAGAGACACATACACAATGTTGCCCCATTACAAAGCAAAGCTTTTGGGGAAAGAGAATGTCTGTGTGGCAGCGAATGCAGTTCCAAGGGGCAGTGAAAACCAGCTACAGCATTCGGTGCTGGCAGCTTTTTTGTGGGAGCAATCGCTGGACGTTTCGAATTTGGCAGCCGGGCTCTGCGAGAGAGATACACACAGTGTTGCCCCTTTACGAACCAAAGCTTTTGGGGAAAGCGAATGTCTGTGTGGCAGCGAATGCAGTTCCAAGGGACAGTGAAAACCAGCTACAGCATTCCGTGCTGGCAGCTTTCGTGTGGGAGAAATCGCTGGACGTTTCGAATTTGGCAGCCGGGCTCTGCGAGAGACACATACACAGTGTTGCCCCATTACCATGAAAACCTTTTGGGGAAAGCGAATGTCTGTGTGGCAGCGAATGCAGTTCCAAGGGACAGTGAAAACCATCTGCAGCATTCCGTGCTGGCAGCTTTCGTGTGGGAGAAATTGCTGGACGTATAGAATTTGGCAGCCAGGCTCTGCGAGAGAGAGATACAGAATATTGCCCCATTACCAAGAAAACCTTTTGGGGAAAGCGAATGTCTGTGTGGCAGCAAATGCAGTTCCAAGGGACAGTGAAAACCAGCTACAGCATTCTGTGCTGGTAGCTTTCGTGTGGGCGCAATGGCTGGACGTTTCGAATTTGGCAACCGGGTTCTGCAAGAGTGAGATACACATTGTTGCCCCTTTACGAATCAAAGCTTTTGGGGAAAGCGAATGTCTGTGTGGCAGCGAATGCCGTTCCAAGGGGCAGTGAATACCAGCTACAGCATTCCGTGCTGGTAGCTTTCGTGTGGGCGCAATCGCTGGACTTTTCGACTTTGGCAGCCGGGCTTTGCGAGGGAGAGAGATACAGAGAGTTGCCCGATTACTAGGGAAAGCTTTTGGGGAAAGCGAATGTCTGTGTGGCAGCGAATGCAGTTCCAAGGGACAGTGAAAACCAGCTACAGCATTCTGTGCTGGTAGCTTTCGTGTGGGCGCAGTCGCTAGACGTTTCAAATTTGGCAGCCGGGCTCTGCGAGAGAGAGATACACAGTGTTGCCCCTTTACGAACCAAAGCTTTTGGGGAAAGCGAATGTCTGTGTGGCAGCGAATGCAGTTCCAAGGGACAGTGAAAACCAGCCACAGCATTCCATGCTGGCAGCTTTCGTGTGGGCGCAGTCGCTGGAAGTTTCAAATTTGGCAGCCGGGGTCTGCGAGAGACACATACACAGTGTTGCCCCTTTATGAACCAAAGCTTTTGGGGAAAGCGAATGTCTGTGTGGCAGCGAATGCAGTTCCAAGGGACAGTGAAAACCAGCTACAGCATTCCATGCTGGAAGCTTTAGTGTGGGAGAAATCGCTGGACGTTTCGAATTTGGCAGCCGGGGTCTGCGAGAGAGAGATAAACAGTGTTGCCCCATTACCAAGCAAAGCTTCTGGGGAAAGCGAATGTCTGTGTGGCAGCGAATGCAGTTCCAAGGGACAGTGAAAACCATCTACAGCATTGCGAGCTGGCGGCTTTCGTGTGGGCACAATCGCTGGACATTTCGAATTTGGCAGCCGGGCTCTGCGAGAGAGAGATACACAGTGTTGCCCCATTACCAAGCAAAGCTTTTGGGGAAAGCGAATGCCTGTGTGGCAGCGAATGCAGTTCCAAGGGACAGTGAAAACCAGCTACAGCATTCCGTGGTGGCAGCTTTCGTGTGGGCGCAATTGCTGGACGTTTCCAATTTGGCAGCCGGGCTCTGCGAGAGACACATACACAGTGTTGCCCCATTACCAAGCAAAGCTTTTGTGGAAAGCGAATGCCTGTGTGGCAGCGAATGCAGTTCCAAGGGACAGTGAAAACCAGCCATAGCATTCCGTGCTGGCTGCTTTCGTGTGGGCGCAGCCGCTGGAAGTTTCGAATTTGGCAGCTGGGCTCTGCGAGAGACACATACACAGTGTTGCCCCTTTACGAACCAAAGCTTTTGGGGAAAGCGAATGTCTGTGTGGCAGCGAATGCAGTTCCAAGGGACAGTGAAAACCAGCTACAGCATTCCATGCTGGCAGCTTTCGTGTGGGCGCAATCGCTGTACGTTTCAAATTTGGCAGCCGGGCTCTGCGAGAGAGAGATACACAGTGTTGCCCCTTTACGAACTAAAGCTTTTGGGGAAAGCGAATGTCTGTATGGCAGCGAATGCAGTTCCAAGGGACAGTGAAAAGCAGCTACAGCATTCCGTGCTGGCATCTTTCGTGTGGGAGAAATTGCTGGACGTTTCGAATTTGGCAGCCGGGCTCTGCGAGAGACACATACACAGTGTTGCCCCATTACCAAGAAAACCTTTTGGGGAAAGTGACAGTCTGTGTGGCAGCGAATGCAGTTCCAGGGACAGTGAAAACCAGCTACAGCATTCCGTGCTGGCAGCTTTCGTATGGGCGCAATCGCTGGACGTTTCGAATTTGGCAGCCGGGCTCTGCGAGAGAGAGATACACATTGTTGCCCCTTTACGAACCAAAGCTTTTGTGGAAAGCGAATGTCTGTGTGGCAGCGAATGCAGTTCCAAGGGACAGTGAAAACCAGCCACAGCATTCCGTGCTGGCTGCTTTCGTGTGGGCGCATCCGCTGGAAGTTTCGAATTTGGCAGCTGCGCTCTGCGAGAGACACATACACAGTGTTGCCCCTTTACGAACCAAAGCTTTTGGGGAAAGCAAATGCCTGTGTGAGCGAATGCAGTTCCAAGGGACAGTGAAAACCAGCTACAACATTCCGTGCTGGCAGCTTTCGTGTGGGCGCAATCGCTGGACGTTTCGAATTTGGCAGCCGGGCTCTGCTAGACGGAGATACATATTGTTGCCAAATTACCAAGAAAAGCTTTTGGGGAAAGCGAATGTCTGTGTGGCAGCGAATGCAGTTCCAAGGGACAGTGAAAACCAGCTACAGCATTCCGTGCTGGCAGCTTTCGTGCGGGCTCAATCGCTGGACGTTTCGAATTTGGCAGCCGGGCTCTGCTAGACAGAGATACACAGTGTTGCCCCTTTACGAACCAAAGCTTTTGGGGAAAGCGAATGTCTGTGTAGCAGCAAATGCAGTTCCAAGGGACAGTGAAAACCAGCTACAACATTCCGTGCTGGCAGCTTTCGTGTGGGAGAAATCGCGGGACGTTTCGAATTTGGCAGCCGGGCTCTGCGAGAGATACATACACAGTGTTGCCCCATTACCAAGCAAAGCTTTTGGGGAAAGCGAATGTCTGTGTGGAAGTGAATGCAGTTCCAAGGGACAGTGAAAACCAGCTACCGCATTCCATGCTGGCAGCTTTCGTGTGGCCGCAATCGCTGGACCTTTCGAATTTGGCAGCCGGGCTCTGCGAGAGAGATATACACATTGTTGCCCCTTTACGAACCAAAGCTTTTGGGGAAAGCGAGTGTCTGTGTGGCAGCGAATGCAGTTCCAAGGGACAGTGAAAACCAACTACAGCATTGCGAGCTGGCAGCATTCGTGTGCGCACAGTCGCTGGACGTTTCGAATTTGGCATCCGGGCTCTGCTAGACAGAGATACACAGTGTTGCCCCTTTACGAACCAAAGCTTTTGGCGAAAGTGAATGTCTGTGTGGCAGCGAATGCAGTTCCAAGGGACAGTGAAAACCAACTACAGCATTGCGAGCTGGCAGCTTTCCTGTGGGCACAGTTGCTGGACATTTCAAATTTGGCAGCCGGGCTCTGCTAGGCAGAGATACACACTGTTGCCCCTTTACGAACCAAAGCTTTTGGGGAAAGCGAATGTCTGTATGGCAGAGAATGCAGTTCCAAGGGACAGTGAAAACCAACTACAGCATTGCGAGCTGGCAGCTTTCCTGTGGGCACAGTCGCTGGACGTTTTGAATTTGGCAGCCAGGCTCTGCTAGACAGAGATACACAATGTTGCCCCATTACCAAGAAAAGCTTTTGGGGAAAGCGAATGTCTCTGTGGCAGCGAATGCAGTTCCAAGGGACAGTGAAAACCAGCTACAGCATGCCGTGCTGGCAGCTTTTGTGCGGGCGCAATCGCTGGACGTTTCGAATTTGGCAGCCGGGCTCTGCGAGAGACAAATACACAGTGTTGCGCCTTTATAAATCAAAGCTTTTGGGGAAAGCGAATGCCTGTGTGGCAGCGAATGCAGTTCCAAGGGACAGTGAAAACCAGCTACAGCATTCCGTGCTGGCAGCTTTCGTGTGGGAGAAATCGCTGGACGTTTCGAATTTGGCAGCCGGGCTCTGCTAGACAGAGATACACAGTGCTGCCCCATTACCAAGAAAAGCTTTTGGGGAAAGCGAATGTCTCTGTGGCACCAAATGCAGTTCCAAGGGACAGTGAAAACGAGCTACAGCATTCCATGCTGGCAGCTTTCGTGTGGGCGCAATCGCTGGACGTTTCGAATTTGGCAACCGGGCTCTGCGAGAGACAAATACACATTGTTGCCCCTTTATGAATCAAAGCTTTTGGGGAAAGCGAATGACTGTGTGGCAGCGAATGCAGTTCCAAGGGACAGTGAAAACCAGCTACAACATTCCGTGCTGGCAGTTTTCGTGTGGGAGAAATCGCTGGACGTTTCGAATTTGGCAGCCGGGCTCTGCTAGACAGAGATACACAGTGTTGCCCCATTACCAAGAAAAGCTTTTGGGGAAAGCGAATGTCTCTGTGGCAGCGAATGCAGTTCCAAGGGACAGTGAAAACCAGCTACAGCATTCCGTTCTGGCAGCTTTCGTGTGGGCGCAATCGCTGGACGTTTCAAATTTGGCAGCCGGGCTCTGCGAGAGACAAATACACAGTGTTGCCCCTTTATGAATCAAAGCTTTTGGGGAAAGCGAATGCCTGTGTGGCAGCGAATGGAGTTCCAAGGGACAGTGAAAACCAGCTACAACATTCCGTGCTGGCAGCTTTCGTGTGGGCTCAATCGCTGGACATTTCGAATTTGGCAGCCGGGCTCTGCGAGAAAAACATACACATTGTTGCCCCTTTATGAACCAAAGCTTTTGGGGAAAGCGAATGTCTGTGTGGCAGCGAATGCAGTTCCAAGGGACAGTGAAAACCAACTACAGCATTGCGAGCTGGCACCTTTCCTGTGGGCACAGTCGCTGGACGTTTCGAATTTGGCAGCCGGGCTCTGCTAGACAAAGATACACAGTGTTGCCCCATTACGAACAAAAGCTATTGGGGAAAGCGAATGTCTGTGTGGCAGCGAATGCAGTTCCAAGGGACAGTGAAAACCAACTACAGCATTGCGAGCTGGCAGCTTTCCTGTGGGCGCAGTCGCTGGACGTTTTGAATTTGGCAGCCGGGCTCTGCTAGACAGAGATACACTGTTGCCCCTTTACGAACCAAAGCTTTTGGGGAAAGCGAATGTCTGTATGGCAGCAAATGTAGTTCCAAGGGACAGTGAAAACAGCTACAGCATTCCGTGCTGGCAGCTGTCTTATGGGAGAAATTGCTGGACGTTTCGAATTTGGCAGCCGGGCTCTGCGAGAGACACATACACAGTGTTGCCCCATCCAAGAAAACCTTTTGGGGAAAGCGAATGTCTGTGTGGCAGCGAATGCAGTTCCAAGGGACAGTGAAAACCAGCTACAGCATTCCGTGCTGGCAGCTTTCTTGTGGGCGCAATCGCTGGACATTTCAAATTTGGCAGCCGGGCTCTGCTAGACAGAGATACACTGTTGCCCCTTTACGAACCAAAGCTTTTGGGGAAAGCGAATGTCTGTATGGCAGCAAATGTAGTTCCAAGGGACAGTGAAAACAGCTACAGCATTCCGTGCTGGCAGCTGTCTTATGGGAGAAATTGCTGGACGTTTCGAATTTGGCAGCCGGGCTCTGCGAGAGACACATACACAGTGTTGCCCCATCCAAGAAAACCTTTTGGGGAAAGCGAATGTCTGTGTGGCAGCGAATGCAGTTCCAAGGGACAGTGAAAACCAGCTACAGCATTCCGTTCTGGCAGCTTTCGTGTGGGCGCAATCGCTGGACGTTTCAAATTTGGCAGCCGGGTTCTGCCAGAGACACATACACAGTGTTGCCCCATTACCAAGCAAAGCTTTTGGGGAAAGCGAATGTCTGTGTGGCAGCGAATGCAGTTCCAAGGGACAGTGAAAACCAGCTACAGCATTCCGTTCTGGCAGCTTTCGTGTGGGCGCAATCGCTGGACGTTTCAAATTTGGCAGCCGGGCTCTGCGAGAGACACATACACAGTGTTGCCCCATTACCAAGCAAAGCTTTTGGGGAAAGCGAATGTCTGTGTGGCAGCGAATGCAGTTGCAAGGGACAGTGAATACCAGCTACAGCATTCCACGCTGGCATCTTTCGTGCGGGCGCAGTCGCTGGACGTTTCGAATTTGGCAGCCGGGCTCTGCGAGAGACAAATACACAGTGTTGCCCCTTTATGAATCAAAACTTTTGGGGAAAGCGAATGCCTGTGTGGCAGCGAATGCAGTTCCAAGGGACAGTGAAAACCAGCTACAACATTCCGTGCTGGCAGCTTTCCTGTGGGAGAAATCACTGGACGTTTCGAATTTGGCAGCCGGGCTCTGCTAGACGGAGATACATATTGTTGCCAAATTACCAAGAAAAGCTTTTGGCGAAAGCGAATGTCTATGTGGCAGCGAATGCAGTTCCAAGGGACAGTGAAAACCAGCTACAGCATTCCGTGCTGGCAGCTTTCGTGCGGGCGCAATCGCTGGACGTTTCGAATTTGGCAGCCGGGCTCTGCAAGACAGAGATACACAGTGTTGCCCCTTTACGAACCAAAGCTTTTGGGGAAAGCGAATGCCTGTGTGGCAGCGAATGCAGTTCCAGGGGACAGTGAAAACCAGCTACAACATTCCGTGCTGGCAGCTTTCGTGTGGGAGAAATCGCGGGACGTTTCGAATTTGGCAGCCGGGCTCTGCGAGAGATACATACACAGTGTTGCCCCATTACCAAGCAAAGCTTTTGGGGAAAGCGAATGTCTGTGTGGCAGCGAACGCAGTTCCAAGGGACAGTGAAAACCAGCTACAGCATTCCGTGCTGGCAGCTTTCTTGTGGGCGCAATTGTTAGACGTTTCGAATTTCGCTGCCGGGGTCTGCGAGAGACACATACACAGTGTTGCCCCTTTACGAAACAAAGCTTTTGGGGAAAGCGAATGCTTGTGTGGCAGTGAATGCAGTTCCAAGGGACAGTGAAAACCAGCTACAGCATTCCGTGCTGGCAGCTTTCGTGTGGGCGTAACCGCTGGGCGTTTGGAATTTGGCAGCCGGGCTCTGCGAGAGACACATACACAGTGTTGCCCCTTTACGAACCAAAGCTTTTGGGGAAAGCGAATGTCTGTGTGGCAGCGAATGCAGTTCCAAGGGACAGTGAAAATCAGCTGCAGAATTGCGTGCTGACAGCTTTCGTGTGGGTGCAATCGCTGGACGTTTCGAATTTGGCAACTGGGCTCTGCGAGAGACACATACACAGTGTTACCCCTTTATGAACCAAAGCTTTTGGGGAAAGCGAATGTCTGTGTGGCAGCGAATGCAGTTCCAAGGGACAGTGAAAACCAGCTACAGCATTTCGTGCTGGCAGCTTTTGTGTGGCGCAATGGCTGGACGTTTAGAAGTTGGCAGCCGGGCTCTGCGAGAGAAACATACACAGTGTTGCCCCTTTACGAACCAAAGCTTTTGGGGAAAGCGAATGTCTGTGTGGCAGCGAATGCAGTTCCAAGGGACAGTGAAAACCAGCTACAGCATTCCGTACTGGCAGCTTTCGTGTGGGCGCAATCCCTGGACGTTTCGAATTTGGCAGTCGGGCTCTGCTAGACAGAGATACACAGTGTTGCCCCTTTACGAACCAAAGCTTTCGGGGAAAGCGAATGTCTATGTGGCAGCGAATGCAGTTCCAAGGGACAGTGAAAACCAGCTACAGCATTCCGTGCTGGCAGCTTTCGTGTGGGAGAAATCGCTGGACGTTTCGAATTGGGCAGCCGGGCTCTGCGAGAGACACATACACAGTGTTGCCCCTTTACGAACCAAAGCTTTTGGGGAAAGCGAATGCCTGTGTGGCAGCGAATGCAGTTCCAAGAGACAGTGAAAACCAGCTACAGCATTGCGTGCTGGCAGCTTTTGTGTGGGCGCAATCGCTGGACGTTTCGAATTTGGCAGCCGGGCTCTGCGAGAGAGAGATACACAGTGTTGCCCCTTTACGAACCAAAGCTTTTGGGGAAAGCGAATGTCTGTGTGGCAGTGAATGCAGTTCCAAGGGACAGTGAAAACCAGCTACAGCATTCCGTGCTGGCAGCTTTCACGTGGGAGAAATCGCTGGACGTTTCGAATTTGGCAGCCGAGCTCTGCTAGACAGAGATACACAGTTTTGCCCCATTACCAAGAAAACCTCTGGGGAAAGCGAATGTCTGTGTGGCAGCGAATGCAGTTCCAAGGGACAGTGAAAACCAGCTACAGCATTGCGAGCTGGCAGCTTTCGTGTGGGCGCAATCGCTGGACGTTTCGAATTTGGCAGCCGGGCTCTGCAAGAGTGAGATACAGAGTGTTGCCCCTTTACGAACCAAAGCTTTTGGGGAAAGCGAATGTCTGTGTGGCAGCGACTGCAGTTCCAAGGGACAGTGAAAACCAGCTACAGCATTCCGTGCTGGCAGCTTTCATGTGGGCACAATCGCTGGACGTTTCGAAATTGGCAGGCGGGCTCTGCAAGAGACACATACGCACTGTTGCCCCTTTACGAACCAAAGCTTTTGGGGAAAGCGAATGCCTGTGTGGCAGCGAATGCAGTTCCCAGGGACAGTGAAAACCAGCTACAGCATTCCGTGGTGGTAGCTTTCGTATGGGAGAAATTGCTGGATGTTTCGAATTTGGCTGCCGGGCTCTGCAAGAGACACATACACAGTTTTGCCCCATTACCAAGAAAAGCGTTTGGGGCAAGGGAATGCCTGTGTGGCAGGGAATGCAGTTCCAAGGGACAGTGAAAACCAGGTATAGCATTCCGTGCTGGCAGCTTTCGTGTGGGAGAAATCGCTGGACGTTTCGAATTTGGCAGCCGGGCTCTGCGAGAGAGAGATACACAGTGTTGCCCCTTTAGGAACCAAAGCTTTTGGGGAAAGCGAAAGCCTCTGTGGCAGCGAATGCAGTTCCAAGGGACAGTGAAAACCAGCTACAGCATTCCGTGTTGGCAGCTTTCGTGTGGGCGCAATCGCTGGACATTTCGAACTTGGCAGCCGGGCTCTGCAAGAGTGAGATACACAGTGTTGCCCCTTTACGAACCAAAGCTTTTGGGGAAAGCAAATGTCTGTGTGGCAGTGAATGCAGTTCCAAGGGACAGTGAAAACCAGCTACAGCATTCCGTGCTGGCAGCTTTCTTGTGGGCGCAATCGCTGGACGTTTCGAATTTGGCAGCCGGGCTCTGCAAGGGACACATACACAGTGTTGCCCCTTTACGAACCAAAGCTTTTGGGGAAAGCGAATGCTTGTTTGGCAGTGAATGCAGTTCCAAGGGACAGTGAAAACCAGCTACAGCATTCCGTGCTGGCAGCTTTAGTGTGGGCGCAATCGCTGGATGTTTCGAATTTGGCAGCCGGGCTCTGCGCGAGAGAGATACACAGTGTTGCCCCTTTACGAACCAAAGCTTTTGGGGAAAGCGAATGTCGGTGTGGCAGCGAATGCAGTTCCAAGGGACAGTGAAAACCAGCTACAGCATTCCGTGGTGGTAGCTTTTTGTGGGAGAAATTGCTGGACGTTTCGAATTTGGCAGCCAGGCTCTGCAAGAGTGAGATACAAAGTGTTGCCCCTTTACGAACCAAAGCTTTTGGGGAAAGCGAATGTCTGTGTGGCAGCGACTGCAGTTCCAAGGGACAGTGAAAACCAGCTACAGCTTTCCGTGCTGGCAGCATTCGTGTGGGCGGAATCGCTGGACGTTTCGAATTTGGCAGCCGAGGTCTGCGAGAGACACATACACAGTGTTGCCCCTTTACGAACCAAAGCTTTTGGGGAAAGCGAATGTCTGTGTGGCAGTGAATGCAGTTCCAAGGGACAGTGAAAACCAGCTACAGCATTCCGTGCTGGCAGCTTTCGTGTGGGCGCAATCGCTGGACGTTTCGAATTTGGCAGCCGGGCTCTGCGAGAGAGACATACACAGTGTTGCCCTTTTACGAACCAAAGCTTTTGGGGAAAGCAAATGCCTGTGTGGCAGCGAATGCAGTTCCAAGGGACAGTGAAAACCAGCTACAGCATTCCGTGCTGGCAGCTTTCGTGTGGGTGCAATCGCTGGACGTTTCGAATTTGGCAACTGGGCTCTGCGAGAGACACATACACAGTGTTACCCCTTTATGAACCAAAGCTTTTGGGGAAAGCGAATGTCTGTGTGGCAGCGAATGCAGTTCCAAGGGACAGTGAAAACCAGCTACAGCATTTCGTGCTGGCAGCTTTTGTGTGGCGCAATGGCTGGACGTTTAGAAGTTGGCAGCCGGGCTCTGCGAGAGAAACATACACAGTGTTGCCCCTTTACGAACCAAAGCTTTTGGGGAAAGCGAATGTCTGTGTGGCAGCGAATGCAGTTCCAAGGGACAGTGAAAACCAGCTACAGCATTCCGTACTGGCAGCTTTCGTGTGGGCGCAATCCCTGGACGTTTCGAATTTGGCAGTCGGGCTCTGCTAGACAGAGATACACAGTGTTGCCCCTTTACGAACCAAAGCTTTCGGGGAAAGCGAATGTCTATGTGGCAGCGAATGCAGTTCCAAGGGACAGTGAAAACCAGCTACAGCATTCCGTGCTGGCAGCTTTCGTGTGGGAGAAATCGCTGGACGTTTCGAATTGGGCAGCCGGGCTCTGCGAGAGACACATACACAGTGTTGCCCCTTTACGAACCAAAGCTTTTGGGGAAAGCGAATGCCTGTGTGGCAGCGAATGCAGTTCCAAGAGACAGTGAAAACCAGCTACAGCATTGCGTGCTGGCAGCTTTTGTGTGGGCGCAATCGCTGGACGTTTCGAATTTGGCAGCCGGGCTCTGCGAGAGAGAGATACACAGTGTTGCCCCTTTACGAACCAAAGCTTTTGGGGAAAGCGAATGTCTGTGTGGCAGTGAATGCAGTTCCAAGGGACAGTGAAAACCAGCTACAGCATTCCGTGCTGGCAGCTTTCACGTGGGAGAAATCGCTGGACGTTTCGAATTTGGCAGCCGAGCTCTGCTAGACAGAGATACACAGTTTTGCCCCATTACCAAGAAAACCTCTGGGGAAAGCGAATGTCTGTGTGGCAGCGAATGCAGTTCCAAGGGACAGTGAAAACCAGCTACAGCATTGCGAGCTGGCAGCTTTCGTGTGGGCGCAATCGCTGGACGTTTCGAATTTGGCAGCCGGGCTCTGCAAGAGTGAGATACAGAGTGTTGCCCCTTTACGAACCAAAGCTTTTGGGGAAAGCGAATGTCTGTGTGGCAGCGACTGCAGTTCCAAGGGACAGTGAAAACCAGCTACAGCATTCCGTGCTGGCAGCTTTCATGTGGGCACAATCGCTGGACGTTTCGAAATTGGCAGGCGGGCTCTGCAAGAGACACATACGCACTGTTGCCCCTTTACGAACCAAAGCTTTTGGGGAAAGCGAATGCCTGTGTGGCAGCGAATGCAGTTCCCAGGGACAGTGAAAACCAGCTACAGCATTCCGTGGTGGTAGCTTTCGTATGGGAGAAATTGCTGGATGTTTCGAATTTGGCTGCCGGGCTCTGCAAGAGACACATACACAGTTTTGCCCCATTACCAAGAAAAGCGTTTGGGGCAAGGGAATGCCTGTGTGGCAGGGAATGCAGTTCCAAGGGACAGTGAAAACCAGGTATAGCATTCCGTGCTGGCAGCTTTCGTGTGGGAGAAATCGCTGGACGTTTCGAATTTGGCAGCCGGGCTCTGCGAGAGAGAGATACACAGTGTTGCCCCTTTAGGAACCAAAGCTTTTGGGGAAAGCGAAAGCCTCTGTGGCAGCGAATGCAGTTCCAAGGGACAGTGAAAACCAGCTACAGCATTCCGTGTTGGCAGCTTTCGTGTGGGCGCAATCGCTGGACATTTCGAACTTGGCAGCCGGGCTCTGCAAGAGTGAGATACACAGTGTTGCCCCTTTACGAACCAAAGCTTTTGGGGAAAGCAAATGTCTGTGTGGCAGTGAATGCAGTTCCAAGGGACAGTGAAAACCAGCTACAGCATTCCGTGCTGGCAGCTTTCTTGTGGGCGCAATCGCTGGACGTTTCGAATTTGGCAGCCGGGCTCTGCAAGGGACACATACACAGTGTTGCCCCTTTACGAACCAAAGCTTTTGGGGAAAGCGAATGCTTGTTTGGCAGTGAATGCAGTTCCAAGGGACAGTGAAAACCAGCTACAGCATTCCGTGCTGGCAGCTTTAGTGTGGGCGCAATCGCTGGATGTTTCGAATTTGGCAGCCGGGCTCTGCGCGAGAGAGATACACAGTGTTGCCCCTTTACGAACCAAAGCTTTTGGGGAAAGCGAATGTCGGTGTGGCAGCGAATGCAGTTCCAAGGGACAGTGAAAACCAGCTACAGCATTCCGTGGTGGTAGCTTTTTGTGGGAGAAATTGCTGGACGTTTCGAATTTGGCAGCCAGGCTCTGCAAGAGTGAGATACAAAGTGTTGCCCCTTTACGAACCAAAGCTTTTGGGGAAAGCGAATGTCTGTGTGGCAGCGACTGCAGTTCCAAGGGACAGTGAAAACCAGCTACAGCTTTCCGTGCTGGCAGCATTCGTGTGGGCGGAATCGCTGGACGTTTCGAATTTGGCAGCCGAGGTCTGCGAGAGACACATACACAGTGTTGCCCCTTTACGAACCAAAGCTTTTGGGGAAAGCGAATGTCTGTGTGGCAGTGAATGCAGTTCCAAGGGACAGTGAAAACCAGCTACAGCATTCCGTGCTGGCAGCTTTCGTGTGGGCGCAATCGCTGGACGTTTCGAATTTGGCAGCCGGGCTCTGCGAGAGAGACATACACAGTGTTGCCCTTTTACGAACCAAAGCTTTTGGGGAAAGCAAATGCCTGTGTGGCAGCGAATGCAGTTCCAAGGGACAGTGAAAACCAGCTACAGCATTCCGTGCTGGCAGCTTTCGTGTGGTCGCAATCGCTGGGTGTTTCAAATTGGGTAGCCGGGTCTGCGAGAGAGAGATAAGCAGTGTTGCCCCATTAAGAACCAAAGCTTTTGGGGAAAGCGAATGTCTGTGTGGTAGCGAATGCAGTTCCAAGGGACAGTGAAAACCAGTTACAGTATTAGGTGCTGGCAGCTTTCGTGTGGGCGCAATCGCTGAACGTTGCGAATTGGGCAGCCTGGCTCTGCGAGAGAGAGATACACAGTGTTGCCCCATTACCCAGCAAAGCTTTTGGGGAAAGCGAATGTCTGTGTGGCAGCAAATGCACTACCAAGGGACAGTGAAAACCAGCTACAGCATTCCGTACTGGCAGCTTTTGTGTGGGCGCAATCGCTGGACGTTTCGAATTTGGCAATCGGGCTCTGCGAGACAGAGATACACAGTGTTGCCCCTTTACGAAGCAAAGCTTTTGGGGAAAGCGAATGTCTGTGTGGCAGCGAATGAAGTTCCAAGGGACAGTGAAAACCAGCTACAGCATTCCGTGCTGGCAGCTTTCGTGTGGGAGACATCGCTGAATGTTTCGAATTTGGCAGCCGGGCTCTGCTAGACAGAGATACACAGTGTTGCCCCTTTACGAACCAAAGCTTTTGGGGAAAGCGAATGTGTGTGTGGCAGCGAATGCAGTTCCAAGGGACAGTGAAAAGCCGTTACAGCATTAGGTGCTGGCAGCTTTCGTGTGGGCGCAATGGCTGGATGTTTCGAATTTGGCAGCCGGGCTCTGCTAGACAGAGATACACAGTGTTGCCCCATTACCAAGAAAAGCTTTTGGGGAAAGCGAATGTCTGTGTGGCAGCGAATGCAGTTCCAAGGGACAGTGAAAACCAGCTACAGCATTCCGTGCTGGCAGCTTTCGTGTGGGCGCAATCGCTGGACGTTTCGAATTTGGCAGTCGGGCTCTGCGAGAGACACATACACAGTGTTGCCCCATTACCATGAAAAACTTTTGGGGAAAGCGAATGTCTGTGTGGCAGCGAATGCAGTTCCAAGGGACAGTGAAAACCAGCTACAGCATTCCGTGCTGGCAGCTTTCCTGTGGGCCCAATCGCTGGACGTTTCGAATTTGGCAGCCGGGCTCTGCGAGAGAGAGATACACAGTGTTGCCCCTTTACGAAGCAAAGCTTTTGGGGAAAGCGAATGTCTGTGTGGCAGCGAATGCAGTTCCAAGGGACAGTGAAAACCAGCTACAGCATTCCGTGCTGGCAGCTTTCGTGTGGGAGAAATCGCTGAATATTTCGAATTTGGCAGCCGGGCTCTGCTAGACAGAGATACACAGTGTTGCCCCTTTACGAACCAAAGCTTTTGGGGAAAGCGAATGTCTGTGTGGCAGCGAATGCAGTTCCAAGGGACAGTGAAAAGCAGTTACAGCATTAGGTGCTGGCAGCTTTCATGTGGGCGCAATCGCTGGACGTTTCGAATTTGGCAGCCGGGCTCTGCTAGACAGAGATACACAGTGTTGCCCCATTACCAAGAAAAGCTTTTGGGGAAAGCGAATGTCTGTGTGGCAGCGAATGCAGTTCCAAGGGACAGTGAAAACCAGTACAGCGTTCCGTTCTGGCAGCTTTCGTGTGGGCGCAACAGCTGGACGTTTCGAATTTGGCAGCCGGGCTCTGCGAGAGACACATACACAGTGTTGCCCCTTTACGAACCAAAGCTTTTGGGGAAAGCGAATGTCTGTGTGGCAGCGAATGCAGTTCCAAGGGACAGTGAAAACCAGCTACAGCATTCCGTGCTGGCAGGTTTCGTGTGGGCGCAATCGCTGGACGTTTCGAATTGGGCAGCCGGGCTCTGCAAGAGTGAGATACAGATTGTTGCCCCTTTACGAACCAAAGCTTTTGGGGAAAGCGAATGTCTGTGTGGCAGCGAATGCAGTTCCAAGGGGCAGTGAATACCACCTACAGCATTCCGTGCTGGTAGCTTTCGTGTGGGCGCAATCGCTCTACTTTTCGAATTTGGCAGCCGGGCTCTGCGAGGGAGAGAGATACAGAGCGTTGCCCGATTACTAGGGAAAGCTTTTGGGGAAAGCGAATGTCTGTGTGGCAGCGAATGCAGTTGCAAGGGACAGTGAAAACCACCTACAGCATTCTGTGCTGGTAGCTTTCGTGTGGGCGCAGTCGCTAGACGTTTCAAATTTGGCAGCCGGGCTCTGCGAGAGAGAGATACATAGTGTTGCCCCATTACAAACCAAAGCTTTTGGGGAAAGCGAATGTCTGTGTGGCAGCGAATGCAGTTCCAAGGGACAGTGAAAACCAGCTACAGCATTCCGTGCTGGCAGCTTTCGTGTGGTCGCAATCGCTGGGTGTTTCAAATTGGGTAGCCGGGTCTGCGAGAGAGAGATAAGCAGTGTTGCCCCATTAAGAACCAAAGCTTTTGGGGAAAGCGAATGTCTGTGTGGTAGCGAATGCAGTTCCAAGGGACAGTGAAAACCAGTTACAGCATTAGGTGCTGGCAGCTTTCGTGTGGGCGCAATCGCTGGACGTTTCGAATTTGGCAGCCGGGCTCTGCTAGACAGAGATACACAGTGTTGCCCCTTTACGAAGCAAAGCTTTTGGGGAAAGCGAAAGCCTGTGTGGCAGCGAATGCAGTTCCAAGGGACAGTGAAAACCAACTACAGCATTGCGAGCTGGCAGCTTTCGTGTGGGCGGAATCGCTGGACGTTTCGAATTTGGCAGCCGGGCTCTGCGAGAGACACATAGACAGTGTTGCCCCATTGCCAAGCAAAGCTTTTGGGGAAAGTGAATGCCTGTGTGACAGCGAATGCAGTTCCAAGGGACAGTGAAAACCAGCTACAGCATTCCGTTCTGGCAGCTTTCGTGCGGGCGCAATCGCTGGACGTTTCGAATTTGGCAGCCGGGCTCTGCGAGAGACAAATACACAGTGTTGCCCCTTTATGAATCAAAGCTTTTGGGGAAAGTGAATGCCTGTGTGGCAGCGAATGCAGTTCCAAGGGACAGTGAAAACCAACTACAGCATTGCGAGCTGGCAGCTTTTGTGTGGGCACAGTCGCTGGACGTTTCGAATTTGGCAGCCGGGCTCTGCTAGACAGAGATACACAGTGTTGCCCCTTTACGAACCAAAGCTTTTGGCGAAAGCGAATGTCTGTGTGGCAGCGAATGCAGTTCCAAGGGACAGTGAAAACCAGCTACAACATTCCGTGCTGGCAGCTTTCGTCTGGGAGAAGTCGCTGGACGTTTCGAATTTGGCAGCCGGGCTCTGCAAGAGTGAGATACAGAGTGTTGCCCCTTTACGAACCAAAGCTTTTGGGGAAAGCGAATGTCTGTGTGGCAGCGAATGCAGTTCCAAGGGGCAGTGAATACCAGCTACAGCATTCCGTGCTGGTAGCTTTCGTGTGGGCGTAATCGCTCGACTTTTCGAATTTGGCAGCCGGGCTCTGCGAGGGAGAGAGATACAGAGCGTTGCCCGATTACTAGGGAAAGCTTTTGGGGAAAGCGAATGTCTGTGTGGCAGCGAATGCACTTCCAAGGGACAGTGAAAACCAGATACAGCATTCCGTACTGGCAGCTTTCGTGTGGGCGCAATCGCTAGACGTTTCGAATTTGGCAGCCGGGCTCTGCGAGAGACACATACACAGTGTTGCCCCATTACCATGAAAAACTTTAGGGGAAAGCGAATGTCTGTGTGGCAGCGAATGCAGTTCCAAGGGACAGTGAAAACCAGCTACAGCATTCCGTGCTGGCAGCTTTCGTGTGGGCGCAATCGCTGGACGTTTCGAATTTGGCAGCCGGGCTCTGCGAGAGAGAGATACACAGTGTTGCCCCTTTACGAAGCAAAGCTTTTGGTGAAAGCGAATGTCTGTGTGGCAGCGAATGCAGTTCCAAGGGACAGTGAAAACCAGCTACAGCATTCCGTGCTGGCAGCTTTCGTGTGGGAGAAATCGCTGAATGTTTCGAATTTGGCAGCCGGGTTCTGCGAGAGATACACAGTGTTGCCCCTTTATGAACCAAAGCTTTTGGGGAAAGCGAATGTCTGTGTGGCAGCGAATGCAGTTCCAAGGGACAGTGAAAACCAGCTACAGCATTCCGTGCTGGCAGCTTTCGTGTGGGAGAAATCGCTGGACATTTCGAATTTGACAGCCGGGCTCTGCGAGAGACACATACACAGTGTTGCCCCATTACCAAGAAAACCTTTGGGGAAAGCGAATGTCTGTGTGGCAGCGAATGCAGTTCCAAGGGACAGTGAAAACCAGCTACAGCATTCCGTGCTGGCAGGTTTCGTGTGGGCGCAATCGCTGGACGTTTCGAATTTGGCAGCCGGGCTCTGCAAGAGTGAGATACAGAGTGTTGCCCCTTTACGAACCAAAGCTTTTGGGGAAAGCGAATGTCTGTGTGGCAGCGAATGTAGTTCCAAGGGGCAGTGAATACCAGCTACAGCATTCCGTGCTGGTAGCTTTCGTGTGGGCGCAGTCGCTAGACGTTTCAAATTTGGCAGCCGGGCTCTGCGAGAGAGAGAGATACACAGTGTTGCCCCATTACGAACCAAAGCTTTTGGGGAAAGCGAATGTCTGTGTGGCAGCGAATGCAGTTCCAAGGGACAGTGAAAACCAGCTACAGCATTCCGTGCTGGCAGCTTTCGTGTGGTCGCAATCGCTGGGTGTTTCAAATTGGGTAGCCGGGTCTGCGAGAGAGAGATAAGCAGTGTTGCCCCATTAAGAACCAAAGCTTTTGGGGAAAGCGAATGTCTGTGTGGCAGCGAATGCAGTTCCAAGGGACAGTGAAAACCAGCTACAGCATTCCGTGCTGGTAGCTTTCGTGTGGGCGTAATCGCTCGACTTTTCAAATTTGGCAGCTGGGCTGTGCGAGGGAGAGAGATACAGAGCGTTGCCCGATTACTAGGGACAGCTTTTGGGGAAAGCGAATGTCTGTGTGGCAGCGAATGCACTTCCAAGGGACAGTGAAAACCAGCTACAGCATTCCGTACTGGCAGCTTTCGTGTGGGCGCAATCGCTGGACGTTTCGAATTTGGCAGTCGGTCTCTGCGAGAGACACATACACAGTGTTGCCCCATTACCATGAAAAACTTTAGGGGAAAGCGAATGTCTGTGTGGCAGCGAATGCAGTTCCAAGGGACAGTGAAAACCAGCTACAGCATTCCGTGCTGGCAGCTTTCGTGTGGGCGCAATTGCTGGACGTTTCGAATTTGGCAGCCGGGCTCTGCGAGAGAGAGATACACAGTGTTGCCCCTTTACGAAGCAAAGCTTTTGGGGAAAGCGAATGTCTGTGTGGCAGCGAATGCAGTTCCAAGGGACAGTGAAAACCAGCTACAGCATTCTGTACTGGCAGCTTTCGTGTGGGAGAAATCGCTGAATGTTTCGAATTTGGCAGCCGGGCTCTGCTAGACAGAGATACACAGTGTTGCCCCTTTACGAACCAAATCTTTTGGGGAAATCGAATGTAGTGTGGCAGCGAATGCAGTTCCAAGGGACAGTGAAAACCAGCTACAGCGTTCCGTTCTGGCAGCTTTCGTGTGGGCGCAACAGCTGGACGTTTCAAATTTGGAAGCCGGGATCTGCGAGAGACACATACACAGTGTTGCCCCTTTATGAACCAAAGCTTTTGGGGAAAGCGAATGTCTGTGTGGCAGCGAATGCAGTTCCAAGGGACAGTGAAAAGCAGTTACAGCATTAGGTGCTGGCAGCTTTCGTGTGGGCGCAATCGCTGGATGTTTCGAATTTGGCAGCCGGGCTCTGCTAGACAGAGATACACAGTGTTGCCCCATTACGAAGAAAAGCTTTTGGGGAAAGCGAATGTCTGTGTGGCAGCGAATGCAGTTCCAAGGGACAGTGAAAACCAGCTACAGCATTCCGTGCTGGCAGCTTTCGTGTGGGCGCAATCGCTGGACGTTTCGAATTTGGCAGTCGGGCTCTGCGAGAGACACATACACAGTGTTGCCCCATTACCATGAAAAACTTTTGGGGAAAGCGAATGCCTGTGTGGCAGCGAATGCAGTTCCAAGGGACAGTGAAAACCAGCTACAGCATTCCGTGCTGGCAGCTTTCCTGTGGGCGCAATCGCTGGACGTTTCGAATTTGGCAGCCGGGCTCTGCGAGAGACACATACACAGTGTTGCCCCATTACCAAGAAAACTTATTGGGGAAAGTGAATGTCTGTGTGGCAGCGAATGCAGTTCCAAGGGACAATGAAAACCAGCTACAGCATTCCGTGCTGGCAGCTTTCGTGTAGGAGAAATCGCTGGACGTTTCGAACTTGGCAGCCGGGCTCTGCGAGAGACACATACACAGTGTTGCCCCTTTACGAACCAAAGCTTTTGGGGAAAGCGAATGTCTGTGTGGCAGCGAATGCAGTTCCAAGGGACAGTGAAAACCAGCTACAGCATTCCGTTCTGTCAGCTTTCGTGTGGGATAAATCGCTGGACGTTTCGAATTGGGCAGCAGGGCTCTGCGAGAGACACATACACAGTGTTGCCCCATTACCAAGCAAAGCTTTTGGGGAAAGCGAATGTCTGTGTGGCAGCGAATGCAGTTCCAAGGGACATTGAAAACCAGCTACAGCATTCCATGCTGGCAGCTTTCGTGTAGGACAAATAGCTGGATGTTTCGAATTTGGCAGCCGGGCTCTGCGAGAGAGAGATACACAGTGTTGCCCCATTACCAAGCAAAGCTTTTGGGGAAAGCGAATGTCTGTGTGGCAGCGAATGCAGTTCCAAGGGACAGTGAAATCCAGCTACAGCATTGCGTGCTGGCAGCTTTTGTGCGGGCGCAATCACTGGACGTTTTGAATTTGGCAGCCGGGCTCTGCGAGAGACACATACAGAGTGTTGCCCCTTTACGAACCAAAGCTTTTGGGGAAAGCGAATGTCTGTGTGGCAGTGAATGCAGTTCCAAGGGACAGTGAAAACCAGCTACAGCATTCCGTGCTGCCAGCTTTCGTGTGGGCGCTATCGCTGGATGTTTCGAATTTGGCAGCCAGGCTCTGCGAGAGAGAGATACACAGTGTTGCCCCTTTACAAACCAAAGCTTTCGGGGAAAGCGAATGTCTGTGTGGCAGAGAATGCAGTTCCAAGGGACAGTGAAAACCAGCTACAGCATTCCGTGCTGGCAGCTTTCGTGTGGGCGCAATCGCTGGACGTTTCGAATTTGGCAGCCGGGCTCTGCGAGAGACACATACACAGTGTTGCCCCTTTACGAACCAAAGCTTTTGGGGAAAGCGAATGCCTGTGTGGCAGAGAATGCAGTTCCAAGGGACAGTGAAAACCAGCTACAGCATTCCGTGCTGGCAACTTTCGTGTGGGAGAAATGGCTGGACGATTCGAATTTGGCAGTCGGGTTCTGCGAGAGAGAGGTACCAAGTGTTGCCCCTTTACGAAACAAATCTTTTGGGGAAAGCGAATGTCTGTGTGACAGTGAATGCAGTTCCAAGGGACAGTGAAAACCAGCTACAGCATTCCGTGCTGGCAGCTTTCGTGTTGGAGAAATCGCTGGATGTTTCGAATTTGGCACCTGGGCTTGCTAGACAGAGATACACAGTGGTGCCCCATTACCAAGCAAAGCTTTTGGGGAAAGCGAATGTCTGTGTGGCAGCGAATGCAGTTCCAAGGGACAGTGAAAACCAGGTAGAGCATTCCGTGCTGGCATCTTTCGTGTGGGAGAAATGGCTTGACGTTTCGAATTTGGCAGCCCGGCTCTGCGAGAGACACATACACAGTGTTGCCGATTACCAAGCAAAGCTTTTGGGGAAAGCGAATGTCTGTGTGGCAGCGAATGCAGTTCCAAGGGACAGTGAAAACCAGCTAGAGCATTCCGTGCTGGCAGCTTTTGTGCGGGCGCAATCGCTGGACGTTTCAAATTTGGCACCCGGGCTCTGCGAGAGACACATACAAAGTGTTGCCCCTTTACGAACGAAAGCTTTTGGGGAAAGCGAATGTCTGTGTGGCAGCAAATGTAGTTCCAAGGGACAGTGAAAACCAGCTACAGCATTCCGTGCTGGCAGCTTTCGTGTGGGAGAAATCGCTGGACGTTTTGAATTTGGCAGCAGGGTTCTGCGAGAGATAAATACACAGTATTGCCCCATTACCAAGCAAAGCTTTTGGGGAAAGCGAATGTCTTTGTGGCAGCGAATGAAGTTCCAAGGGACAGTGAAAACCAGCTACAGCATTCCGTGCTGGCAGCTTTCGTGTGGGCGCTATCGCTGGACGTTTCGAATTTGGCAGCCGGGCTCTGCGAGAGACACATACACAGTGTTGCCCCATTACCAAGAAAAGGTTTTGGGGAAAGCGAATGTCTGTGTGGCAGCGAATGCAGTTCCAAGGGACAGTGAAAACCAGCTACAGCATTCCGTGCTGGCAGCTTTCCTGTGGGCGCAGTCGCTGGATGTTTCGAATTTGGCAGCCGGGCTCTGCGAGAGTGAGATACACAGTGTTGCCCCTTTACGAACCAAAGATTTGGGGAAAGCGAATGTCTGTGTGGCAGGGAATGCAGTTCCAAGGGACAGTGAAAACCAGCTACAGCATTCCGTGCTGGCAGCTTTCGTGCGGGTGCAATTGCTAGACGTTTCGAATTTGGCAGCCGGGCTCTGCAAGAGTGAGATACACAGTGTTGCCCCTTTACGAACCAAAGCTTTTGGGGAAAGCGAATGTCTGTGTGGCAGTGAATGCAGTTCCAAGGGACAGTGAAAACCAGCTACAGCATTCCGTGCTGCCAGCTTTCGTGTGGGCGCTATCGCTGGATGTTTCGAATTTGGCAGCCGGGCTCTGCGAGAGACACATACACAGTGTTGCCCCTTTACAAACCAAAGCTTTCGGGGAAAGCGAATGTCTGTGTGGCAGCGAATGCAGTTCCAAGGGACAGTGAAAACCAGGTAGAGCATTCCGTGCTGGCATCTTTCGTGTGGGAGAAATGGCTTGACGTTTCGAATTTGGCAGCCCGGCTCTGCGAGAGACACATACACAGTGTTGCCGATTACCAAGCAAAGCTTTTGGGGTAAGCGAATGTCTGTGTGGCAGCGAATGCAGTTCCAAGGGACAGTGAAAACCAGCTACAGCATTCCGTGCTGGCAGGTTTCGTGTGGGCGCAATCGCTGGACGTTTCGAATTTGGCAGCCGGGCTCTGCGAGAGTGAGATACACAGTTTTGCCCTTTTACGAACCAAAGCTTTTGGGGAAAGCGAATGTCTGTGTGGCAGCGAATGCAGTTCCAAGGGACAGTGAATACCAGCTACAGCATTCCGTGCTGGCAGCTTTCGTGTGGGCACAATCGCTGGACGTTTCGAATTTGGCAGTCGGGTTCTGTGAGAGAGAGATACACAGTGTTGCGCCTTTACGAACCAAAGCTTTTGGGGAAAGCGAATGTCTGTGTGGCAGCGAATGCAGTTCCAAGGGACAGTGAAAACCAGCTACAGCATTCCGTGCTGGAATCTTTCGTGTGGGAGAAATGGCTTGACGTTTCGAATTTGGCAGCCCGGCTCTGCGAGAGACACATACACAGTGTTGCCCCTTTACGAACCAAAGCTTTTGGGGAAAGCGAATGTCTGTGTGGCAGCGAATGCAGTTCCAAGGGACAGTGAAAACCAGTTACAGCATTCCATGCTGGCAGCTTTCGTGTGGGAGAAATCGCTGGATGTTTCGAATTTGGCAGCCGGGCTCTGCGAGAGAGAGATACACAGTGTTGCCCCTTTACGAAGCAAAGCTTTTGGGGAAAGCGAATGCCTGTGTGGCAGCGAATGCAGTTCCAAGGGACAGTGAAAACCAGCTACAGCATTCCGTGCTGGCAGCTTTCGTGTGGGGGAAATCGCTGGACTTTTCGAATTTGGCAGCCGGGTTCTGCGAGAGACACATACACAGTGTTGCCCCTTTACGAACCAAAGGTTTTGGGGAAAGCGAATGTCTGTGTGGCAGCGAATGCAGTTCCAAGGGACAGTGAAATCCAGCTACAGCATTGCGAGCTGGCAGCTTTCGTGCGGGCGCAATCGCTGGACGTTTCGAATTTGGCATTCGGGCTCTGCGAGAGACACATACACAGTGTTGCCCCATTACCAAGCAAAGCTTTTGGGGAAAGCGAATGTCTGTGTGGCAGCGAATGCAGTTCCAAGGGACAGTGAAAACCACCTACAGCATTCCGTGCTGGCAGCTTTCGTGTGGGGGAAATCGCTGGACGTTTCGAATTTGGCAGTCGGGCTCTGCGAGAGAGAGATACACAGTGTTGCCCCTTTACGAACCAAAGCTTTTGGGGAAAGCAAATGTCTGTGTGGCAGCGAATGCAGTTCCAAGGGACAGTGAAAACCAGCTACAGCATTGCGAGCTGGCAGCTTTCGTGCGGGCGCAATCGCTGGACGTTTCGAATTTGGCAGCCGGGCTCTGCGAGAGACACATACACAGTGTTGCCCCATTACCAAGCAAAGCTTTTGGGGAAAGCGAATGTCTGTGTGGCAGCGAACGCAGTTCCAAGGGACAGTGAAAACCACCTACAGCATTCCGTTCTGGCAGCTTTCGTGTGGGGGAAATCGCTGGACGTTTCGAATTTGGCAGCCGGGCTCTGCGAGAGACACATACACAGAGTTGCCCCATTACCATGAAAACATTTTGGGGAAAGCAAATGAGTGTGTGGCAGCGAATGCAGTTCCAAGGGACAGTGAAAACCAGCTACAGCATTCCGTGCTGGCAGCTTTCGTGTGGGAGAAATCGCTGGACGTTTCAAATTTGGCAGCCGGGCTCTGAAGAGAGAGATACACAGTGTTGCCCCTTTACGAACTAAAGCTTTTGGGCAAAGCGTATGTCTGTGTGGCAGCGAATGCAGTTCCAAGGGACAGTGAAAACCAGCTACAGCATTCGTTGCTGGCAGCTTTCGTGTGGGAGAAATGGCTGGACGTTTCGAATTTGGCAGCCGGGCTCTGCGAGAGACACATACACAGTGTTGCCCCATTACCATGAAAAACTTTTGGGGAAAGCGAATGTCTGTGTGGCAGCGAATGCAGTTCCTAGGGACAGTGAAAACCAGGTACAGCATTCCGTGCTGGCAGCTTTCGTGTGGGCGCAATCGCTGGACGTTTCGAATTTGGCAGCCGGGCTCTGCGAGAGATACATACACAGTGTTGCCCCTTTACGAACCAAAGCTTTTGGGGAAAGCGAATGTCTGTGTGGCAGCGAATGCAGTTCCAAGGGACAGTGGAAACCAGCCACAGCATTCCGTGCTGGCAGCTTTCGGGTGGGAGAAATCGCTGGACGTTTCGAATTTGGCAGCCGGGCTCTGCGAGAGACACATACACAGTGTTGCCCTATTACCAAGCAAAGCTTTTGGGGAAAGCGAATGTCTGTGTGGCAGCGAATGCAGTTCCAAGGGACAGTGAAAACCAGCTACAGCATTAGGTGCTGGCAGCTTTTGTGTGGGAGAAATTGCTGGACGTATAGAATTTGGCAGCCGGGCTCTGCGAGAGAGAGATACAGAATGTTGCCCCATTACCAAGAAAACCTTTTAGGGAAAGCGAATGTCTGTGTGGCAGCGAATGCAGTTCCAAGGGACAGTGAAAACCAGCTACAGCATTCTGTGCTGGTAGCTTTCGTGTGGGCGCAATGGCTGGACGTTTCGCATTTGGCAACCGGGCTCTGCAATTGTGAGATACACAGTGTTGCCCCTTTACGAACCAAAGGTTTTACGGAAAACGAATGTCTGCGTGGCAGCGAATGCAGTTCCAAGGGAAAGTGAAAACCAGCTACAGCATTCCGTGCTGGCAGCTTTCGTGTGGGAGAAATCGTTGGACGTTTCGAATTTGGCAGCCGGGCTCTGCGAGAGACACATACACAGTTTTGCCCCTTTACGAACCAAAGCTTTTGGGGAAAGCGAATGTCTGTGTGGCAGCGAATGCAGTTCCAAGGGACAGTGAAAACCAGCTACAGCATTCCGTGCTGGCAGCTTTGATGTGGGCGCAATCGCTGGACGTCTCTAATTTGGCAGCCGGGCTCTGCGAGAGAGAGATACACAGTGTTGCCCCTTTACGAACCAAAGCTTTTGCGGAAAGCGAATGTCTGTGTGGCAGCGAATGCAGTTCCAAGGGACAGTGAAAACCAGCTAGAGCATTCCGTGCTGGCAGGTTTCGTGTGGGCGCAATCGCTGGACTTTTCTAATTTGGCAGCCGGGCTCTGCGAGAGACACATACACAGTGTTGCCCCATTACCAAGCAAAGCTTTTGGGGAAAGCAAATGTCTGTGTGGCAGCGAATGCAGTTCCAAGGGACAGTGAAAACCAGCTACAGCATTCCGTGCTGGCAGCATTCGTGTGGGCGCAGTCGCTGGAAGTTTCGAATTTGGCAGCCGGGCTCTGCGAGAGACACATACACATTGTTGCCCCATTACCAAGAAAACCTTTGGGGAAAGCGAATGCCTGTGTGGCAGCGAATATGCAGTTCCAAGGGACAGTGAATACCAGCTACAGCATTGCGTGCTGGCAGCTTTCGTGTGGGCGCAGTCGCTGGATGTTTCGAATTTGGCAGCCGGGCTCTGCGAGAGACACATACACAGTGTTGCCCCTTAATGAACCAAAGCTTTTGGGGAAAGCGAATGTCTGTGTGGCAGCGAATTCAGTTCCAAGGGACAGTGAAAACCAGCTACAGCATTCCGTGCTGGCAGCTTTCGTGTGGGAGAAATGGCTGGACGTTTCGAATTTGGCAGCCGGGCTCTGCGAGAGACACATACAGAGTGTTGCCCCTTTACGAACCAAAGCTTTTTGGGAAAGCGAATGTCTGTGTGGCAGTGAATGCAGTTCCAAGGGACAGTGAAAACCAGCTACAGCATTCCGTGCTGGCAGCTTTCGTGTTGGAGAAATCGCTGGATGTTTCGAATTTGGCAGCTGGGCTGTGCTAGGCAGAGATACACACTGTTGCCCCATTACCAAGCAAAGCTTTTGGGGAAAGCGAATGTCTGTGTGGCAGCGAATGCAGTTCTAAGGGACAGTGAAAACCAGCTATAGCATTGCGTGCTGGCAGCTTTCGTGTGGGCGCAATCTCTGGATGTTTTCGAATTTGGCAGCCGGGCTCTGCGAGAGACACATATACAGTGTTGCCCCTTTACGAACCAAAGATTTGGGGAAAGCGAATGTCTGAGTGGCAGTGAATGCAGTTCCAAGGGACAGTGAAAACCAGCTGCAGCATTCCGTGCTGGCAGCTTTCATGTGGGAGAAATCGCTGGATGTTTCGAATTTGGCAGCCGGGCTCTGCTAGAGAGAGACATACATTGTTGCCCAATTACCAAGCAAAGCTTTTGGGGAAAGCGAATGTCTGTGTGGCAGCAAATGCAGTTCCAAGGGACAGTGAAAAACAGCTACAGCTTTCAGTGCTGGCAGCTATCCTGTGGGCGCAATCTCTGGACCTTTCCAATTTGGCAGCCGGGCTCTGCCAGAGAGAGATACAGAGTGTTGCCCCATTAGGAAGCAATGCTTTAGCAGAGCGCGAATGTCTGTGTGCAGCGAATGCAGTTCCAAGGGACAGTGAAAACCAGCTACAGCATTGCGATCTGGCAGCTTTCGTGTTGGAAAAATCGCTGGATGTTTCGAATTTGGCAGCTGGGCTGTGCTAGACAGAGATACACAGTGTTGCCCCATTACAAAGCAAAGCTTTTGGGGAAAGCGAATGTCTGTGTGGCAGTGAATGCAGTTCCAAGGGACAGTGAAAACCAGCTGCAGCATTCCATGCTGGCAGCTTTCATGTGGGAGAAATCGCTGGATGTTTCGAATTTGGCAGCCGGGCTCTGCTAGACAGAGACATACAGTGTTGCCCAAATACCAAGCAAAGCTTTTGGGGAAAGCGAATGTCTGTGTGGCAGCGAATGCAGTTCCAAGGGACAGTGAAAACCAGCTACAGCATTCCGTTCTGTCAGCTTTCGTGTGGGCGCAATCGCTGGACCTTTCGAATTTGGCAGCCGGGCTCTGCGAGAGACACATACACAGTGTTGCCCCTTTACGAACCAAAGCTTTTGGAGAAAGCGAATGCCTGTGTGGCAGCGAATGCAGTTCCAAGGGACAGGGAAAACCAGCTACAGTATTCCGTGCTGGCAGCTTTCGTGTGGGAGAAATGGCTGGACGTTTCGAATTTGGCAGCCGGGCTCTGCGAGAGACACATACACAGTGTTGCCCCATTACGAATCAAAGCTTTTAGGGAAAGCGAATGCCTGTGTGGCAGCGAATGCAGTTCCAAGGGACAGTGAAAACCAGCTACAGCATTCCGTGCTGGCAGCTTTTGTGTGGGAGAAATCGCTGGACGTTTCGATTTTGGCAGCAGGGCTGTGCGAGAGATACATACACAGTGTTGCCCCATTACTAAGCAAAGCTTTTGGGGAAAGCGAATGCCTGTGTGGCAGCGAATGCAGTTCCAAGGGACAGTGAAAACCAGCTACAGCATTCCGTGCTGGCAGCTTTCTTGTGGGAGAAATCGATGGACGTTTCGAATTTGCATCCGGGCTCTGCTAGACAGAGATACACAGTGTTGCCCCTTTACGAACCAAAGCTTTTGCAGAAAGCGAATGCCTGTCTGGCAGGGAATGCGGTTCCAAGGGACAGTGAAAACCAGCTACAGCATTCCGTGCTGGCAGCTTTCGTGTGGGAGAAATCGCTGGACGTTTCGAATTTGGCAGCGGGGCTCTGCGACAGACACTTACACAGTATTGCCACTTACCAAGAAAAGCTTTTGGGGAAAGCGAATGTCTGTGTGGCAGTGAATGCAGTTCCAAGGGACAGTGAAAACCAGCTAGAGCATTCCGTGCTGGCAGCTTTCGTGTGGGAGAAATCGCTGGACATTTCGAATTTGGCAGCTGGGCTCTGCGAGAGACACATACACAGTGTTGCCCCTTTACGAACCAAAGCTTTCGGGGAAAGCGAATGTCTGTGTGGCAGCGAATGCAGTTCCAAGGGACAGTGAAAACCAGCTACAGCATTCCATGCTGGCAGCTTTCGTGTGGGACAAATCGCTGGACGTTTCGAATTTGCAGCCGGGCTCTGCTAGACAGAGATACACAGATTTACCCCTTTACCAACCAAAGCTTTTGCAGAAAGCGAATGTATGTGTGGCAGCGAATGCAGTTCCAAGGGACAGTGAAAACCAGCTACAGCATTGCGTGCTGGCAGCTTTCGTGTGGGAGAAATCGCTGGGCGTTTCGAATTTGACAGCCGGGCTCTGCGAGAGACACATACACAGTGTTGCCCCTTTACGAACCAAAGCTTTCGGGGAAAGCGAATGTCTGTGTGGCAGCGAATGCAGTTCCAAGGGACAGTGAAAACCAGCTACAGCATTCCGTGCTGGCAGCTTTCGTGTGGGAGAAATCGCTGGACGTTTCGAATTTGGCAGCGGGGCTCTGCGACAGACACATACACAGTGTTGCCACTTACCAAGAAAAGCTTTTGGGGAAAGCGAATGTCTGTGTGGCAGCGAATGCAGTTCCAAGGGACAGTGAAAACCAGCTACAGCATTCCGTGCTGGCAGCTTTCTTGTGGGAGAAATCGCTGGACGTTTCGAATTTCACAGCCGGGCTCTGCAACAGTGAGATACACAGTGTTGCCCCTTTACGAACCAAAGCTTTTGGGGAAAGCGAATGTCTGTGTGGCAGCGAATGCAGTTCCAAGGGACAGTGAAAACCAGCTACAGCATTCCGTGGTGGTATCTTTCGTGTGGGAGAAATCGCTGGACGTTTCGAATTTGGCAGCCGGGCTCTGCGAGAGACACATACACAGTGTTGCCCCATTACCAAGAAAACCTTTGGGGAAAGCGAATGTCTGTGTGGCAGCGAATGCAGTTCCAAGGGACAGTGAAAACCAGCTACAGCATTCCGTGCTGGCAGCTTTCCTGTGGGAGATATCGCTGGACGTTTCGAATTTGACAGCCGGGCTCTGCTAGACAGAGATACACAGTGTTGCCCCTTTACGAACCAAAGCTTTTGCAGAAAGCGAATGTCTGTGTGGCAGCGAATGCAGTTCCAAGGGACAGTGGAAACCAGCTACAGCATTCCGTGCTGGCAGCTTTCGTGCGGCGAAATCGCTAGACGTTGAGAAATTGGCAGCCGGGCTCTGCGAGAGACACATACACAGTTTTGCCCCTTTACGAACCAAAGCTTTTGGGGCAAGCGAATGTCTGTGTGGCAGCGAATGCAGTTCCAAGGGACAGTGAAAAGCAGCTACAGCATTCCGTGCTGGCAGCTTTCGTGTGGGAGAAATCGCTGCACGTTTCGAATTTGGCAGCGGGGCTCTGCGACAGACACATACACAGTGTTGCCCCTTTATGAACCAAAGCTTTTGCAGAAAGCGAATGTCTGTGTGGCAGCGAATGCAGTTCCAAGGGACAGTGAAAACCAGCTACAGCATTCCGTGCTGGCAGCTTTCTTGTGGGAGAAATCGCTGGACGTTTCGAATTTGCAGCCGGGCTCTGCTAGACAGAGATACACAGTGTTGCCCCTTTACGAACCAAGGCCTTTGCAGAAAGCAAATGTCTGTGTGGCAGCGAATGCAGTTCCAAGGGACAGTGAAAACCAGCTACAGCATTCCGTGCTGGCAGCTTTCGTGTGGGAGAAATCGCTGGACGTTTCGAATTTGGCAGCTGGGCTCTGCGAGAGACACATACACAGTGTTGCCCCTTTACGAACCAAAGCTTTTGGGGAAAGCGAATGTCTGTGTGGCAGCGAATGCAGTTCCAAGGGACAGTGAAAACCAGCTACAGCATTCCGTGCTGGCAGCTTTCGTGTGGGAGAAATCGCTGGACGTTTCGAATTTGGCAGCCGGGCTCTGCTAGACAGAGATACAGAGTGTTGCCCCTTTACGAGCCAAAGCTTTTGCAGAAAACGAATGTCTGTGTGGCAGCGAATGCAGTTCCAAGGGACAGTGAAAACCAGCTACAGCATTCCGTGCTGGCAGCTTTCGTGTGGGAGAAATCGCTGTACGTTTCGAATTTGGCAGCGGGGCTCTGCGACAGACACATACACAGTGTTGCCACTTACCAAGAAAAGCCTTTGGGGAAAGCGAATGTCTGTGTGGCAGCGAATGCAGTTCCAAGGGACAGTGAAAACCAGCTACAGCATTCCGTGCTGGCAGCTTTCTTGTGGGAGAAATCGCTGGACGTATCGAATTTGCAGCCGGGCTCTGCTAGACAGAGATACACAGTGTTGCCCCTTTACGAACCAAAGCTTTCGGGGAAAGCGAATGTCTGTGTGGCAGCGAATGCAGTTCCAAGGGACAGTGAAAACGAGCTAGAGCATTCCGTGCTGGCAGCTTTCGTGTGGGAGAAATCGCTGGACGTTTCAAATTTGGCAGCTGGGCTCTGCGAGAGACACATACACAGTGTTGCCCCTTTACGAACCAAAGCTTTCGGGGAAAGCGAATGTCTGTGTGGCAGCGAATGCAGTTCCAAGGGACAGTGAAAACCAGCTACAGCATTCCGTGCTGGCAGCTTTCGTGTGGGAGAAATCGCTGGACGTTTCGAATTTGCAGCCGAGCTCTGCTCGACAGAGATACACAGTGTTGCCTCTTTACGAACCAAAGCTTTTGGGGAAAGCGAATGTCTGTGTGGCAGCGAATGCAGTTCCAAGGGCCAGTGAAAACCAGCTACAGCATTCCGTGCTGGCAGCTTTCGTGTGGGAGAAATCGCTGGACGTTTGGAATTTGGCAGCCGGGCTCTGCGAGAGAGAGATACACATTATTGCCACATACCAAGAGAAGCTTTTGGGGAAAGCGAATGTCTGTGTGGCAGTGAATGCAGTTCCAAGGGACAGTGAAAACCAGCTACAGCATTCCGTGCTGGCAGCTTTCGATGGGAGAAATCGCTGGACGTTTCGAATTTGGCATCCGGGCTCTGCTAGACAGAGATACACAGTGTTGCCCCTTTACGAACCAAAGCTTTTGGGGAAAGCGAATGTCTGTGTGGCAGCGAATGCAGTTCCAAGGGACAGTGAAAACCAGCTACAGCATTCCGTGCTGGCAGCTTTCTTGTGGGAGAAATCGCTGGACGTTTCGAATTTGGCAGCCGGGCTCTGCTAGACAGAGATACACAGTGTTGCCTCTTTACGAACCAAAGCTTTTGCAGAAAGCGAATGTCTGTGTGGCAGCGAATGCAGTTCCAAGGGACAGTGAAAAGCAGCTACAGCATTCCGTGCTGGCAGCTTTCGTGTGGGAGAAATTGCTGGACGTTTCCAATTTGGCAGCCGGGCTCTGCGAGAGACACATACACAGTGTTGCCCCATTACCAAGAAAACCTTTGGGGAAAGCGAATGTCTGTGTGGCAGCGAATGCAGTTCCAAGGGACAGTGAAAACCAGCTACAGCATTCCGTGCTGGCAGCTTTCGTGTGGGCGCAATCGCTGGACTTTTCAAATTTGACAGCCGGGCTCTGCGAGAGACACATACACAGTGTTGCCCCTTTACGAACCAAAGCTTGCGGGGAAAGCGAATGTCTGTGTGGCAGCGAATGCAGTTCCAAGGGACAGTGAAAACCAGCTACAGCATTCCGTGCTGGCAGCTTTCGTGTGGCGAAATTGCTAGACGTTGAGAAATTGGCAGCCGGGCGCTGCGAGAGAGAGATACACATTATTGCCACTTACCAATAAAAGCTTTTGGGGAAAGCGAATGTCTGTGTGGCAGCGAATGCAGTTCCAAGGGACAGTGAAAACCAGCTACAGCATTCCGTGCTGGCAGCTTTCGTGTGGGAGAAATCGCTGGACGTTTCGAATTTGGCAGCCGGGCTCTGCGAGAGACACATACACAGTGTTGCCCCATTACCAAGAAAACCTTTGGGGAAAGCGAATGTCTGTGTGGCAGCGAATGCAGTTCCAAGGGACAGTGAAAACCAGCTACAGCATTCCGTGCTGGCAGCTTTCGTGTGGGAGATATCGCTGGACATTTCGAATTTGACAGCCGGGCTCTGCTAGACAGAGATACACAGTGTTGCCCCTTTACGAACCAAAGCTTTTGCAGAAAGCGAATGTCTGTGTGGCAGCGAATGCAGTTCCAAGGGACAGTGAAAACCAGCTACAGCATTCCGTGCTGGCATCTTTCGTGTGGGAGAAATCGCTGGACGTTACGAATTTCACAGCCGGGATCTACAACAGTGAGATATACAGTGTTGCGCCTTTACGAACCAAAGCTTTTGGGGAAAGCGAATGTCTGTGTGGCAGCGAATGCAGTTCCAAGGGACAGTAAAAACCAGCTACAGCATTCCGTGGTGGTAGCTTTCGTGTGGGAGAAATCGCTGCACGTTTCGAATTTGGCAGCGGGGCTCTGCGACAGACACATACACAGTGTTGCCCCTTTACGAACCAAAGCTTTTGCAGAAAGCGAATGTCTGTGTGGCAGCGAATGCAGTTCCAAGGGACAGTGAAAACCATCTACAGCATTCCGTGCTGGCAGCTTTCTTGTGGGAGAAATCGCTGGACGTTTCGAATTTGCAGCCGGGCTCTGCTAGACAGAGATACACAGTGTTGCCCCTTTACGAACCAAGGCCTTTGCAGAAAGCAAATGTCTGTGTGGCAGCGAATGCAGTTCCAAGGGACAGTGAAAACCAGCTAGAGCATTCCGTGCTGGCAGCTTTCGTGTGGGAGAAATCGCTGGACGTTTCGAATTTGGCAGCTGGGCTCTGCGAGAGACACATACACAGTGTTGCCCCTTTACGAACCAAAGCTTTCGGGGAAAGCGAATGTCTGTGTGGCAGCGAATGCAGTTCCAAGGGACAGTGAAAACCAGCTACAGCATTCCGTGCTGGCAGCTTTCGTGTGGGAGAAATCGCTGGAAGTTTCGAATTTGGCAGCCGGGCTCTGCTAGACAGAGATACACAGTGTTGCCCCTTTACGAACCAAAGCTTTTGCAGAAAGCGAATGTCTGTGTGGCAGCGAATGCAGTTCCAAGGGACAGTGAAAAGCAGCTACAGCATTCCGTGCTGGCAGCTTTCGTGTGGGAGAAATCGCTGGACGTTTCGAATTTGGCAGCGGGGCTCTGCGACAGACACATACACAATGTTGCCACTTACCAAGAAAAGCTTTTGGGGAAAGCGAATGTCTGTGTGGCAGCGAATGCAGTTCCAAGGGACAGTGAAAACCAGCTACAGCATTCCGTGCTGGCAGCTTTCGTGTGGGAGAAATCGCTGGACGTTTCGAATTTGGCAGCTGGGCTCTGCGAGAGACACATACACAGTGTTGCCCCTTACGAACCAAAGCTTTCGGGGAAAGCGAATGTCTGTGTGGCAGCGAATGCAGTTCCAAGGGACAGTGAAAACCAGCTACAGCATTCCGTGCTGGCAGCTTTCGTGTGGAAGAAATCGCTGGACGTTTCGAATTTGGCAGCCGGGCTCTGCGAGAGAGAGATACACATTATTGCCACTTACCAAGAAAAGCTTTTGGGGAAAGCGAATGTCTGTGTGGCAGCGAATGCAGTTCCAAGGGACAGTGAAAACCAGCTACAGCTTTCTGTGCTGGTAGCTTTCGTATGGGCGCAATCGCTGGACGTTTCAAATTTGGCAGCCGGGCTCTGCGAGAGACACATACACAGTGTTGCCCCTTTACGAACTAAAGCTTTTGGGGCAAGCGAATGTCTGTGTGGCAGCGAATGCAGTTCCAAGGGACAGTGAAAACCAGCTACAGCATTCCGTGCTGGCAGCTTTCGTGTGGGAGAAATCGCTGGACGTTTCGAATTTGCATCCGGGCTCTGCTAGACAGAGATACACACAGTGTTGCCCCTTTACGAACAAAAGCTTTTGGGGAAAGCGAATGCCTGTGTGGCAGGGAATGCAGTTCCAAGGGACAGTGAAAACCAGCTACAGCATTCCGTGCTGGCAGCTTTCGTGTGGGAGAAATCGCTGGACGTTTCGAATTTGGCAGCGGGGCTCTGCGACAGACACTTACACAGTATTGCCACTTACCAAGAAAAGCTTTTGGGGAAAGCGAATGTCTGTGTGGCAGTGAATGCAGTTCCAAGGGACAGTGAAAACCAGCTAGAGCATTCCGTGCTGGCAGCTTTCGTGTGGGAGAAATCGCTGGACGTTTCGAATTTGGCAGCTGGGCTCTGCGAGAGACACATACACAGTGTTGCCCCTTTACGAACCAAAGCTTTTGGGGAAAGCGAATGTCTGTGTGGCAGCGAATGCAGTTCCAAGGGACAGTGAAAACCAGCTACAGCATTCCGTGCTGGCAGCTTTCGTGTGGGAGAAATCGCTGGACGTTTCGAATTTGTAGTCGAGCTCTGCTAGACAGAGATACACAGATTTGCCCCTTTACCAAGCAAAGCTTTTGCAGAAAGCGAATGTCTGTGTGGCAGCGAATGCAGTTCCAAGGGACAGTGAAAACCAGCTACAGCATTCCGTGCTGGAAGCTTTCGTGTGTGAGAAAGCGCTGGACGGTTCGAATTTGGCAGCCGGGCTATGCGAGAGAGAGATACACATTATTTCCACTTACCAAGAAAAGCTTTTGGGGAAAGCGAATGTCTGTGTGGCAGTGAATGCAGTTCCAAGGGACAGCGAAAACCATGTACAGCATTCCGTGCTGGCATCTTTCGTGTGGGAGAAATCGCTGGACGTTTCGAATTTCACAGCCGGGATCTACAACAGTGAGATATACAGTGTTGCGCCTTTACGAACCAAAGCTTTTGGGGAAAGCGAATGTCTGTGTGGCAGCGAATGCAGTTCCAAGGGACAGTAAAAACCAGCTACAGCATTCCGTGGTGGTAGCTTTCGTGTGGGAGAAATCGCTGGACGTTTCGAATTTGGCAGCCGGGCTCTGCGAGAGACACATACACAGTGTTGCCCCATTACCAAGAAAACCTTTGGGGAAAGCGAATGTCTGTGTGGCAGCGAATGCAGTTCCAAGGGACAGTGAAAACCAGCTACAGCATTCCGTGCTGGCAGCTTTCGTGTGGGAGAAATCGCTGGACGTTTCGAATTTGACAGCCGGGCTCTGCTAGACAGAGATACACATTGTTGCCCCTTTACGAACCAAAGTTTTTGCAGAAAGCGAATGTCTGTGTGGCAGCGAATGCAGTTCCAAGGGACAGTGAAAACCAGCTAGAGCATTCCGTGCTGGCAGCTTTCGTGTGGGAGAAATTGCTGGACGTTTCCAATTTGGCAGCCGGGCTCTGCGAGAGACACATACACAGTGTTGCCCCATTACCAAGAAAACCTTTGGGGAAAGCGAATGTCTGTGTGGCAGCGAATGCAGTTCCAAGGGACAGTGAAAACCAGCTACAGCATTCCGTGCTGGCATCTTCCGTGTGGGAGAAATCGCTGGACGTTTCGAATTTCACAGCCGGGCTCTGCAACAGTGAGATACAAAGTGTTGCCCCTTTACGAACCAAAGCTTTTGGGGAAAGCGAATGTCTATGTGGCAGCGAATGCAGTTCCAAGGGACATTGAAAACCAGCTACAGCATTCCGTGGTAGTATCTTTCGTGTGGGAGAAATCGCTGGACGTTTCGAATTTGGCAGCCGGGCTCTGTGAGAGACACATACACAGTGTTGCCCCATTACCAAGAAAACCTTTGGGGAAAGCGAATGTCTGTGTGGCAGCGAATGCAGTTCCAAGGGACAGTGAAAACCAGCTACAGCATTCCGTGCTGGCAGCTTTCGTGTGGGAGATATCGCTGGACGTTTCGAATTTGACAGCCGGGCTCTGCTAGACAGAGATACACAGTGTTGCCCCTTTACGAACCAAAGCTTTTGCAGAAAGCGAATGTCTGTGTGGCAGCGAATGCAGTTCCAAGGGACAGTGAAAACCAGCTACAGCATTCCGTGCTGGCAGCTTTCGTGTGGGCGCAATCGCTGGACTTTTCAAATTTGGCAGCCGGGCTCTGCGAGAGATACATACACAGTTTTGCCCCTTTACGAACCAAAGCTTGCGGGGAAAGCGAATGTCTGTGTGGCAGCGAATGCAGTTCCAAGGGACAGTGAAAACCAGCTACAGCATTCCGTGCTGGCAGCTTTCGTGTGGCGAAATTGCTAGACGTTGAGAAATTGGCAGCCGGGCGCTGCGAGAGAGAGATACACATTATTGCCACTTACCAAGAAAAGCTTTTGGGGAAAGCGAATGTCTGTGTGGCAGCGAATGCAGTTCCAAGGGACAGTGAAAACCAGCTACAGCATTCCGTGCTGGCAGCTTTCGTGTGGGAGAAATCGCTGGACGTTTCGAATTTGGCAGCCGGGCTCTGCGAGAGACACATACACAGTGTTGCCCCATTACCAAGAAAACCTTTGGGGAAAGCGAATGTCTGTGTGGCAGCGAATGCAGTTCCAAGGGACAGTGAAAACCAGCTACAGCATTCCGTGCTGGCAGCTTTCGTGTGGGAGAAATCGCTGGACGTTTCGAATTTGACAGCCGGGCTGTGCTAGACAGAGATACACAGTGTTGCCCCTTTACGAACCAAAGTTTTTGCAGAAAGCGAATGTCGGTGTGGCAGCGAATGCAGTTCCAAGGGACAGTGAAAACCAGCTACAGCATTCCGTGCTGGCAGCTTTCGTGTGGGAGAAATCGCTGGACGTTTCGAATTTGGCAGCGGGGCTCTGCGACAGACACATACACAGTGTTGCCACTTACCAAGAAAAGCTTTCGGGGAAAGCGAATGTCTGTGTGGCAGCGAATGCAGTTCCAAGGGACAGTGAAAACCAGCTACAGCATTCCGTGCTGGCAGCTTTCGTGTGGGAGAAATCGCTGGACGTTTCGAATTTGAGAGCCGGGCTCTGCTAGACAGAGATTCAGAGTGTTGCCCCTTTACGAACCAAAGCTTTTGCAGAAAGCGAATGTCTGTGTGGCAGCGAATGCAGTTCCAAGGGACAGTGACAACCAGCTACAGCATTCCGTGCTGGCAGCTTTCGTGTGGGAGAAATTGCTGGACGTTTCGAATTTGGCAGCCGGGCTCTGCGAGAGAGAGATACACATTATTGCCACTTACCAAGAAAAGCTTTTGGGGAAAGCAAATGTCTGTGTGGCAGTGAATGCAGTTCCAAGGGACAGTGAAAACCAGCTACAGCATTCCGTGCTGGCAGCTTTCGTGTGGGAGAAATCGCTGGACGTTTCGAATTTGACAGCCGGGCTCTGCAAGAGACACATACACAGTGTTGCCCCTTTACGAATCAAAGCTTTTGGGGAAAGCGAATGTCTGTGTGGCAGCGAATGCAGTTCCAAGGGACAGTGAAAACCAGCTACAGCTTTCTGTGCTGGTAGCTTTCGTGTGGGCGCAATCGCTGGACGTTTCAAATTTGGCAGCCGGGCTCTGCGAGAGACACATACACAGTGTTGCCCCTTTACGAACTAAAGCTTTTGGGGCAAGCGAATGTCTGTGTGGCAGCGAATGCAGTTCCAAGGGACAGTGAAAACCAGCTACAGCATTCCGTGCTGGCAGCTTTCGTGTGGGAGAAATTGCTGGATGTTTCGAATTTGGCAGCGGGGCTCTGCGAGAGACACATACACAGTGTTGCCCCATTACCAAGAAAACCTTTGGGGAAAGCGAATGTCTGTGTGGCAGCGAATGCAGTTCCAAGGGACAGTGAAAACCAGCTACAGCATTCCGTGCTGGCAGCTTTCGTGTGGGAGAAATCGCTGGACGTTTTGAATTTGGCAGCCAGGCTCTGCTAGACAGAGATACACAGTGTTGCCCCTTTACGAACCAAAGCTTTTGCAGAAACCGAATGTCTGTGTGGCAGCGAATGCAGTTCCAAGGGACAGTGAAAACCAGCTACAGCATTCCGTGCTGGCAGCTTTCGTGTGGGAGATATCGCTGGACGTTTCGAATTTGACAGCCGGGCTCTGCTAGACAGAGATACACAGTGTTGCCCCTTTACGAACCAAAGCTTTTGCAGAAAGCGAATGTCTGTGTGGCAGCGAATGCAGTTCCAAGGGATAGTGAAAACCAGCTAGAGCATTCCGTGCTGGCAGCTTTCGTGTGGCGAAATCGCTAGACGTTGAGAAATTGGCAGCCGGGCTCTGCGAGAGACACATACACAGTTTTGCCCCTTTATGAACCAAAGCTTTTGGGGAAAGCGAATGTCTGTGTGGCAGCGAATGCAGTTCCAAGGGACAGTGAAAACCAGCTACAGCATTCCGTGCTGGCAGCTTTCGTGTGGGAGAAATCACTGCATGTTTCGAATTTGGCAGCCGGGCTCTGCGACAAACACATACACAGTGTTGCCCCTTTACGAACCAAAGCTTTTGCAGAAAGCGAATGTCTGTGTGGCAGCGAATGCAGTTCCAAGGGACAGTGAAAACCATCTACAGCATTCCGTGCTGGCAGCTTTCTTGTGGGAGAAATCGCTGGACGTTTCGAATTTGCAGCCGGGCTCTGCTAGACAGAGATACACAGTGTTGCCCCTTTACGAACAAAGGCCTTTGCAGAAAGCAAATGTCTGTGTGGCAGCGAATGCAGTTCCAAGGGACAGTGAAAACCAGCTAGAGCATTCCGTGCTGGCAGCTTTCGTGTGGGAGAAATCGCTGGACGTTTCGAATTTGGCAGCTGGGCTCTGCGAGAGACACATACACAGTGTTGCCCCTTTACGAACCAAAGCTTTCGGGGAAAGCGAATGTCTGTGTGGCAGCGAATGCAGTTCCAAGGGACAGTGAAAACCAGCTAGAGCATTCCGTGCTGGCAGCTTTCGTGTGGGAGATATCGCTGGACGTTTCGAATTTGACAGCCGGGCTCTGCTAGACAGAGATACACAGTGTTGCCCCTTTACGAACCAAAGCTTTTGCAGAAAGCGAATGTCTGTGTGGCAGCGAATGCAGTTCCAAGGGACAGTGAAAACCAGCTACAGCATTCCGTGCTGGCAGCTTTCGTGTGGGCGCAATCGCTGGACTTTTCAAATTTGGCAGCCGGGCTCTGCGAGAGACACATACACAGTTTTGCCCCTTTACGAACCAAAGCTTGCGGGGAAAGCGAATGTCTGTGTGGCAGCGAATGCAGTTCCAAGGGACAGTGAAAACCAGCTACAGCATTCCGTGCTGGCAGCTTTCGTGTGGCGAAATTGCTAGACGTTGAGAAATTGGCAGCCGGGCTCTGCGAGAGAGAGATACACATTATTGCCACTTACCAAGAAAAGCTTTTGGGGAAAGCGAATGTCTGTGTGGCAGCGAATGCAGTTCCAAGGGACAGTGAAAACCAGCTACAGCATTCCGTGCTGGCAGCTTTCGTGTGGGAGAAATCACTGCATGTTTCGAATTTGGCAGCGGGGCTCTGCGACAAACACATACACAGTGTTGCCCCTTTACGAACCAAAGCTTTTGCAGAAAGCGAATGTCTGTGTGGCAGCGAATGCAGTTCCAAGGGACAGTGAAAACCATCTACAGCATTCCGTGCTGGCAGCTTTCTTGTGGGAGAAATCGCTGGACGTTTCGAATTTGCAGCCGGGCTCTGCTAGACAGAGATACACAGTGTTGCCCCTTTACGAACAAAGGCCTTTGCAGAAAGCAAATGTCTGTGTGGCAGCGAATGCAGTTCCAAGGGACAGTGAAAACCAGGTACAGCATTCCGTGCTGGCAGCTTTCGTGTGGGAGAAATCGCTGGACGTTTCGAATTTGGCAGCTGGGCTCTGCGAGAGACACATACACAGTGTTGCCCCTTTACGAACCAAAGCTTTCGGGGAAAGCGAATGTCTGTGTGGCAGCGAATGCAGTTCCAAGGGACAGTGAAAACCAGCTAGAGCATTCCGTGCTGGCAGCTTTCGTGTGGGAGATATCGCTGGACGTTTCGAATTTGACAGCCGGGCTCTGCTAGACAGAGATACACAGTGTTGCCCCTTTACGAACCAAAGCTTTTGCAGAAAGCGAATGTCTGTGTGGCAGCGAATGCAGTTCCAAGGGACAGTGAAAACCAGCTACAGCATTCCGTGCTGGCAGCTTTCGTGTGGGCGCAATCGCTGGACTTTTCAAATTTGGCAGCCGGGCTCTGCGAGAGACACATACACAGTTTTGCCCCTTTACGAACCAAAGCTTGCGGGGAAAGCGAATGTCTGTGTGGCAGCGAATGCAGTTCCAAGGGACAGTGAAAACCAGCTACAGCATTCCGTGCTGGCAGCTTTCGTGTGGCGAAATTGCTAGACGTTGAGAAATTGGCAGCCGGGCGCTGCGAGAGAGAGATACACATTATTGCCACTTACCAAGAAAAGCTTTTGGGGAAAGCGAATGTCTGTGTGGCAGCGAATGCAGTTCCAAGGGACAGTGAAAACCAGCTACAGCATTCCGTGCTGGCAGCTTTCGTGTGGGAGAAATCGCTGGACGTTTCGAATTTGGCAGCCGGGCTCTGCGAGAGACACATACACAGTGTTGCCCCATTACCAAGAAAACCTTTGGGGAAAGCGAATGTCTGTGTGGCAGCGAATGCAGTTCCAAGGGACAGTGAAAACCAGCTACAGCATTCCGTGCTGGCAGCTTTCGTGTGGGAGAAATCGCTGGACGTTTCGAATTTGACAGCCGGGCTGTGCTAGACAGAGATGCACAGTGTTGCCCCTTTACGAACCAAAGTTTTTGCAGAAAGCGAATGTCGGTGTGGCAGCGAATGCAGTTCCAAGGGACAGTGAAAACCAGCTACAGCATTCCGTGCTGGCAGCTTTCGTGTGGGAGAAATCGCTGGACGTTTCGAATTTGGCAGCGGGGCTCTGCGACAGACACATACACAGTGTTGCCACTTACCAAGAAAAGCTTTCGGGGAAAGCGAATGTCTGTGTGGCAGCGAATGCAGTTCCAAGGGACAGTGAAAACCAGCTACAGCATTCCGTGCTGGCAGCTTTCGTGTGGGAGAAATCGCTGGACGTTTCGAATTTGAGAGCCGGGCTCTGCTAGACAGAGATTCAGAGTGTTGCCCCTTTACGAACCAAAGCTTTTGCAGAAAGCGAATGTCTGTGTGGCAGCGAATGCAGTTCCAAGGGACAGTGACAACCAGCTACAGCATTCCGTGCTGGCAGCTTTCGTGTGGGAGAAATCGCTGGACGTTTCGAATTTGGCAGCCGGGCTCTGCGAGAGAGAGATACACATTATTGCCACTTACCAAGAAAAGCTTTTGGGGAAAGCAAATGTCTGTGTGGCAGTGAATGCAGTTCCAAGGGACAGTGAAAACCAGCTACAGCATTCCGTGCTGGCAGCTTTCGTGTGGGAGAAATCGCTGGACGTTTCGAATTTGACAGCCGGGCTCTGCAAGAGACACATACACAGTGTTGCCCCTTTACGAATCAAAGCTTTTGGGGAAAGCGAATGTCTGTGTGGCAGCGAATGCAGTTCCAAGGGACAGTGAAAACCAGCTACAGCTTTCTGTGCTGGTAGCTTTCGTGTGGGCGCAATCGCTGGACGTTTCAAATTTGGCAGCCGGGCTCTGCGAGAGACACATACACAGTGTTGCCCCTTTACGAACTAAAGCTTTTGGGGCAAGCGAATGTCTGTGTGGCAGCGAATGCAGTTCCAAGGGACAGTGAAAACCAGCTACAGCATTCCGTGCTGGCAGCTTTCGTGTGGGAGAAATTGCTGGATGTTTCGAATTTGGCAGCGGGGCTCTGCGAGAGACACATACACAGTGTTGCCCCATTACCAAGAAAACCTTTGGGGAAAGCGAATGTCTGTGTGGCAGCGAATGCAGTTCCAAGGGACAGTGAAAACCAGCTACAGCATTCCGTGCTGGCAGCTTTCGTGTGGGAGAAATCGCTGGACGTTTTGAATTTGGCAGCCAGGCTCTGCTAGACAGAGATACACAGTGTTGCCCCTTTACGAACCAAAGCTTTTGCAGAAACCGAATGTCTGTGTGGCAGCGAATGCAGTTCCAAGGGACAGTGAAAACCAGCTACAGCATTCCGTGCTGGCAGCTTTCGTGTGGGAGATATCGCTGGACGTTTCGAATTTGACAGCCGGGCTCTGCTAGACAGAGATACACAGTGTTGCCCCTTTACGAACCAAAGCTTTTGCAGAAAGCGAATGTCTGTGTGGCAGCGAATGCAGTTCCAAGGGATAGTGAAAACCAGCTAGAGCATTCCGTGCTGGCAGCTTTCGTGTGGCGAAATCGCTAGACGTTGAGAAATTGGCAGCCGGGCTCTGCGAGAGACACATACACAGTTTTGCCCCTTTACGAACCAAAGCTTTTGGGGAAAGCGAATGTCTGTGTGGCAGCGAATGCAGTTCCAAGGGACAGTGAAAACCAGCTACAGCATTCCGTGCTGGCAGCTTTCGTGTGGGAGAAATCACTGCATGTTTCGAATTTGGCAGCGGGGCTCTGCGACAAACACATACACAGTGTTGCCCCTTTACGAACCAAAGCTTTTGCAGAAAGCGAATGTCTGTGTGGCAGCGAATGCAGTTCCAAGGGACAGTGAAAACCATCTACAGCATTCCGTGCTGGCAGCTTTCTTGTGGGAGAAATCGCTGGACGTTTCGAATTTGCAGCCGGGCTCTGCTAGACAGAGATACACAGTGTTGCCCCTTTACGAACAAAGGCCTTTGCAGAAAGCAAATGTCTGTGTGGCAGCGAATGCAGTTCCAAGGGACAGTGAAAACCATCTAGAGCATTCCGTGCTGGCAGCTTTCGTGTGGGAGAAATCGCTGGACGTTTCGAATTTGGCAGCTGGGCTCTGCGAGAGACACATACACAGTGTTGCCCCTTTACGAACCAAAGCTTTCGGGGAAAGCGAATGTCTGTGTGGCAGCGAATGCAGTTCCAAGGGACAGTGAAAACCAGCTACAGCATTCCGTGCTGGCAGCTTTCGTGTGGGAGAAATCGCTGGAAGTTTCGAATTTGGCAGCCGGGCTCTGCTAGACAGAGATACACAGTGTTGCCCCTTTACGAACCAAAGCTTTTGCAGAAAGCGAATGTCTGTGTGGCAGCGAATGCAGTTCCAAGGGATAGTGAAAACCAGCTACAGCATTCCGTGCTGGCAGCTTTCGTGTGGGAGAAATCGCTGGACGTTTCGAATTTGGCAGCGGGGCTCTGCGACAGACACATACACAATGTTGCCACTTACCAAGAAAAGCTTTTGGGGAAAGCGAATGTCTGTGTGGCAGCGAATGCAGTTCCAAGGGACAGTGAAAACCAGCTACAGCATTCCGTGCTGGCAGCTTTCTTGTGGGAGAAATCGCTGGACGTTTCGAATTTGCAGCCGGGCTCTGCTAGACAGAGATACACAGTGTTGCCCCTTTACGTACCAAAGCTTTTGCAGAAAGCGAATGTCTGTGTGGCAGCGAATGCAGTTCCAAGGGACAGTGAAAACCAGCTACAGCATTCCGTGCTGGCAGCTTTCGTGTGGGAGAAATCGCTGGACGTTTCGAATTTGGCAGCCGGGCTCTGCGAGAGACACATACACAGTGTTGCCCCTTTACGAACCAAAGCTTTCGGGGAAAGCGAATGTCTGTGTGGCAGCGAATGCAGTTCCAAGGGACAGTGAAAACCAGCTACAGCATTCCGTGCTGGCAGCTTTCGTGTGGGAGAAATCGCTGGACGTTTCGAACTTGGCAGCCGGGCTCTGCTAGACAGAGATACAGAGTGTTGCCCCTTTACGAACCAAAGCTTTTGCAGAAAGCGAATGTCTGTGTGGCAGCGAATGCAGTTCCAAGGGACAGTGAAAACCAGCTACAGCATTCCGTGCTGGCAGCTTTCGTGTGGGAGAAATCGCTGGACGTTTCGAATTTGGCAGCCGGGCTCTGCGAGAGAGAGATACACATTATTGCCACTTACCAAGAAAAGCTTTTGGGGAAAGCGAATGTCTGTGTGGCAGTGAATGCAGTTCCAAGGGACAGTGAAAACCAGCTACAGCATTCCGTGCTGGCAGCTTTCGTGTGGGAGAAATCGCTGGACGTTTCGAATTTGACAGCCGGGCTCTGCAAGAGACACATACACAGTGTTGCCCCTTTACGAATCAAAGCTTTTAGGGAAAGCGAATGTCTGTGTGGCAGCGAATGCAGTTCCAAGGGACAGTGAAAACCAGCTACAGCTTTCTGTGCTGGTAGCTTTCGTGTGGGCGCAATCGCTGGACGTTTCAAATTTGGCAGCCGGGCTCTGCGAGAGACACATACACAGTGTTGCCCCTTTACGAACTAAAGCTTTTGGGGCAAGCGAATGTCTGTGTGGCAGCGAATGCAGTTCCAAGGGACAGTGAAAACCAGCTACAGCATTCCGTGCTGGCAGCTTTCGTGTGAGAGAAATTGCTGGATGTTTCGAATTTGGCAGCGGGGCTCTGCGAGAGACACATACACAGTGTTGCCCGATTACCAAGAAAACCTTTGGGGAAAGCGAATGTCTGTGTGGCAGCGAATGCAGTTCCAAGGGACAGTGAAAACCAGCTACAGCATTCCGTGCTGGCAGCTTTCGTGTGGGAGAAATCGCTGGACGTTTTGAATTTGGCAGCCAGGCTCTGCTAGACAGAGATACACAGTGTTGCCCCTTTACGAACCAAAGCTTTTGCAGAAACCGAATGTCTGTGTGGCAGCGAATGCAGTTCCAAGGGACAGTGAAAACCAGCTACAGCATTCCGTGCTGGCAGCTTTCGTGTGGGAGAAATCGCTGGACGTTTCGAATTTGGCAGCGGGGCTCTGCGACAGACACATACACAGTGTTGCCACTTACCAAGAAAAGCTTTTGGGGAAAGCGAATGTCTGTGTGGCAGCGAATGCAGTTCCAAGGGACAGTGAAAACCAGCTACAGCATTCCGTGCTGGCAGCTTTCGTGTGGGAGAAATCGCTGGACGTTTGGAATTTGGCAGCCGGGCTCTGCGAGAGAGAGATACACATTATTGCCACTTACCAAGAAAAGCTTTTGGGGAAAGCGAATGTCTGTGTGGCAGTGAATGCAGTTCCAAGGGACAGTGAAAACCAGCTACAGCATTCCGTGCTGGCAGCTTTCGTGTGGGAGAAATCGCTGGACATTTCGAATTTGACAGCCGGGCTCTGCGAGAGACACATACACAGTGTTGCCCCATTACCAAGAAAACCTTTGGGGAAAGCGAATGTCTGTGTGGCAGCGAATGCTGTTCCAAGGGACAGTGAAAACCAGCTACAGCATTCCGTGCTGGCAGCTTTCGATGGGAGAAATCGCTGGACGTTTCGAATTTGGCAGCCGGGCTCTGCTAGACAGAGATACACAGTGTTGCCCCTTTACGAACCAAAGCTTTTGGGGAAAGCGAATGTCTGTGTGGCAGCGAATGCAGTTCCAAGGGACAGTGAAAACCAGCTACAGCATTCCGTGCTGGCAGCTTTCATGTGGGCGTAATCGCTGGACGTTTAGAATTTGGCAGCCAGGCTCTGCGACAGACACATGCACAGTATTGCCACTTACCAAGCAATGCTTTTGGGGAAAGCGAATGTCTGTGTGGCAGTGAATGCAGTTCCAAGGGACAGTGAAAACCAGGTACAGCATTCCGTGCTGGCAGCTTTCGTGTGGGCACAATCGCTGGACGTTTCGAAATTGGCAGCCGGGCTCTGCAAGAGACACATACACAGTGTTGCTCCTTTACGAACCAAAGCTTTTGGGGAAAGCGAATGTCTCTGTGGCAGCGAATGCAGTTCCAAGGGACAGTGAAAACCAGCTACAGCATTCCGTGCTGGCAGCTTTCGTGTGCCGCAATTGCTAGACGTTGAGAAATTGGCAGCCGGGCTCTGCGAGAGACACATACACAGTTTTGCCCCTTTACGAACCAAAGCTTTTGGGGCAAGCGAATGTCTGTGTGGCAGCGAATGCAGTTCCAAGGGACAGTGAAAACCAGCTACAGCATTCCGTGCTGGCAGCTTTCGTGTGGGAGAAATTGCTGGACGTTTCGAATTTGGCAGCCGGGCTCTGCGAGAGACACATACACAATGTTGCCACTTACCAAGAAAAGCTTTTGGGGAAAGCGAATGTCTGTGTGGCAGCGAATGCAGTTCCAAGGGACAGTGAAAAGCAGCTACAGCATTCCGTGCTGGCAGCTTTCGTGTGGGAGAAATTGCTGGACGTTTCGAATTTGGCAGCCGGGCTCTGCGAGAGACACATACACAGTGTTGGCCCATTACCAAGAAAACCTTTGGGGAAAGCGAATGTCTGTGTGGCAGCGAATGCAGTTCCAAGGGACAGTAAAACCAGTTACAGCATTCCGTGCTGGCAGCTTTCGTGTGGGAGAAATCGCTGGACGTTTCGAATTTGCAGCCGGGCTCTGCTAGACAGATATACAAGGTGTTGCCCCTTTACGAACCAAAGCTTTTGGGGAAAGCGAATGTCTGTGTGGCAGCGAATGCAGTTCCAAGGGACAGTGAAAACCAGCTACAGCATTCCGTGCTGGCAGCTTTCGTGTGGGAGAAATCGCGGGACGTTTGGAATTTGGCAGCCGGGCTCTGCGAGAGAGAGATACACATTATTGCCACTTACCAAGAAAAGCTTTTGGGGAAAGCGAATGTCTGTGTGGCAGTGAATGCAGTTCCAAGGGACAGTGAAAACCAGCTACAGCATTCCGTGCTGGCAGCTTTCGTGTGGGAGAAATCGCTGGACATTTCGAATTTGACAGCCGGGCTCTGCGAGAGACACATACACAGTGTTGCCCCATTACCAAGAAAACCTTTGGGGAAAGCGAATGTCTGTGTGGCAGCGAATGCTGTTCCAAGGGACAGTGAAAACCAGCTACAGCATTCCGTGCTGGCAGCTTTCAATGGGAGAAATCGCTGGACGTTTCGAATTTGGCAGCCGGGCTCTGCTAGACAGAGATACACAGTGTTGCCCCTTTACGAACCAAAGCTTTTGGGGAAAGCGAATGTCTGTGTGGCAGCGAATGCAGTTCCAAGGGACAGTGAAAACCAGCTACAGCATTCCGTGCTGGCAGCTTTCGTGTGGGAGAAATCGCTGGACGTTACCAATTTGGCAGCCGGGCTCTGCGACAGACACATGCACAGTATTGCCACTTACCAAGCAATGCTTTTGGGGAAAGCGAATGTCTGTGTGGCAGCGAATGCAGTTCCAAGGGACAGTGAAAACCAGCTACAGCATTCCGTGCTGGCAGCTTTCGTGTGGCGCAATTGCTAGACGTTGAGAAATTGGCAGCCGGGCTCTGCGAGAGACACATACACAGTTTTGCCCCTTTACCAACCAAAGCTTTTGGGGCAAGCGAATGTCTGTGTGGCAGCGAATGCAGTTCCAAGGGACAGTGAAAACCAGCTACAGCATTCCGTGGTGGCAGCTTTCGTGTGGGAGAAATTGCTGGACGTTTCGAATTTGGCAGCCGGGCTCTGCGAGAGACACATACACAGTGTTGGCCCATTACCAAGAAAACCTTTGGGGAAAGCGGATGTCTGTGTGGCAGCGAATGCAGTTCCAAGGGACAGTGAAAACCAGCTACAGCATTCCGTGCTGGCAGCTTTCGTGTGGGAGAAATCGCTGGACGTTTTGAATTTGGCAGCCAGGCTCTGCTAGACAGAGATACACAGTGTTGCCCCTTTACGAACCAAAGCTTTTGCAGAAAGCGAATGTCTGTGTGGCAGCGAATGCAGTTCCAAGGGACAGTATAACCAGCTACAGCATTCCGTGCTGGCAGCTTTCGTGTGGGAGAAATCGCTGGACGTTTCGAATTTGGCAGCGGGGCTCTGCGACACACACATACACAGTGTTGCCACTTACCAAGAAAAGCTTTTGGGGCAAGCGAATGTCTGTGTGGCAGCGAATGCAGTTCCAAGGGACAGTGAAAAGCAGCTACAGCATTCCGTGCTGGCAGCTTTCGTGTGGGAGAAATTGCTGGACGTTTCGAATTTGGCAGCCGGGCTCTGCGAGAGACACATACACAGTGTTGGCCCATTAACAAGAAAACCTTTGGGGAAAGCGAATGTCTGTGTGGCACCGAATGCAGTTCCAAGGGACAGTGAAAACCAGCTACAGCATTCCGTGCTGGCAGCTTTCGTGTGGGAGAAATCGCTGGACGTTTGGAATTTGGCAGCCGGGCTCTGCGAGAGAGAGATACACATTATTGCCACTTACCAAGAAAAGCTTTTGGGGAAAGCGAATGTCTGTGTGGCAGTGAATGCAGTTCCAAGGGACAGTGAAAACCAGCTACAGCATTCCGTGCTGGCAGCTTTCGTGTGGGAGAAATCGCTGGACATTTCGAATTTGGCAGCCGGGCTCTGCGAGACACAGATACACAGTGTTGCCCCATTACCAAGAAAACCTTTGGGGAAAGCGAATGTCTGTGTGGCAGCGAATGCAGTTCCAAGGGACAGTGAAAACCAGCTACAGCATTCCGTGCTGGCAGCTTTCGATGGGAGAAATCGCTGGACGTTTCGAATTTGGCAGCCGGGCTCTGCTAGACAGAGATACAGAGTGTTGCCCCTTTACGAACCAAAGCTTTTGGGGAAAGCGAATGTCTGTGTGGCAGCGAATGCAGTTCCAAGGGACAGTGAAAAGCAGCTACAGCATTCCGTGCTGGCAGCTTTCGTGTGGGAGAAATTGCTGGACGTTTCGAATTTGGCAGCCGGGCTCTGCGACAGACACATGCACAGTATTGCCACTTACCAAGAAAAGCTTTTGGGGAAAGCGAATGTCTGTGTGGCAGTGAATGCAGTTCCAAGGGACAGTGAAAACCAGCTACAGCATTCCGTGCTGGCAGCTTTCGTGTGGGAGAAATCGCTGGACGTTTCGAGTTTGGCAGCCGTGCTCTGCAAGATACACATACACAGTGTTGCCCCTTTACGAACCAAAGCTTTTGGGGAAAACGAATGCCTGTGTGGCAGCGAATGCAGTTCCAAGGGACAGTGAAAACCAGCTGCAGCATTCCGTGCTGGCAGCTTTCGTGTGGGAGAAATCGCTGGAAGTTTCGAATTTGGCAGCCGGGCTCTGCTAGACAGAGATACACAGTGTTGCCCCTTTACGAACCAAAGCTTTTGGGGAAAGCGAATGTCTGTGTGGCAGCGAATGCACTTCCAAGGGACAGTGAAAACCAGCTACAGCATTCCGTGCTGGCAGCTTTCGTGTGGGAGAAATCGCTGGACGTTTCGAATTTGGCAGCGGGGCTCTGCGACAGACACATACACAATGTTGCCACTTACCAAGAAAAGCTTTTGGGGAAAGCGAATGTCTGTGTGGCAGCGAATGCAGTTCCAAGGGACAGTGAAAACCAGCTACAGCATTCCGTGCTGGCAGCTTTCTTGTGGGAGAAATCGCTGGACGTTTCGAATTTGCAGCCGGGCTCTGCTAGACAGAGATACACAGTGTTGCCCCTTTACGAACCAAAGCTTTTGCAGAAAGCGAATGTCTGTGTGGCAGGGAATGCAGTTCCAAGGGACAGTGAAAACCAGCTACAGCATTCCGTGCTGGCAGCTTTCGTGTGGGAGAAATCGCTGGACGTTTCTAATTTGGCAGCGGGGCTCTGCGACAGACACATACACAGTATTGCCACTTACCAAGAAAAGCTTTTGGGGAAAGCGAATGTCTGTGTGGCAGTGAATGCAGTTCCAAGGGACAGTGAAAACCAGCTACAGCATTCCGTGCTGGCAGCTTTCGTGTGGGAGAAATCGCTGGACGTTTCGAATTTGGCAGCTGGGCTCTGCGAGAGACACATACACATTGTTGCCCCTTTACGAACCAAAGCTTTCGGGGAAAGCGAATGTCTGTGTGGCAGCGAATGCAGTTCCAAGGGACAGTGAAAGCCAGCTACAGCATTCCGTGCTGGCAGCTTTCGTGTGGGAGAAATCGCTGGACGTTTCGAATTTGCAGCCGGGGTCTGCTAGACAGAGATACAGAGTGTTGCCCCTTTACGAACCAAAGCTTTTGCAGAAAGCGAATGTCTGTGTGGCAGCGAATGCAGTTCCAAGGGACAGTGAAAACCAGCTACAGCATTCCGTGCTGGCAGCTTTCGTGTGGGAGAAATCGCTGGAAGTTTCGAATTTGGCAGCCGGGCTCTGCTAGACAGAGATACACAGTGTTGCCCCTTTACGAACCAAAGCTTTTGGGGAAAGCGAATGTCTGTGTGGCAGCGAATGCAGTTCCAAGGGACAGTGAAAACCAGCTACAGCATTCCGTGCTGGCAGCTTTCGTGTGGGAGAAATCGCTGGACCTTTCGAATTTGGCAGCGGGGCTCTGCGACAGACACATACACAATGTTGCCACTTACCAAGAAAAGCTTTTGGGGAAAGCGAATGTCTGTGTGGCAGCGAATGCAGTTCCAAGGGACAGTGAAAACCAGCTACAGCATTCCGTGCTGGCAGCTTTCTTGTGGGAGAAATCGCTGGACGTTTCGAATTTGCAGCCGGGGTCTGCTAGACAGAGATACAGAGTGTTGCCCCTTTACGAACCAAAGTTTTTGCAGAAAGCGAATGTCTGTGTGGCAGGGAATGCAGTTCCAAGGGACAGTGAAAACCAGCTACAGCATTCCGTGCTGGCAGCTTTCGTGTGGGAGAAATCGCTGGACGTTTCGAATTTGGCAGCTGGGCTCTGCGAGAGACACATACACAGTATTGCCACTTACCAAGAAAAGCTTTCGGGGAAAGCGAATGTCTGTGTGGCAGCGAATGCAGTTCCAAGGGACAGTGAAAGCCAGCTACAGCATTCCGTGCTGGCAGCTTCCGTGTGGGAGAAATCGCTGGACGTTTCGAATTTGCAGCCGGGGTCTGCTACACAGAGATACAGAGTGTTGCCCCTTTACGAACCAAAGCTTTTGCAGAAAGCGAATGTCTGTGTGGCAGCGAATGCAGTTCCAAGGGACAGTGAAAACCAGCTACAGCATTCCGTGCTGGCAGCTTTCGTGTGGGAGAAATCGCTGGACCTTTCGAATTTGGCAGCCGGGCTCTGCGAGAGAGAGATACACATTATTGCCACTTAACAAGAAAAGCTTTTGGGGAAAGCGAATGTCTGTGTGGCAGTGAATGCAGTTCCAAGGGACAGTAAAATCAGCTACAGCATTCCGTGCTGGCAGCTTTCGTGTGGGAGAAATCGCTGGACGTTTCGAATTTGGCAGCGGGGCTCTGCGACACACACATACACAGTGTTGCCACTTACCAAGAAAAGCTTTTGCAGAAAGCGAATGTCTGTGTGGCAGCGAATGCAGTTCCAAGGGACAGTGAAAAGCAGCTACAGCATTCCGTGCTGGCAGCTTTCGTGTGGGAGAAATTGCTGGACGTTTCGAATTTGGCAGCCGGGCTCTGCGAGAGACACATACACAGTGTTGCCCCTTTACGAACCAAAGCTTTAGGGGAAAGCGAATGTCTGTGTGGCAGCGAATGCAGTTCCAAGGGACAGTGAAAACCAGCTACAGCATTCCGTGCTGGCAGCTTTCGTGTGGCGCAATTGCTAGACGTTGAGAAATTGGCAGCCGGGCTCTGCGAGAGACACATACACAGTGTTGCCCCATTACCAAGAAAACCTTTGGGGAAAGCGAATGTCTGTGTGGCAGCGAATGCAGTTCCAAGGGACAGTGAAAAGCAGCTACAGCATTCCGTGCTGGCAGCTTTCGTGTGGGAGAAATCGCTGGACGTTTCGAATTTGGCAGCCAGGCTCTGCTAGACAGAGATACACAGTGTTGCCACTTACCAAGAAAAGCTTTTGGGGAAAGCGAATGTCTGTGTGGCAGCGAATGCAGTTCCAAGGGACTGTGAAAACCAGCTACAGCATTCCGTGCTGGCAGCTTTCTTGTGGGAGAAATCGCTGGACGTTTCGAATTTGCAGCCGGGCTCTGCTAGACAGAGATACACAGTGTTGCCCCTTTACGAACCAAAGCCTTTGCAGAAAGCAAATGTCTGTGTGGCAGCGAATGCAGTTCCAAGGGACAGTGAAAACCAGCTAGAGCATTCCGTGCTGGCAGCTTTCGTGTGGGAGAAATCGCTGGACGTTTCGAATTTGGCAGCTGGGCTCTGCAAGAGACACATACACAGTGTTGCCCCTTTACGAACCAAAGCTTTTGGGGAAAGCGAATGTCTGTGTGGCACCGAATGCAGTTCCAAGGGACAGTGAAAACCAGCTACAGCATTCCGTGCTGGCAGCTTTCGTGTGGGAGAAATCGCTGGACGTTACGAATTTGGCAGCCGGGCTCTGCGACAGACACATGCACAGTATTGCTCCTTTATGAACCAAAGCTTTTGGGGAAAGCGAATGTCTGTGTGGCAGCGAATGCAGTTCCAAGGGACAGTGAAAACCAGCTACAGCATTCCGTGCTGGCAGCTTTCGTGTGGGAGAAATCGCTGGACGTTTTGAATTTGGCAGCCAGGCTCTGCTAGACAGAGATACACAGTGTTGCCCCTTTACGAACCAAAGCTTTTGCAGAAAGCGAATGTCTGTGTGGCAGCGAATGCAGTTCCAAGGGACAGTGAAAAGAAGCTACAGCATTCCGTGCTGGCAGCTTTCGTGTGGGAGAAATCGCTGGACGTTTCGAATTTGGCAGCGGGGCTCTGCGACACACACATACACAGTGTTGCCACTTACCAAGAAAAGCTTTTGCAGAAAGCGAATGTCTGTGTGGCAGCGAATGCAGTTCCAAGGGACAGTGAAAAGCAGCTACAGCATTCCGTGCTGGCAGCTTTCGTGTGGGAGAAATTGCTGGACGTTTCGAGTTTGGCAGCCGGGCTCTGCGAGAGACACATACACAGTGTTGGCCCATTACCAAGAAAACCTTTGGGGAAAGCGAATGTCTGTGTGGCAGCGAATGCAGTTCCAAGGGACAGTGAAAACCAGCTACAGCATTCCGTGCTGGCAGCTTTCGTGTGGGAGAAATCGCTGGACGTTTGGAATTTGGCAGACGGTCTCTGCGAGAGAGAGATACACATTATTGCCACTTACCAAGAAAAGCTTTTGGGGAAAGCGAATGTCTGTGTGGCAGTGAATGCAGTTCCAAGGGACAGTGAAAACCAGCTACAGCATTCCGTGCTGGCAGCTTTCGTGTGGGAGAAATCGCTGGACATTTCGAATTTGGCAGCCGGGCTCTGCGAGAGACAGATACACAGTGTTGCCCCATTACCAAGAAAACCTTTGGGGAAAGCGAATGTCTGTGTGGCAGCGAATGCAGTTCCAAGGGACAGTGAAAACCAGCTACAGCATTCCGTGCTGGCAGCTTTCGATGGGAGAAATCGCTGGACGTTTCGAATTTGGCAGCCGGGCTCTGCTAGACAGAGATACACAGTGTTGCCCCATTACCAAGAAAAGCTTTTGGGGAAAGCGAATGTCTGTGTGGCAGCGAATGCAGTTCCAAGGGACAGTGAAAAGCAGCTACAGCATTCCGTGCTGGCAGCTTTCGTGTGGGAGAAATTGCTGGACGTTTCGAATTTGGCAGCCGGGCTCTGCGACAGACACATGCACAGTATTGCCACTTACCAAGAAAAGCTTTTGGGGAAAGCGAATGTCTGTGTGGCAGTGAATGCAGTTCCAAGGGACAGTGAAAACCAGCTACAGCATTCCGTGCTGGCAGCTTTCGTGTGGGAGAAATCGCTGGACGTTTCGAATTTGGCAGCCGTGCTCTGCAAGAGACACATACACAGTGTTGCCCCTTTACGAACCAAAGCTTTTGGGGAAAGCGAATGCCTGTGTGGCAGCGAATGCAGTTCCAAGGGACAGTGAAAACCAGCTACAGCATTCCGTGCTGGCAGCTTTCGTGTGGGAGAAATCGCTGGAAGTTTCGAATTTGGCAGCCGGGCTCTGCTAGACAGAGATACAGAGTGTTGCCCCTTTACGAACCAAAGCTTTTGGGGAAAGCGAATGTCTGTGTGGCAGCGAATGCAGTTCCAAGGGACAGTGAAAACCAGCTACAGCATTCCGTGCTGGCAGCTTTCGTGTGGGAGAAATCGCTGGACGTTTCGAATTTGGCAGCGGGGCTCTGCGACAGACACATACACAATGTTGCCACTTACCAAGAAAAGCTTTTGGGGAAAGCGAATGTCTGTGTGGCAGTGAATGCAGTTCCAAGGGACAGTGAAAACCAGCTACAGCATTCCGTGCTGGCAGCTTTCGTGTGGGAGAAATCGCTGGACGTTTCGAATTTGGCAGCTGGGCTCTGCGAGAGACACATACACAGTGTTGCCCCTTTACGAACCAAAGCTTTCGGGGAAAGCGAATGTCTGTGTGGCAGCGAATGCAGTTCCAAGGGACAGTGAAAGCCAGCTACAGCATTCTGTGCTGGCAGCTTTCGTGTGGGAGAAATCGCTGGACGTTTCGAATTTGCAGCCGGGGTCTGCTAGACAGAGATACAGAGTGTTGCCCCTTTGCGAACCAAAGCTTTTGCAGAAAGCGAATGTCTGTGTGGCAGCGAATGCAGTTCCAAGGGACAGTGAAAACCAGCTACAGCATTCCGTGCTGGCAGCTTTCGTGTGGGAGAAATCGCTGGAAGTTTCGAATTTGGCAGCCGGGCTCTGCTAGACAGAGATACACAGTGTTGCCCCTTTACGAACCAAAGCTTTTGGGGAAAGCGAATGTCTGTGTGGCAGCGAATGCAGTTCCAAGGGACAGTGAAAACCAGCTACAGCATTCCGTGCTGGCAGCTTTCTTGTGGGAGAAATCGCTGGACGTTTCGAATTTGCAGCCGGGCTCTGCTAGACAGAGATACACAGTGTTGCCCCTTTACGAACCAAAGCCTTTGCAGAAAGCAAATGTCTGTGTGGCAGCGAATGCAGTTCCAAGGGACAGTGAAAACCAGCTAGAGCATTCCGTGCTGGCAGCTTTCGTGTGGGAGAAATCGCTGGACGTTTCGAATTTGGCAGCTGGGCTCTGCAAGAGACACATACACAGTGTTGCCCCTTTACGAACCAAAGCTTTCGGGGAAAGCGAATGTCTGTGTGGCAGCGAATGCAGTTCCAAGGGACAGTGAAAACCAGCTACAGCAGTCCGTGCTGGCAGCTTTCGTGTGGGAGAAATCGCTGGACGTTACGAATTTGGCAGCCGGGCTCTGCGACAGACACATGCAGAGTATTGCTCCTTTACGAACCAAAGCTTTTGGGGAAAGCGAATGTCTGTGTGGCAGCGAATGCAGTTCCAAGGGACAGTGAAAACCAGCTACAGCATTCCGTGCTGGCAGCTTTCGTGTGGCGCAATTGCTAGACGTTGAGAAATTGGCAGCCGGGCTCTGCGAGAGACACATACACAGTTTTGCCCCTTTACGAACCAAAGCTTTTGGGGCAAGCGAATGTCTGTGTGGCAGCGAATGCAGTTCCAAGGGACAGTGAAAACCAGCTACAGCATTCCGTGCTGGCAGCTTTCGTGTGGGAGAAATTGCTGGACGTTTCGAATTTGGCAGCCGGGCTCTGCGAGAGACACATACACAGTGTTGGCCCATTACCAAGAAAACCTTTGGGGAAAGCGAATGTCTGTGTGGCAGCGAATGCAGTTCCAAGGGACAGTGAAAACCAGCTACAGCATTCCGTGCTGGCAGCTTTCGTGTGGGAGAAATCGCTGGACGTTTTGAATTTGGCAGCCAGGCTCTGCTAGACAGAGATACACAGTGTTGCCCCTTTACGAACCAAAGCTTTTGGGGAAAGCGAATGTCTGTGTGGCAGCGAATGCAGTTCCAAGGGACAGTAAAACCAGCTACAGCATTCCGTGCTGGCAGCTTTCGTGTGGGAGAAATCGCTGGACGTTTCGAATTTGGCAGCGGGGCTCTGCGACACACACATACACAGTGTTGCCACTTACCAAGAAAAGCTTTTGCAGAAAGCGAATGTCTGTGTGGCAGCGAATGCAGTTCCAAGGGACAGTGAAAAGCAGCTACAGCATTCCGTGCTGGCAGCTTTCGTGTGGGAGAAATTGCTGGACGTTTCGAATTTGGCAGCCGGGCTCTGCGAGAGACACATACACAGTGTTGGCCCATTACCAAGAAAACCTTTGGGGAAAGCGAATGTCTGTGTGGCAGCGAATGCAGTTCCAAGGGACAGTGAAAACCAGCTACAGCATTCCGTGCTGGCAGCTTTCGATGGGAGAAATCGCTGGACGTTTCGAATTTGGCAGCCGGGCTCTGCTAGACAGAGATACACAGTGTTGCTCCTTTACGAACCAAAGCCTTTGCAGAAAGCAAATGTCTGTGTGGCAGCGAATGCAGTTCCAAGGGACAGTGAAAACCAGCTACAGCATTCCGTGCTGGCACCTTTCGTGTGGGAGAAATCGCTGGACGTTTCGAATTTGGCAGCTGGGCTCTGCAAGAGACACATACACAGTGTTGCCCCTTTACGAACCAAAGCTTTCGGGGAAAGCGAATGTCTGTGTGGCAGCGAATGCAGTTCCAAGGGACAGTGAAAACAGCTACAGCATTCCGTGCTGGCAGCTTTCGTGTGGGAGAAATCGCTGGACGTTACGAATTTGGCAGCCGGGCTCTGCGAGAGACACATGCACAGTATTGCCACTTACCAAGAAAAGCTTTTGGGGAAAGCGAATGTCTGTGTAGCAGTGAATGCAGTTCCAAGGGACAGTGAAAACCAGGTACAGCATTCCGTGCTGGCAGCTTTCGTGTGGGAGAAACCGCTAGACGTTTCGAATTTGGCAGCCGGCCTCTGCGAGAGTGAGATACACAGTGTTGCCCCTTTACGAAGCAAAGCTTTTGGGGAAAGCGAATGTCTGTGTGGCAGCGAATACAGTTCCAAGGGACAGTGAAAACCAGCTACAGCATTCCGTGCTGGCAGCTTCCGTATGAGCGCAGTCGCTGAAAGTTTCGAATTTGGCAGCTGGGCTCTGCGAGAGACAGATACACAGTGTTGCCCCTTTATGAACCAAAGCTTTTGGGGAAAGCGAATGCCTGTGTGGCAGCGAATGCAGTTCCAAGGGACAGTGAAAACCAGCTACAGCATTCCGTGCTGGCAGCTTTCGTGTGGGCGCAATCGCTGGACGTTTCGAATTTGGCAGCTGGGCTCTGCAAGAGTGATACACAGTGTTGCCCCTTTACGAAGCAAAGCTTTTGGGGAAAGCGAATGTCTGTGTGGCAGTGAATGCAGTTCCAAGGGACAGTGAAAACCAGCTACAGCATTCCATGCTGACAGCTTTCGTGTGGGCGCAATCGCTGGACGTTTCGAATTTGGCAGCCGGGCTCTGCGAGAGCACATACAGAGTGTTGCCCCATTACCAAGCAAAGCTTTTGGGGAAAGCGAATGTCTGTGTGGCAGCGAATGCAGTTCCAAGGGACAGTGAAAACCAGCTACAGCATTCCGTGCTGGCAGCTTTCGTGGGGTAGAAATCGCTGGATGTTTCGAATTTGGCAGCCGGGCTCTGCGAGACACACATACACAGTGTTGCCCCTTTACGAAGCAAAGCTTTTGGGGAAAGCGAATGTCTGTGTGGCAGTAAATGCAGTTCGAAGGGACAGTGAAAACCAGCTACAGCATTCCGTGCTGGCAGCTTTCGTGTGGGCGCAATCGCTGGACGTTTCAAATTTGGCATCCGGGCTCTGCGAGAGACACATACACATTGTTGCCCCTTTACGAACCAAAACTTTTGGGGAAAGCGAATGTCTGTGTGGCAGCGAATGCAGTTCCAAGGGACAGTGAAAACCAGCTACAGCATTCCCTACTGGCAGCTTTCGTGTGGGCGCAATCGCTGGACGTTTCGAATTTGGCAGTTGGGTTCTGCGAGAGAGACACACAGTGTTGCCCCTTTACGAACCAAAGCTTCTGGGGAAAGCGAATGTCTGTGTGGCAGCGAATGCAGTTCCAAGGGACAGTGAAAACCAGCTACAGCATTCTGTGCTGGCAGCTTTCGTGTGGGAGAAATCGCTGGACGTTTCGAATTTGGCAGCCGGGCTCTGCAAGAGTGAGATACACAGTTTTTCCCGTTTACGAACCAAAGCCTTTGGGGAAAGCGAATGCCTGTGTGGCAGAGAATGCAGTTACAAAGGACAGTGAAAACCAGCTACAGCATTCGGTGCTGGCAGCTTTCGTGTGGGAGAAATCGCTGGACGTTTTGAATTTAGCAGCCGGGCTCTGCGAGAGATACATACACAGTGTTGCCCGATTACTAGGAAAATCTTTTGGGGAAAGCGAATGTCTGTGTGGCAGCGAATGCAGTTCCAAGGGACAGTGAATACCAGCTACAGCATTGCGTGCTGGCAGCTTTCGTGTGGGCGCAAACGCTGGATGTTTCAAATTTGGCAGCCGGGCTCTGCGAGAGACACATACACAGTGTTGCCCCTTTAAGAACCAAAGCTTTTGGGGAAAGCAAATGTCTGTGTGGCAGCGAATGCAGTTCCCACGGACAGTGAAAAGCACCTACAGCATTTCGTACTGGCATCTTTCGTGTGAGCGCAATCGCTGAAAGTTTCGAATTTGGCAGCTGGGCTCTGCGAGAGACAGATACAGAGTGTTGCCCCTTTACAAACCCAAGCTTTTGGGGAAAGCGAATGCCTGTGTGGCAGCAAATGCAGTTCCAAGGGACAGTGAAAATCAGCTACAGCATTCCGTGCTGGCAGCTTTCGTGTGGGCGCAATCGCTGGACGTTTCGAATTTGGCAGTCAGGTTCTGCGAGAGAGAGACACACAGTGTTGCCCCTTTACGAACCAAAGCTTTTGGGGAAAGCGAATGTCTGTGTGGCAGTGAATGCAGTTCCAAGGGACAGTGAAAACCAGCTACAGCATTCCGTGCTGGCAGCTTTCGTGTGGGAGAAATCGCTGGACGTTTCGAATTGGACAGCCGGACTCTGCGAGAGACACATACACAGTGTTGCCCCTTTACGAAGGAAAGCTTTTGGGGAAAGCGAATGTCTCTGGGGCAGCGAATGCCGTTCCAAGGGACAGTGACAACCAGCTACAGCATTCCATGCTGGCAGCTTTCGTGTGGGAGAAATAGCTGGATGTTTCGAATTTGGCAGCCGGGCTCTGCTAGACAGAGATACACAGTGTTGCCCAATTACCAAGCAAAGATTTTAGGGAAAGCGAATGTCTGTTTGGCAGCGAATGCAATTCCAAGGGACAGTGAAAACCAGCTAAAGCATTCCGTGCTGGCAGCTTTCGTGTGGGCGCAATCGCTGGACCTTTCGAATTTGGCAGCCGGGCTCTGCGACAGACATATAAAGAGTGTTGCCCCTTTACCAAGCAAAGCTTTTGGGGAAAGCGAATGCCTGTGTGGCAGCGAATGCAGTTCCAAGGGACAATGAAAACCAGCTACAGTATTCCGTACTGGCAGCTTTCGTGCGGGTGCAATTGCTAGACGTTTCGAATTTGGCAGCCGGGCTCTGCTAGACAGAGACACACAGTGTTGCCCAATTACCAAGCAAAGCTTTTGGGGAAAGCGAATGTCTGTGTGGCAGCGAATGCAGTTCCAAGGGACAGTGAAAACCAGCTACAGCATTCCGTGCTGGCAGCTTTCGTGTGGGAGAAATTGCTGGACGTATAGAATTTGGCAGCCGGGCTCTGCGAGAGAGAGATACAGAATGTTGCCCCATTACCAAGAAAACCTTTTGGGGAAAGCGAATGTCTGTGTGGCAGCGAATGCAGTTCCAAGGGACAGTGAAAACCAGCTACAGCATTCCGTACTGGTAGCTTTCGTGTAGGCGCAATGGCTGGACGTTTCGAATTTGGCAACCGTGCTCTGCAAGTGTGAGATACACAGTGTTGCCCCTTTACAAACCAAAGCTTTTGGGGAAAGCGAATGTCTGTGTGGCAGCGAATGCAGTTCCAAGGGACAGTGAAAACCAGCTACAGCATTCCGTTCTGGCAGCTTTCGTGTCGGCGCAATCGCTGGACGTTTCGAATTTGGCAGCGGGGCTCTGCGAGAGACACATACACAGTTTTGCCCCTTTACGAAACAAAGCTTTTGGGGAAAGCGAATGTCTGTGTGGCAGCGAATGCAGTTCCAAGGGACAGTGAAAACCAGCTACAGCATTCCGTGCTGGCAGCTTTCGTATGGGCGCAATCGCGTGACGTTTCAAATTTGGCAGCCGGGCTCTGCGAGAGACACATACACAGTTTTGCCCCATTACCAAGAAAACCTTTGGGGAAAGCGAATGCCTGTGTGGCATCGAATGCAGTTCCAAGGGACAGTGAAAACCAGCTACAGCATTCCGTGCTGGCAGCTTTCGTGTGGGGGAAATCGCTGGACGTTTCGAATTTGGCAGCCGGGCTCTGCGAGAGACACATACACAGTGTTGCACCATTACCATGAAAAACTTTTGGGGAAAGCGAATGTCTGTGTGGCAGCGAATGCAATTCCAAGGGACAGTGAAGACCAGCTACAGCATTGCGAGCTGGCAGCTTTCGTGTGGGCGCAATCGCTGGACGTTTCGAATTTGGCAGCCGGGCTCTGCGAGAGAGAGATACACAGTGTTGCCCCTTTAGGAACCAAAGCTTTTGTGGAAAGCGAATGTCTGTGTGGCAGCGAATCCAGTTCCAAGGGTCAGTGAAAACCAGCTACAGCATTCCGTGCCTGCAGCTTTCGTGTGGGCGCAATCGCTGGACGTTTCGAATTTGGCAGTCGGGCTCTGCGAGAGAGAGATACACAGTGTTGCCCCTTTACGATCCAAAGCTTTTGGGGAAAGCGAATGTCTGTGTGGCAGCGAATGCAGTTCCAAGGGACAGTGAAAACCAGCTACAGCATTGCGTCCTTTCAGCTTTCGTGTGGGAGAAATCGCTGGACGTTTCAAATTTGGCAGCCGGGCTCTGCGAGAGACACATACACAGTGTTGCCCCATTACCAAGCAAAGCTTTTGGGGAAAGCGAATGTCCGTGTGGCAGCGCGTGCAGTTCCAAGGGACAGTGAAAACCAGCTACAGCATTCCGTGCTGGCAGCTTTCGTGTGGGCGCAATCGCTGGACGTTTCGAATTTGGCAGCCGGGCTCTGCGAGAGAGAGATACACAGTGTTGCCCCTTTACGAACCAAAGCTTGTGGGGAAAGCGAATGTCTGTGTGGCAGCGAATGCAGTTCCAAGGGACAGTGAAAACCAGCTACAGCATTCCGTGCTGGCAGCTTTCGTATGGGAGAAATTGCTGGACGTTTCGAATTTGGCAGCCGGGCTCTGCGAGAGACACATACACAGTGTTGCCCCATTACCAAGCAAAGCTTTTGGGGAAAGCGAATGTCTGTGTGGCAGCGAATGCAGTTCCAAGGGACAGTGAAAACCAGCTACAGCATTCCGTGCTGGCAGCTTTCGTGTGGGGGAAATCGCTGGACGTTTCGAATTTGGCAGCCGGGCTCTGCGAGAGACACATACACAGTGTTGCCCCATTACCATGAAAAACTTTTGGGGAAAGCGAATGTCTGTGTGGCAGCGAATGCAGTTCCAAGGGACAGTGAAAACCAGCTACAGCATTCCATGCTGGCAGCTTTCGTGTGGGCGCAATCGCTGGACGTTTCGAATTTGGCAGCCGGGCTCTGCGAGAGACACATACACAGTTTTCCCCATTACCATGAAAAACTTTTGGGGAAAGCGAATGTCTGTGTGGCAGCGAATGCAGTTCCAAGGGACAGTGAAAACCAGCTACAGCATTCTGTGCTGGCAGCTTTCGTGTGGGCGCAGTCGCTGGACGTTTCGAATTTGGCAGCCGGGCTCTGCGAGAGATACATACACAGTGTTGCCCCTTTACGAACCAAAGCTTTTGGGGAAAGCGAATGTCTGTGTGGCAGCGAATGCAGTTCCAAGGGACAGTGAAAACCAGCTACAGCATTCCGTGCTGGCAGCTTTCGTGTGGGCGCAATCGCTGGACGTTTCGAATTTGGCAGCCGGGGTCTGCGAGAGACACATACAGAGTGTTGCCCCATTACCATGAAAACATTTTGGGGAAAGAGAATGTTTGTGTGGCAGCGAATGCAGTTCCAAGGGACAGTGAAAAACAGCTACAGCATTCTTCCTCGCAGCTTTTGTGTGGGGGAAATCGCTGGACGTTTCGAATTTGGCAGCCGGGCTCTGCGAGAGACACATACACAGTGTTGCCCCATTACCATGAAAAACTTTTGGGGAAAGCGAATGTCTGTGTGGCAGCGAATGCAGTTCCAAGGGACAGTGAAAACCAGCTACAGCATTCCATGCTGGCAGCTTTCGTGTGGGCGCAATCGCTGGACGTTTCGAATTTGGCAGCCGGGCTCTGCGAGAGACACATACACAGTTTTCCCCATTACCATGAAAAACTTTTGGGGAAAGCGAATGTCTGTGTGGCAGCGAATGCAGTTCCAAGGGACAGTGAAAACCAGCTACAGCATTCTGTGCTGGCAGCTTTCGTGTGGGCGCAGTCGCTGGACGTTTCGAATTTGGCAGCCGGGCTCTGCGAGAGATACATACACAGTGTTGCCCCTTTACGAACCAAAGCTTTTGGGGAAAGCGAATGTCTGTGTGGCAGCGAATGCAGTTCCAAGGGACAGTGAAAACCAGCTACAGCATTCCGTGCTGGCAGCTTTCGTGTGGGCGCAATCGGTGGACGTTTGGAATTTGGCAGCAGGGCTCTGCGAGAGAGAGATACAGATAGTTGCCCCATGACCAAGCAAAGGTTTTGCAGAGAGCAAAAATCTGACTGGCAGCGAATGAAGTTCCAAGGGACAGTGAAAACCAGCTACAGCTTTCCGTGCTGGTATCTTTTGTGTGGCAGAAATCGCTGGACGTTTCGAATTTGGCAGCCGGGCTCTGCGAGAGAGAGATACAGAGTTTTGCCCCATTACCAAGGAAAGGTTTTCCGGAGAGCGAAACACTGTGTGGCAGCGAATGCAGTTCCAAGGGACAGTGAAAACCAGCTACAGCATTTCGTGCTGGCAACTTTCGAGTGGGCGCAATCGCTGGACGTTTCGAATTGGGCAGCCGGGCTCTGCGAGAGAGAGATACACAGTGTTGCCCCTTTACGAACCAAAGCTTTTGGGGAAAGCGAATGTCTGTGTGGCAGCCAATGCAGTTCCAAGGGACAGTGAAAACCAAATACAGCATTGCGAGCTGGCAGCTTTCGTGTGGGCGCACTCGCTGGACGTTTGGAATTTGGCAGCCGGGCTCTATGAGAGAGAGATACAGAGTGTTGCCCCATTACGAACCAAAGCTTTTGGGGAAAGCGAATGTCTGTGTGGCAGCGAATGCAGTTCCAAGGGACAGTGAAAACCAGCTACAGCATTCCGTGGTGGTAGCTTTCGTGTGGGAGAAATCGCTGGACGTTTCGAATTTGGCAGCCGGGCTCTGCGAGAGACACATACACAGTGTTGCCCCTTACCAAGAAAAGCTTTTGGGGAAAGCGAATGTCTGTGTGGCAGCGAATGCAGTTCCAAGGGACAGTGAAAACCAGCTACAGCATTCCATGCTGGCATCTTTCGTGTGGGAGAAATCGCTGGACGTTTCGAATTTCACAGCCGGGCTCTGCAACAGTGAGATATACAGTTTTGCGCCTTTACGAACCAAAGCTTTTGGGGAAAGCAAATGTCTGTGTGGCAGCGAATGCAGTTCCAAGGGACAGTGAAAACCAGCTACAGCATTCCGTGGTGGTAGCTTTCGTGTGGGAGAAATCGCTGGACGTTTCGAATTTGGCAGCGGGGCTCTGCGAGAGACACATACACAGTGTTGCCCCATTACCAAGAAAACCTTTGGGGAAAGCGAATGTCTCTGTGGCAGCGAATGCAGTTCCAAGGGACAGTGAAAACCAGCTACAGCATTCCGTGCTGGCAGCTTTCGTGTGGGAGAAATCGCTGGACGTTTCGAATTTGACAGCCGGGCTCTGCTAGACAGAGATACACAGTGTTGCCCCTTTACGAACTAAAGCTTTCGCAGAAAGCGAATATCTGTGTGGCAGCGAATGCAGTTCCAAGGGACAGTGAAAACCAGGTACAGCATTCCGTGCTGTCAGCTTTCGTGTGGGCGCAATCGCTGGACGTTTCGAATTTGGCAGCGGGGCTCTGCGACAGACACATACACAGTGTTGCCACTTACCAAGAAAAGCTTTTGGGGAAAGCGAATGTCTGTGTGGCAGCGAATGCAGTTCCAAGGGACAGTGAAAACCAGCTACAGCATTCCGTGCTGGCAGCTTTCTTGTGGGAGAAATCGCTGGACGTTTCGAATTTGGCAGCCGGGCTCTGCTAGACAGAGATACACAGTGTTGCCCCTTTACGAACCAAAGCTTTTGCAGAAAGCGAATGCCTGTGTGGCAGGGAATGCAGTTCCAAGGGACAGTGAAAACCAGCTACAGCATTCCGTGCTGGCAGCTTTCGTGTGGGAGAAATCGCTGGACGTTACGAATTTGGCAACCGGGCTCTGCGACAGACACATACACAGTATTGCCACTTTACGAACCAAAGCTTTCGGGGAAAGCGAATGTCTGTGTGGCAGCGAATGCAGTTCCAAGGGACAGTGAAAACCAGCTACAGCATTCCGTGCTGGCAGCTTTCGTGTGGGAGAAATCGCTGGACGTTTCGAATTTGGCAGCGGGGCTCTGCGACAGACACATACACAGTATTGCCACTCACCAAGCAAAGCTTTTGGGGAAAGCGAATGTCTGTGTGGCAGTGAATGCAGTTCCAAGGGACAGTGAAAACCAGCTACAGCATTCCGTGCTGGTAGCTTTCGTGTGGGCGCAATCGCTGGACGTTTCAAATTTGGCAGCCGGGCTTTGCGAGAGACACATACACAGTGTTGCCCCTTTACGAACCAAAGCTTTCGGGGAAAGCGAATGTCTGTGTGGCAGCGAATGCAGTTCCAAGGGACAGTGAAAACCAGCTACAGCATTCCGTGCTGGCAGCTTTCGTGTGGCGCAATCGCTAGACGTTGAGAAATTGGCAGCCGGGCTCTGCGAGAGACACATACACAGTGTTGCCCCTTTACGAACCAAAGCTTTTGGGGCAAGCGAATGTCTGTGTGGCAGCGAATGAAGTTCCAAGGGACAGTGAAAAGCAGCTACAGCATTCCGTGCTGGCAGCTTTCGTGTGGGAGATATTGCTGGACGTTTCGAATTTGGCAGCCGGGCTCTGCGAGAGACACATACACAGTGTTGCCCCATTACCAAGAAAACCTTTGGGGAAAGCGAATGTCTGTGCGGCAGAGAATGCAGTTCCAAGGGACAGTGAAAACCAGCTACAGCATTCCGTGCTGGCAGCTTACTTGTGGGAGAAATCGCTGGACCTTTCGAATTTGGCAGCCGGGCTCTGCAAGAGAGAGATACACAGTGTTGCCCCTTTACGAACCAAAGCTTTTGGGGAAAGCGAATGTCTGTGTGGCAGCGAATGCAGTTCCAAGGGACAGTGAAAACCAGCTATAGCATTCCGTGCTGGCAGCTTTCGTGTGGGCGCAATCACTGGACGTTTCGAATTTGGCAGCCGGGCTCTGCGAGAGACACATACACAGTGTTGCCCCTTTACGAACCAAAGCTTTTGTGGAAAGCGAATGTCTGTGTGGCAGCGAATGCAGTTCCAAGGGACAGTGAAAACCAGCTACAGCATTCCGTGCTGGCAGCTTTCGTGTGGGCGCAATCGCTGGACGTTTCGAATTGGGCAGCCGGGCTCTGCGAGAGATACATACACAGTGTTGCCCCTTAAGGAACCAAAGCTTTTGGGGAAAGCGAATGTCTGTGTGGCAGCGAATGCAGTTCCAAGGGACAGTGAAAACCAGCCACAGCATTCCGTGCTCGCAGCTTTCGTGTGGGAGAAATCGCTGGACGTTTCGAATTTGGCAGCCGGGCTCTGCGAGAGACACATACACAGTGTTCCCCATTACCATGAAAAACTTTTGGGGAAAGCGAATGTCTGTGTGGCAGCGAATGCAGTTCCAAGGGACAGTGAAAACCAGCTACAGCATTCCGTGCTGGCAGCTTTCGTATGGGCGCAATCGCTGGACGTTTCGAATTTGGCAGCCGGGCTCTGCGAGAGATACATACACAGTGTTGCCCCTTTACGAACCAAAGCTGGTGGGGAAAGCGAATGTCTGTGTGGCAGCGAATGCAGTTCCAAGGGACAGTGAAAACCAGCTACAGCATTCTGTGCTGGCAGCTTTCGTGTGGGAGAAATTGCTGGACGTTTCGAATTTGGCAGCCGGGCTCTGCGAGAGACACATACACAGTGTTGCCCCATTACATAGAAAAGCTTTTGGGGAAAGCGAATGTCTGTGTGGCAGCGAATGCAGTTCCAAGGGACAGTGAAAACCAGCTACAGCATTCCGTGCTTGCAGCTTTCATGCGGGCGCAATTGCTAGACGTTTCGAATTTGGCAGCCGGGCTCTGCAAGCGTGAGATACACAGTTTTGCCCCTTTACGAACCAAAGCTTTTGGGGAAAGTGAATGTCTGTGTGGCAGCGAATGCAGTTCCAGGAGACAGTGAAAACCAGCTACAGCATTCCGTGCTGGCAGCTTTCATGTGGGAGAAATCGTTGGACATTTCGAATTTGGCAGCCGGGCTCTGCGAGAGACACATACACAGTGTTGCCCCTTTACGAACCAAAGCTTTTGTGGAAAGCGAATGTCTGTGTGGCAGCGAATGCAGTTCCAAGGGACAGTGAAAACCAGCTACAGCATTCCGTGCTGGCAGCTTTCGTGTGGGCGCAATCGCTGGACGTTTCGAATTGGGCAGCCGGGCTCTGCGAGAGATACATACACAGTGCGCCCCTTAAGGAACCAAAGCTTTTGGGGAAAGCGAATGTCTGTGTGGCAGCGAATGCAGTTCCAAGGGACAGTGAAAACCAGCCACAGCATTCCGTGCTCGCAGCTTTCGTGTGGGAGAAATCGCTGGACGTTTCAAATTTGGCAGCCGGGCTCTGCGAGAGACACATACACAGTGTTCCCCATTACCATGAAAAACTTTTGGGGAAAGCGAATGTCTGTGTGGCAGCGAATGCAGTTCCAAGGGACAGTGAAAACCAGCTACAGCATTCCGTGCTGGCAGCTTTCGTATGGGCGCAATCGCTGGACGTTTCGAATTTGGCAGCCGGGCTCTGCGAGAGATACATACACAGTGTTGCCCCTTTACGAACCAAAGCTGGTGGGGAAAGCGAATGTCTGTGTGGCAGCGAATGCAGTTCCAAGGGACAGTGAAAACCAGCTACAGCATTCTGTGCTGGCAGCTTTCGTGTGGGAGAAATTGCTGGACGTTTTGAATTTGGCAGCCGGGCTCTGCGAGAGACACATACACAGTGTTGCCCCATTACATAGAAAAGCTTTTGGGGAAAGCGAATGTCTGTGTGGCAGCGAATGCAGTTCCAAGGGACAGTGAAAACCAGCTACAGCATTCCGTGCTTGCAGCTTTCATGCGGGCGCAATTGCTAGACGTTTCGAATTTGGCAGCCGGGCTCTGCAAGTGTGAGATACACAGTTTTGCCCCTTTACGAACCAAAGCTTTTGGGGAAAGTGAATGTCTGTGTGGCAGCGAATGCAGTTCCAGGAGACAGTGAAAACCAGCTACAGCATTCCGTGCTGGCAGCTTTCATGTGGGAGAAATCGTTGGACATTTCGAATTTGGCAGCCGGGCTCTGCGAGAGACACATACACAGTGTTGCCCCATTACCAAGCAAAGCTTTTGGGGAAAGCGAATGCCTGTGTGGCAGCGAATGCAGTTCCAAGGGACAGTGAAAACCAGCTATAGCATTCCGTGTTGGCAGCTTTCGTGTGGGGGAAATCGCTGGATGTTTCGAATTTGGCAGCCGGGCTGTGCGAGAGACACATACATAGTGTTGCACCATTACCGTGAAAAACTTTTGGGGAAAGCGAATGTCTGTGTGGCAGCGAATGCAGTTCCAAGGGACAGTGAAAACCAGCTACAGCATTCCGTGCTGGCAGCTTTCGTGTGGGCGCAATCGCTGGACGTTTGGAATTTCGCAGCCAGGCTCTGCGAGAGACTCATACACAGTGTTGCCCCATTACCAAGAAAACCTTTTGGGGAAAGCGAATGTCTGTGTGGCAGCGAATGCAGTTCCAAGGGACAGTGAAAACCAGCTACAGCATTCGTTCTGGCAGCTTTCGTGTGGGCGCAATCGCTGGACGTTTCGAATTTGGCAGCCGGGCTCTGCGAGAGACACATACACAGTGTTGCCCCATTACCAAGCAAAGCTTTTGGGGAAAGCGAATGTCTGTGTGGCAGCGAATGCAGTTCCAAGGGACAGTGAAAACCAGGTACAGCATTCCGTACTGGTAGCTTTCGTGCGGGCGCAATCGCTGGAAGTTTCGAATTTGGCAGCCGGGCTCTGCGAGAGACACATACACAGTGTTGCCCCATTACCAAAAAAACCTTTGGGGAAAGCGAATGCCTGTGTGGCAGCGAATGCAGTTCCAAGGGACAGTGAAAACCAGCTACAACAGTCCGTGCTGGCAGCTTTCGTGTGGGGGAAATCGCTGGACGTTTCGAATTTGGCAGCCGGGCTCTGCGAGAGACACATACACAGTGTTGCCCCATTACCATGAAAACCTTTTGGGGAAAGCGAATGCCTGTGTGGCAGCGAATGCAGTTCCAAGGGACAGTGAAAACCAGCTACAGCAGTCCGTGCTGGCAGCTTTCGTGTGGGGGAAATCGGTGGACGTTTCGAATTTGGCAGCCGGGCTCTGCGAGAGACACATACACAGTGTTGCCCCATTACCATGAAAACCTTTTGGGGAAAGTGTATGTCTGTGTGGCAGCGAATGCAGTGCCAAGGGACAGTGAAAACCAGCTACAGCATTCCGTGCTGGTAGCTTTCGTGTGGGCGCAATCGCTGGACGTTTCGAAAATGGCAGCCAGGCTCTGCGAGGGAGAGATACACAGTGTTGCCCCATTACGAAGAAAAGCTTTTGGGGAAAGCGAATGTCTGTGTGGCAGCGAATGCAGTTCCAAGGGACAGTGAAAATCAGGTACAGCATTCCGTACTGGCAGCTTTCGTGCGGGCGCAATCGCTGGAAGTTTCGAATTTGGCAACCGGGCTCTGCGAGAGACACATACAAAGTGTTGCCCCATTACCAAAAAAACCTTTGGGGAAAGCGAATGCCTGTGTGGCAGCGAATGCAGTTCCAAGGGACAGTGAAAACCAGCTACAACAGTCCGTGCTGGCAGCTTTCGTGTGGGGGAAATCGCTGGACGTTTCGAATTTGGCAGCCGGGCTCTGCGAGAGACACATACACAGTGTTGCCCCATTACCATGAAAACCTTTTGGGGAAAGCGTATGTCTGTGTGGCAGCGAATGCAGTGCCAAGGGACAATGAAAACCAGCTACAGCATTCCGTGCTGGTAGCTTTCGTGTGGGCGCAATCGCTGGACGTTTCGAAAATGGCAGCCAGGCTCTGCGAGGGAGAGATACACAGTGTTGCCCCATTACGAAGAAAAGCTTTTGGGGAAAGCGAATGTCTGTGTGGCAGCGAATGCAGTTCCAAGGGACAGTGAAAACCAGCCACAGCATTCCGTGCTGGCAACTTTCGTGTGGGAGAAATCGCTGGACGTTTCGAATTTGGCAGCCGGGCTCTGCGAGAGACACATACACAGTGTTGCCCCATTACCATGAAAACCTTTTGGGGAAAGCGAATGTCTGTGTGGCAGCGAATGCAGTTCCAAGGGACAGTTAAAACCATCTGCAGCATTCCGTGCTGGCAGCTTTCGTGTGGGAGAAATTGCTGGACGTATAGAATTTGGCAGCCAGGCTCTGCGAGAGAGAGATACAGAATATTGCCCCATTACCAAGAAAACCTTTTGGGGAAAGCGAATGTCTGTGTGGCAGCGAATGCAGTTCCAAGGGACAGTGAAAACCAGCTATAGCATTCCGTGCTGGCAGCTTTCGTGTGGGCGCAATCGCTGGACGTTTCGAATTTGGCAGCCGGGCTCTGCGAGAGACACATACACAGTGTTGCCCCTTTACGAACCAAATCTTTTGGGGAAAGCGTATGTCTGTGTGGCAGCGAATGCAGTTCCAAGGGACAGTGAAAACCAGCTACAGCTTTGCGATCTGGCAGCTTTGATGTGGGCGCAATCGCTGGACGTTTCGAATTTGGCAGCCGGGCTCTGCGAGAGAGAGATACACAGTGTTGCCCCTTTACGAACCAAAGCTTTTGGGGAAAGCGAATGTCTGTGTGGCAGCGAATGCAGTTCCAAGGGACAGTGAAAACCAGCTACAGCATTCCGTGCTGGCAGCTTTCGTGTGGGAGAAATCGCTGGACGTTTCGAATTTGGCATCCGGGCTCTGCGAGAGACACATACACAGTGTTGCCCCATTACCATGAAAACCTTTTGGGGAAAGCGAATGTCTGTGTGGCAGCGAATGCAGTTCCAAGGGACAGTGAAAACCATCTACAGCATTCCGTGCTGGCAGCTTTCGTGTGGGAGAAATTGCTGGACGTATAGAATTTGGCAGCTGGGCTCTGCGAGAGAGAGATACAGAATATTGCCCCATTACCAAAAAAACCTTTTGGTGAAAGCGAATGTCTGTGTGGCAGCGAATGCAGTTCCAAGGGACAGTGTAAACCAGCTACAGCATTCTGTGCTGGTAGCTTTCGTGTGGGCGCAATGGCTGGACGTTTCGAATTTGGCAACCGGGTTCTGCAAGTGTGAGATACACATTGTTGCCCCATTACGAACCAAAGCTTTTGGGGAAAGCGAATGTCTGTGTGGCAGCGAATGCAGTTCCAAGGGACAGTGAAAATCAGCGACAGCATTCCGTGCTGGCAGCTTTTGTGTGGGAGAAATCGTTGGACGTTTCGAATTTGGCAGCCGGGTTCTGCGAGAGACACATACACAGTTTTGCCCCTTTACGAACCAAGGCTTGTGGGGAAAGCGAATGTCTGTGTGGCAGCGAATGCAGTTCCAAGGGACAGTGAAAACCAGCTACTTCATTCGGTGCTGGAAGCTTTTTTGTGGTCGCAATCGCTGGACGTTTCGAATTTGGCAGCCGGGCTCTGCGAGAGAGAGATACACAGTGTTGCCCCTTTACGAACCAAAGCTTTTGGGGAAAGCAAATGAGTGTGTGGCAGCGAATGCAGTTCCAAGGGACAGTGAAAACCAGCTACAGCATTCGGTGCTGGCAGCTTTCGTGTGGGAGAAATCGCTGGACGTTTCAAATTTGGCAGCCGGGCTCTGCGAGAGAGAGATACAAAGTGTTGCCACTTTACGAACTAAAGCTTTTGGGCAAAGCGTATGTCTGTGTGGCAGCGAATGCAGTTCCAAGGGACAGTGAAAACCAGCTACAGCATTCCGTGCTGGCAGCTTTCGTGTGGGGGAAATTGCTGGACGTTTCGAATTTGGCATCCGGGCTCTGCGAGAGACACGTACACAGTGTTGCCCCATTACCATGAAAAACTTTTGGGGAAAGCGAATGTCTGTGTGGCAGCGAATGCAGTTCCAAGGGACAGTGAAAACCAGCTACAGCATTCCGTGCTGGCAGCTTTCGTGTGGGCGCAATCGCTGGACGTTTCGAATTTGGCAGCCGGGCTCTGCGAGAGATACATACACAGTGTTGCCCCTTAACGAACCAAAGCTTGTGGGGAAAGCGAATGTCTGTGTGGCAGCGAATGCAGTTCCAAGGGACAGTGATAACCAGCCACAGCATTCCGTGCTGGCAGCTTTCGTGTGGGAGAAATCGCTGGACGTTTCGAATTTGGCAGCTGGGCTCTGCGAGAGACACATACAGAGTGTTGCCCCATTACCATGAAAACCTTTTGGGGAAAGCGAATGTCTGTGTGGCAGCGAATGCAGTTCCAAGGGACAGTGAAAACCAGCTACAGCATTCCGTGCTGGCAGCTTTCCTGTGGGCGCAATCGCTGGACGTTTCTAATTTGGCAGCCGGGCTCTGCGAGAGACACATACACAGTGTTCCCCATTACCATGAAAAGCTTTTGGGGAAAGCGAATGTCTGTGTGGCAGCGAATGCAGTTCCAAGGGACAGTGAAAAGCAGCTACAGCATTCCGTGCTGGAAGCTTTCGTGTGGGCGCAATTGCTGGACGTTTCGAATTTGGCAGCCGGGCTCTGCGAGAGAGAGATACACATTATTGCCACTTAACGAACCAAAGCTTGTGGGGAAAGCGAATGTCTGTGTGGCAGCGAATGCAGTTCCAAGGGACAGTGAAAACCAGCTACAGCATTCCGTGCTGGCAGCTTTCGTGTGGGAGAAATTGCTGGACGTTTCGAATTTGGCAGCCGGGCTCTGCGAGAGACACATACACAGTGTTGCCCCATTCCCATGAAAAGCTTTTGGGGAAAGCGAATGTCTGTATGGCAGCGAATGCAGTTCCAAGGGACAGTGAAAACCAGCTACAGCATTCCGTGCTGGCAGCTTTCGTATGGGAGAAATTGCTGGACGTTTCGAATTTGGCAGCCGGGCTCTGCGAGAGACACATACACAGTGTTGCCCCATTGCCATGAAAACATTTTGGGGAAAGCGAATGTCTGTGTGGCAGCGAATGCAGTTCCAAGGGACAGTGAAAACCAGCTACAGCATTCCATGCTGGCAGCTTTCGTATGGGAGAAATTGCTGGACGTTTCGAATTTGGCAGCCGGGCTCTGCGAGAGACACATACACAGTGTTGTCCCATTGCCATGAAAAGCTTTTGGGGAAAGTGAATGTCTGTATGGCAGCGAATGCAGTTCCAAGGGACAGTGAAAACCAGCTACAGCATTCCGTGCTGGCAGCTTTCGTGTGGGCGCAATCGCTGGACGTTTCAAATTTGGCAGCCGGGCTCTGCAAGAGAGAGATAACCAGTGTTGCGCCTTTACGAACCAAAGCTTTTGGGGAAAGCGTATGTCTGTGTGGCAGCGAATGCAGTTCCAAGGGACAGTGAAAACCAGCTACAGCATTCTGTGCTGGCAGCTTTCTTGTGGGCGCAATCGCTGGACGTTTCGAATTTGGCAGCCGGGCTCTGCGAGAGAGAGATACCCAGTGTTGCCCCTTTACGAACCAAAGCTTTTGTGGAAAGCGAATGTCTCTGTGGCAGCGAATGCAGTTCCAAGGGACAGTGAAAACCAGCTACAGCATTCCGTACCTGCAGCTTTCGTGTGGGCGCAATCGCTGGACGTTTCGAATTTGGCAGTCGGGCTCTGCGAGAGAGAGATACACAGTGTTGCCCCTTTACGAACCAAAGCTTTTGGGGAAAGCAAATGTCTGTGTGGCAGCGAATGGAGTTCCAAGGGACAGTGAAAACCAGCTACAGCATTGCGTGCTGGCAGCTTTCGTGTGGGCGCAATCGCTGGACGTTTCGAATTTGGCAGCCGGGCTCTGCGAGAGACACATACACAGTGTTGCCCCATTACCAAGCAAAGCTTTTGGGGAAAGCAAATGTCTGTGTGGCAGCGAATGCAGTTCCAAGGGACAGTGAAAACCAGCCACAGCATTCCGTGCTGGCAGCTTTCGTGTGGGAGAAATTGCTGGATGTATCGAATTTGGCAGCCGGGCTCTGCAAGAGAGAGATACAGAATGTTGCCCCATTACCAAGAAAACCTTTTGGGGAAAGCGAATGTCTGTGTGGCAGCGAATGCAGTTCCAAGGGACAGTGAAAACCAGCTACAGCATTGCGTGCTGGCAGCTTTCGTGCGGGCGCAATCGCTCGACGTTTCGAATTTGGCAGCCGGGCTCTGCGAGAGACACATACACAGTGTTGCCCCATTACCAAGCAAAGCTTTTGGGGAAAGCGAATGTCTGTGTGGCAGCGAATGCAGTTCCAAGGGACAGTGAAAACCAGCTACAGCATTCCGTGCTGGCAGCTTTCGTATGGGCGCAATCGCTGGAAGTTTCGAATTTGGCAGCCGGGCTCTGCGAGAGACACATACACGGTTTTGCCCCATTACCAAGAAAACCTTTGGGGAAAGCGAATGCCTGTGTGGCAGCGAATGCAGTTCCAAGGGACAGTGAAAACCAGCTACAGCATTCCGTGCTGGCAGCTTTCCTGTGGGGGAAATCGCTGGATGTTTCCAATTTGGCAGCCGGGCTCTGTGAGAGACACATACACAGTGTTGCACCATTACCATGAAAAACTTTTGGGGAAAGCGAATGTCTGTGTGGCAGCGAATGCAGTTCCAAGGGACAGTGAAAACCAACTACAGCATTCCGTGCTGGCAGCTTTCGTGTGGGCGCAATCGCTGGACGTTTCGAATTTGGCAGCCGGGCTCTGCGAGAGACACATACACAGTATTGCCCCATTACCATGAAAACCTTTTGGGGAAAGCGAATGTTTGTGTGGCAGCGAATGCAGTTCCAAGGGACAGTGAAAACCAGCTACAGCATTCCGTGCTGGCAGCTTTCGTGTGGGCGCAATCGCTGGACGTTTCGAATTTGGCAGCCGGGCTCTGCGAGAGACACATACACAGTGTTGCCCCTTTACGAACCAAAGCTTTTGGGGAAAGCGTATGTCTGTGTGGCAGCGAATGCAGTTCCAAGGGACAGTGAAAACCAGCTACAGCATTGCGAGGTGGCAGCTTTCGTGTTCGGTGGCAGCTTTCGTGTTTCGGTGGCAGCTTTCGGTGTTCCCCAGGGCTCGGTGTTGGGGCCAGTTCTGTTTAACATCTTTATCAATGATCTGGACGAAGGGATCGAGTGCACTCTCAGTAAGTTTGCAGACGACACCAAGTTGTGTGGGAGTGTTGATCTGCTGGAGGGTAGGCAGGCTCTGCAGAGGGACCTGGACAGGCTGGATCGATGGGCTGGGGTGAATTGTATGAGGTTTAACAAGGCCAAGTGCAAGGTCCTGCACTTGGGCCACAGCAACCCCATGCAACGCTACAGGCTTGGGGAAGAGTGGCTGGAAAGCTGCCTGGCAGAGAAGGACCTAGGGGTGTTGGTTGACAGCCGCCTGAATATGAGCCAGCAGTGTGCCCAGGCGGCCAAGAAGGCCAATGGCATCCTGGCCTGTATCAAAAATAGCGTGGCCAGCAGGACTAGGGAAGTGATTGTGCCCCTGTACTCGGCACTGGTGAGGCCGCACCTCGAATACTGTGTTCAGTTTTGGGCCCCCCACTACAAGAGGGATATTGAGGTACTGGAGCGCGTACAGAGAAGGGCAACGAAGCTGGTGAAGGGTCTGGAGCAGAAGTCTTATGAGGAGCGGCTGAGGGAGCTGGGACTGTTTAGCCTGGAGAAAAGGAGGCTGAGGGGAGACCTCATAGCTCTCTACAACTACCTGAAAGGAGGTTGTAGAGAGGTGGGGGTCGGTCTCTTCTCCCAGGTAACAAGTGATAGGACAAGAGGAAATGGCCTCAAGTTGCGCCAGGGGAGGTTTAGACTGGATATTAGGAAATTTTTCTTCACCGAGAGGGTTATCAAGCATTGGAACAGACTGCCCAGGGAAGTGGTTGAGTCGCCATCCCTGGAGGTATTTAAAGGACGTTTGGATGAGGTACTTAGAGACATGGTGTAGTGATGGTTTTTGGCAGTGTTAGGTTTATGGTTGGACTCGATGATCTTAAAGGTCTTTTCCAACCTATATGATTCTGTGATTCTGTGATTCTGTGTGGGCGCAATCGCTGGACGTTTCGAATTTGGCAGCCGGGCTCTGCGAGAGAGAGATACACAGTGTTGCCCCTTTACGAACCAAAGCTTTTGTGGAAAGCGAATGTCTGTGTGGCAGCGAATGCAGTTCCAAGGGACAGTGAAAACCAGCTACAGCATTCCGTGCCTGCAGCTTTCGTGTGGGCGCAATCGCTGGACGTTTCGAATTTGGCAGCCGGGCTCTGCGAGAGTGAGATACACAGTGTTGCCCCTTTACGAACCAAAGCTTGTGGAAGAATGGTTAAGTGAAAAAGGACACAGCTTAATTGATGTGAGCAATCCAGCCTTTGATGGGGCCTGGGAGCCAGAGATCAAGGTGAAATTCCCTTGAGAACAGCAGAAGGAGTACTTGGTAAAGCAAGATAAACGGGACTAAGCCTGGGAAAGTGCTGATAAGACCCCCTTTGTGAACAGTGCGTGAACGGCAACTTTGTACCAATCATATAATTGTTTTAAGCGCGTGGACAAGTATAGTTATCCAATAGAATAGTCGCTGTTAGCGCGTGCTTTGCTTAGCATCTATATAAACCTGTTAAGTAATCTGAATAAAGGAGAACGACCATACTCATATTGAGATTCATCGTTACTCCGGGTCCGTCTCCCACTCCGACATCTGGTAGCAGAGGATGCACCGATGAAATCTCCGTGACTGCGGTAAGCAGCTAGAGGAGGGGAGTTGGGAAACCACGGCTGAGGGAAGCGCTGCCTGGAGCAAGAAGCAGGGCAGACGCCGGTGTGAGGTCGCTCCTCACCTCTCAGGCGCAGTGATGGAAACAGAAGCTGCGGCCACGTTGCTCACTGGAATCCTCTCTAAGAGAGGGATAGAAGCACCAGTGAAGCAGTTAATAAGGTTGATTAAATTGGGACAATGTTGGGGTCACTTTTCTGACACCTGCATGTTATTTTCCGTATCGGAACGGCGAGATTTTGGAGGAACAATGTGGCAGAAAACAATAGAGGGGGATAAAAAGGAAGAAAAGGAAATAAAGGCGGTTCGTGGACTCTGGAACACTGTCTTGGAAACTTTGAAAGCGATGAAGGCGGAGAGGGAAGTAGCTTGCGCTGCTGCCCAAATGTTAGGTCCGGGAGTGCCTAAAGATAAGCCCGAAATCAAACTGGGACCTATTGCGCGATTTTTTGGGCTGCCTGCCGTGAGAGGCGCGTCTGGAACTGTCTGTAAAAACGTTTCTGAACTGCGTGTTATGGCGGAATCAGTGCAGGAGCCAGAAAAGGCGGAAGTTCCAGTTAGCAGGGTTAATGCAAACTGTGAAGCGAATGCGGAAGTAGCTCCGCCAAAACCCCCTGGAGGGGCGGGAGCGACAAAACGTAACGACTTGGGCGGAGCAGCCTGCCGACTTCCCCCTGCAGCTCCGCCCAGTGAACCACCCTCCGCGCCTCCGTTGCCACCCTCAACCGCGTTCTATCCGCCCCTACCCCCCTCTACGGAATCCTCTGGAACTACCACACCATCTAGCGGGGAAGAGCTGCCACAATCCTCTGATGCCACTGCAAAAATGTTGCAAGCAGTTTTAAAACGTCTTGATACTCTGGAATTACAAACAAAAAGGAAAGGCAAAGCTGTGCCTCCATGTTTAATGAACCCTCCAGCACTCCCTAGAACCACACGCTGGAGTGGTGTCATCAAAGATGCAATTGTAGAAGGACAGTGGAAGCCTGTGGGGGGGGCTGAAGGCCCTATGACACTAGCGTTTCCAGTTGTGCAGAGAGACGGGCAAGGAAAGTGGGAGCCTCATGATTGGAAAATACTGCAACAAGCCCGAACCACCGTCTCAACATATGGATTAAAATCCGCGGCTACAAGACAAATTGTTAGTTGGATCTTTTCTGCCGACCTGATGTGTCCATATGATTGTCAAAACCTGATGAGACTGTTACTTACCCCAACACAGTATTTACTGTGGATGTCATCCTGGCAACAGCGAGCCATTAATGTTGCTGCTCAAAGACAAAGAGACGGGGACCCACTTCGTGGAATCACTGCGGATATGCTCGTAGGGCAAGGACCATACAGCGACTATCAAGTGCAGATAACTTTTCCAGCGAATATGCTACAATTGTCTGCTCAGCTAGCACTTGAGGCATTCCTTAGCCTACCGGGATCCAACGTTCCCTCCTTTAGTAATCTCCAACAAGGAGCAACCGAGAAATACAGTAATTTTGTAGATCGACTCTGGGAAGCTATCATGAATCATCCTGATTTATCAGAAGACAACAGACAACAAATGTTCAAAATATTAGCTTTTGATAATGCTAATAAGACAACAAGACAAATACTAGCCAGTTTGCCCAAAGGAGCTGGAGTAGAGGAAATGCTTCTACGAGTAGAAAGAGCCGAAACACAACGACAGGGAAATACCGTTGCTGCTGCGGTCCAGGGAGCAGTTCGAGAAATAATGCAGCCACTAGTTGCAGTGGTGCAGAAAAAACAAGGCCCTACTCCCAAAGGAAAACCTCGCCGACCGCCAGGACAACCTTTTCGTGGCAGCTGCTTTCGCTGTGGGGAATCAGGCCACATGAAAACGAATTGTCGTGCTGCAGTTTGGTGTGACCACTGCCAGAAAAACAATCATGCTACCAAGGCATGCTCGGGAAACTGGAAGCCGAGCGCGGAGAGAGGTCGCGCGCAGACACAAATGAACCCCCAAAACGGAACACGGGTTTTCTACAACAGTGCCTACCAGCCACCCGAGGAAGCCTGGGAGTCGACGTGGAAACCACAGTAGATGTCACCCTCGTTGACTCTAATGTCCAGAAAGTTCCCAGCAATGTTATAGGACCTCTTGTTCATCAAGAAAGCAACGTTGGAGGATTGCTACTAGGCCGGTCCTCCGCCGGTATACAAGGTCTCATCGTGTTACCTGGAGTAATCGACGCAGATTACACGGGTCGTATCTACATCATGGTCTATACTGTTTGTCCACCAGTGTTTATTCCTAAAGGTAGTAAAATCGCACAAATAGTTGCTATTAGCAACCCATTGACCCATATGCCTCAATCAAATGTTCGACGGGGCAATCAAGGTTTCGGGTCCACTGGCCCTGCTGTTTGTTTTACAACAAAATTAAATCAGCGGCCAACAATGAAAATTACTATTACTCAACAGGGCACATCGCAACAAATTGATGCGATGTTAGATACTGGGGCGGATGTTACAATCATCAGCCGCAACATATGGCCTTTAAGTTGGCCAGTAGAATTACCAACATCAAGTATTGCAGGAGTTGGTGGACAATCAGTACCCTATATTAGCAAACATCCAATACATTTACAGTTTCCGGAGGGGCAGCATGCCACTCTTAAGGTGTATGTGTTGCCCTTGCCTGGGACGTTAGAAGCACTAATCGGGCGAGATGTGCTAAGTCAAATTGGAGCCGTTCTGACAACAAAGCATTTTTAGTCATGGGCACTGGGGAGCAGCCGCCCAACCCGTCACTTACATGGGTTACAAATGAGCCTGTGTGGGTTGACCAGTGGCCCATGACTAAAGAGCGACTGCAAATTGCCAAACAATTGGTTGCTGAACAACTGGCAGCTGGACATATTAAGCCTTCTGTTAGTCCCTGGAACACTCCCATTTTTGTAATCCCGAAGAAAAGTGGAAAATGGCGACTTTTGCATGACTTGCGTAAGGTCAATGACCAAATGCAATCTATGGGTGCGTTGCAGCCCGGAATGCCATCTCTCAGTATGTTACCACGCGGATGGCACATCTTGATAGTCGACTTAAAAGACTGTTTTTTTACCATTCCACTGCACCCGCAAGACACTCAACGTTTCGCCTTCTCTGTGCCGACGGTGAACAAGGCTGCACCGGCAGAGCGATACGAATGGGTTGTTTTACCACAAGGAATGAAAAATTCACCCACATTGTGTCAATTGTATGTAGCGTGGGCGCTGCAACCACTTCGAGCCCAATGGTCAAATACGATAATTTATCATTATATGGACGATATTCTTTGCTGTCGAGAACAGCCATTCTCAGACGAGTCATTGCGCCAGCTCATCACCATATTAGCGAAAAAGGGGCTTGTCATTGCACCAGAGAAGGTGCAGCATACTGCCCCTTGGAAATATCTTGGGTGGTCTATTACAGACTCAAAAATCCGACCACAAAAAACAGAGCTTGTCACTCAACTGCATACCTTACATGACATCCAAACCTTGCTTGGGGACATTCAATGGGTTCGCAATTGTGTTGGTATTTCTAATACTGACATTGCACCCCTGACTGCGTTATTGCGCGGGACAAATCCTGCGGACAAAGTGACATTAACAATGGAGCACCACTCGGTGCTACAGCAAATCATTCAAAAAATGCACGCAGCTTGGTCATCGCGCCGCATCTTACCACTGCCAATATCGTTAATCGTCTGTAATGGAAAAGACTCACCTTATGCAGTCATTTGTCAGTGGCAAAATAAGAAAGGGGAACTCACCTCAACCTTTCAATTAAATGCCACTGCCACTGCCAAATGCAAAGGACAAGGAGATATGTTCAATATTTTAGAATGGGTATTTTTAAGCGTACAACCAAAAAGGAGTATCCAAACACGAACTGAAGCAGTAGGCGAATTAATACGGAAAGGACGGTCACGAATTATAGAAATTAGTGGCCAGGAACCAGAGGACATTAGTATACCTGTTAGTACTGTGGAGGTAGAGTGGTGGCTTCGTAATGCTGAGGCCATACAGAATGCCCTATTAGGCTACGGTGGTAAAATACACTCTCAACAACCACAAGGAAAATTATGGCAGATGTTAAGACGGAATCAGTGGATACAGAGATCCAAAGTAAGCAACAACCCATTACCAGATGGTGTCACTGTGTGTACAGATGCAGGCAAGCGCCTGCGGCGTGCAGCCTGTGTCTGGAAGGAAGGCGACAATTGGAAGCAGTATGTCATGGAGGGGCAGCCTCAAGATTCCCTTCAGACTTTGGAACTGACTGCAGTAATTTGGGCTTTGACTAATTGGATAAATATTCCCTTAAATGTGGTAACTGACTCAATGTATGTGGCTGGAATAGTGCCACGTCTAGAAGATGCCCTATTACGGGAAACAACGAATCCTAGATTGGGGAGTTTATTTATCAGACTGCGGTCTGTATTAGGTCAACGTACAGCAGCCTGCTGTATCATCCATATTCGTAGCCATCAATTGGACCTTGGTCTTGGTCAAGGTAATCAGCTGGCTGACAGTCTGGTTAGTCCCGTGTGCCACGCACCTCCTATGGACAAATTTCAACAAGCTAGACAAAGTCATGAAAATTTCCACCAAAATGCTAAAGGTCTAAAAAGACAATTTAATTTAACGGAAAATGAAGCAAGAGGTATAATCCAGGCCTGTCCAAAATGTGGAAATCACGGTCCAGGCATAGGGTCTGGAGTGAATCCAAAAGGATTAAAAGCGTTAGAATTATGGCAGATGGATGTCACACATGTTCCCGAATTTGGTCGATTGAAATATTTGCATGTCACCATAGACACCTTTTCAAAAATGATATGGGCAACTGCGTTGCCTGGAGAAAAGGCGCATCATGTATGTAAACATTTGCTCGCTTGTTTTGCGGTGCTAGGTGTGCCTGAGCGTATCAAAACAGATAATGGGCCTGCTTATATTAGCCAAAAAGTTAGAGCATTTTTAGCAAAATGGGGAGTCAATCATGTTACAGGGATCCCACACTCGCCTACTGGTCAAGGACTAGTGGAGCGCACGCATCAAATTTTGAAGGACTATCTAAATAAGCAAAAGGATATAGAGGTAGACCCTCAACAGAGGGTGCATCGTGTACTGTTTACACTGAACTTTCTCTGTCTTATGGGAGATAGAGAAGAACCGCCGGTAGTAATCCATCATCAGCACCTTAAATTTAATGATACAATGACACTACCACAATTTAAAGTAAATTACAAGGATCCTGCCTCTGGAATGTGGCTAGGGCCAGTCCCAGTTATATTTAATGGTCGAGGATATATGTGTGTTTCCACAGGTCACGGTCCAGTGTGGGTGCCGAGCAGAAACGTGAAGCCTGTTCTAACTCCTCATGGCTCATCCGACAAGCAAGATGAACCTACCCCTGATCATCGGGATAGTACTCCCGGTGGTGATGAGTCTTCACAAAATTGAGCCCAGAGAAAATATGTGGGTTACCTGGGCGAACAAAACAGGTCAACAAGCGTTTTGCCTCTCACTTGCGTCTGCTACAGAGCCTTTCCGGACGTGTCTACTAGGGGTACCAGGTTTTAAGGCAACTGACTTTAGTAGTTTTGCTACAAAAAACTGTAGTCGAGCTACCAATGTTAGTGGCTGCAGTGCCACACTCATCAATAGTCTAAATGTTACACTGCCGTGGGACCCCCAAGAGTTAAGCTTATTAGGATCAATGAGAATTGGCAATAAAACAAAAAATTGGACTCAAACTTGTTTTATATTTGGAGGACCCGCCTTTACTGGCACCAATTATTATAGAACATCTAACTGGATTGAATGGACAAATGTCACATCAAAAGAAAGGCGCTATAACGATTATTACGATCCAGCTGGTTATTGTGGGGACCAGGCGGCCCTAGGAGCCGAGACTAAGGGAGGAGTACCAATCTGGAACAATGGCACTCCTAAGGCCTTGCCTCCAGATGTCTTTTTAATATGTGGTGATAGAGCGTGGCAAGGAGTTCCACAGAACGTGTTTGGTGGGCCGTGCTATCTTGGAAAATTAACGTTATTAGCCCCAGATCAAAATTGGTGGAAAGATGTAAGAAATAAAACAATAGAAATCAAACATCGAACCAAACGAGAAATCACGGGTCTTTCCCCGGATTGTGATGATGAACTTGCCCTCCTCAGTACCACTGAGAGAGTGTTCCTGTCCCTGTTCATACCTGGGGGGGCAGCAGGACGAGCCCTGAAACAGGTTGGGCAATTAGCCTGTTGGGCTAAAAAACAAGCAAAAGTCACCACCCAGGTAATAGAAACACTATTAGAGGATCAAAATAGCTTACGCCACGCAATTTTGCAAAATAGAGCAGCAATTGATTTTTTATTATTAGCCCAAGGTCATGGTTGTGAGGATTTTGAAGGCATGTGTTGTATGAACCTGTCTGATCACAGTGAATCAATTCACAAACAACTACGATGGCTGAAAGAGCATGCCAACAAAATTCGACAAAATCAGGGGTTTTTTGATGAGTGGTTAACCAGTTTGTTTGGGTCCTTACCATCATGGCTAAAGGGTTTGTTAGCTGAGGGATTACGACTTTTAATAATTTTGGTTATCATAGGTCTGTGTTTTTGCGTAGCATGTAGCTGTGTAAAAAAGGCTTTTAGAACAATGATAAATCATGCCTGGATCGCTCAAAAACAAGAAGGGGGAATTGTGGAAGAATGGTTAAGTGAAAAAGGACACAGCTTAATTGATGTGAGCAATCCAGCCTTTGATGGGGCCTGGGAGCCAGAGATCAAGGTGAAATTCCCTTGAGAACAGCAGAAGGAGTACTTGGTAAAGCAAGATAAACGGGACTAAGCCTGGGAAAGTGCTGATAAGACCCACTTTGTGAACAGTGCGTGAACGGCAACTTTGTACCAATCATATAATTGTTTTAAGCGCGTGGACAAGTATAGTTATCCAATAGAATAGTCGCTGTTAGCGCGTGCTTTGCTTAGCATCTATATAAACCTGTTAAGTAATCTGAATAAAGGAGAACGACCATACTCATATTGAGATTCATCGTTACTCCGGGTCCGTCTCCCACTCCGACAAAAGCTTTTGGGGAAAGCGAATGTCTGTGTGGCAGTGAATGCAGTTCCAAGGGACAGTGAAAACCAGCTACAGCATTCCATGCTGGCAGCTTTTGTGCGGGCGCAATCGCTGGACGTTTCGAATTTGGCAGTCGGGTTCTGTGAGAGAGAGATACACAGTGTTGCCCCTTTACGAACCAAATCTTTTGGGGAAAGCGAATGTCTGTGTGGCAGTGAATGCAGTTCCAAGGGACAGTGAAAACCAGCTACAGCATTCCGTTCTGTCAGCTTTCGTGTGGGATAAATCGCTGGACGTTTCGAATTGGGCATCCGGGCTCTGCTAGACAGAGATACACAGTGTTGCCCCATTACCAAGCAAAGCTTTTGTGGAAAGCGAATGTCTGTGTGGCAGCGAATGCAGTTCCAAGGGACAGTGAAAACCAGCTACAGCATTCCGTGCTGTCAGCTTTCGTGTGGGCGCAATCGCTGGACGTTTCAAATATGGCAGCCGGGCTCTGCGAGAGACACATACACAGTGTTGCCCCTTTACGAACCAAAGCTTTTGGGGAAAGCGAATGTCTGTGTGGCAGCGAATGCAGTTCCAAGGGACAGTGAAAACCAGCTACAGCATTCCGTGCTGGCAGCTTTTGTGCGGGCGCAATCGCTGGACGTTTCGAACTTGACAGCTGGGCTCTGCAAGAGTGAGATACACAATGTTGCCCCTTTACGAACCAAAGCTTTTGGGGAAAGCGAATGTCTGTGTGGCAGTGAATGCAGTTCCAAGGGACAGTGAAAACCAGCTACAGCATTCCGTTTTGGCAGCTTTCGTGTGGGCGCAATCGCTGGACGTTTCAAATATGGCAGCCGGGCTCTGCGAGAGACACATACACAGTGTTGCCCCTTTACGAACCAAAGCTTTTGGGCAAAGCGAATGTCTGTGTGGCAGCGAATGCAGTTCCAAGGGACAGTGAAAACCAGCTACAGCATTCCGTGCTGGTAGCTTTTGTGCGGGCGCAATCACTGGACGTTTCAAATATGGCAGCCGGGCTCTGCGAGAGACACATACACAGTGTTGCCCCTTTACGAACCAAAGCTTTTTGGGAAAGCGAATGCCTGTGTGGCAGCGAATGCAGTTCCAAGGGACAGTGAAAACCAGCTACAGCATTCCGTGCTGGTAGCTTTTGTGCGGGCGCAATCACTGGACGTTTCGAATTTGGCAGCCGGGCTCTGCAAGAGACACATACACAGTGTTGCCCCTTTACGAACCAAAGGTTTTTGGGAAAGCGAATGCCTGTGTGGCAGCGAATGCAGTTCCAAGGGACAGTGAAAACCAGATACAGCATTCCGTGCTGGCAGCTTTCGTGTGGGAGAAATGGCTGGACGTTTCGAATTTGGCAGCCGGGCTCTGCGAGAGATACATACACAGTGTTGCCCCATTACCAAGCAAAGCTTTTGGGGAAAGCAAATGTCTGTGTGGCAGCAAATGCAGTTCCAAGGGACAGTGAAAACCAGCTACAGCATTCCGTGCTGGCAGCTTTCGTGTGGGGGAAATCGCTGGACTTTTCGAATTTGGCAGCCGGGTTCTGCGAGAGACACATACACAGTGTTGCCCCTTTACGAACCAAAGCTTTTGGGGAAAGCGAATGTCTGTGTGGCAGCGAATGCAGTTCCAAGGGACAGTGAAAAGCAGCTACAGAATTCCGTGCTGGCAGCTTTCGTGTGGGAGAAATCGCTGGATGTTTCGAATTTGGCAGCCGGGCTCTGCGAGAGACACATACACAATGTTGCCCGATTACTAGGTAAGGCTTTTGGGGAAAGCGAATGTCTGTGTGGCAGCGAATGCAGTTCCAAGGGACAGTGAAAACCAGCTACAGCATTCCGTGCTGGCAGCTTTCGTGTGGGCGCAATCGCGTGACGTTTCGAATTTGACAGCCGGGCTCTGCAAGAGTGAGATACACAGTGTTGCCCCTTTACGAACCAAAACTTTTGGGGAAAGCGAATATCTGTGTGGCAGTGAATGCCGTTCCAAGGGACAGTGAAAACCAGCTACAGCATTCCATGCTGGCAGCTTTCGTGAGGGAGAAATCGCTGGATGTTTCGAATTTGGCAGCCGGGCTCTGATGGACAGAGATACACAGTGTTGCCCCATTACCAAGCAAAGCTTTTGGGGAAAGCGAATATCTGTGTGGCAGTGAATGCCGTTCCAAGGGACAGTGAAAACCAGCTACAGCATTCCGTGTTGGCAGCTTTCGTGTGGGCGCAATCGCTGGACATTTCGAATTTGGCAGCCGGGCTCTGCAAGAGTGAGATACACAGTGTTGCCCCTTTACGAACCAAAGCTTTTGGGGAAAGCAAATGTCTGTGTGGCAGTGAATGCAGTTCCAAGGGACAGTGAAAACCAGCTACAGCATTCCGTGCTGGCAGCTTTCTTGTGGGCGCAATCGCTGGACGTTTCGAATTTGGCAGCCGAGCTCTGCAAGGGACACATACACAGTGTTGCCCCTTTACGAACCAAAGCTTTTGGGGAAAGCGAATGCTTGTTTGGCAGTGAATGCAGTTCCAAGGGACAGTGAAAACAAGCTACAGCATTCCGTGCTGGCAGCTTTCGTGTGGGCGCAATCGCTGGATGTTTCGAATTTGGCAGCCGGGCTCTGCGCGAGAGAGATACACAGTGTTGCCCTTTTACGAACCAAAGCTTTTGGGGAAAGCGAATGCCTGTGTGGCAGCGAATGCAGTTCCAAGGGACAGTGAAAACCAGCTACAGCATTCCGTGCTGGCAGCTTTCGTGTGGGCGCAATCGCTGGACGTTTCGAATTTGGCAGCCTGGCTCTGCAAGAGTGAGATACAGAGTGTTGCCCCTTTACGAACCAAAGCTTTTGGGGAAAGCGAATGTCGGTGTGGCAGCGAATGCATTTCCAAGGGACAGTGAAAACCAGCTACAGCATTCCGTGGTGGTAGCTTTTTGTGGGAGAAATTGCTGGACGTTTCGAATTTGGCAGCCAGGCTCTGCAAGAGTGAGATACAAAGTGTTGCCCCTTTACGAACCAAAGCTTTTGGGGAAAGCGAATGTCTGTGTGGCAGCGACTGCAGTTCCAAGGGACAGTGAAAAGCAGCTACAGCTTTCCGTGCTGGCAGCATTCGTGTGGGCGGAATCGCTGGACGTTTCGAATTTGGCAGCCGAGGTCTGCGAGAGACACATACACAGTGTTGCCCCTTTACGAACCAAAGCTTTTGGGGAAAGCGAATGTCTGTGTGGCAGCGAATGCAGTTCCAAGGGACAGTGAAAACCAGCTACAGCATTCCGTGCTGGCAGCTTTCGTGTGGGCGCAATCGCTGGATGTTTCGAATTTGGCAGCCGGGCTCTGCGAGAGAGACATACACAGTGTTGCCCTTTTACGAACCAAAGCTTTTGGGGAAAGCGAATGCCTGTGTGGCAGCGAATGCAGTTCCAAGGGACAGTGAAAACCAGCTACAGCATTCCGTGCTGGCAGCTTTCGTGTGGGCGCAATCGCTGAACGTTGCGAATTTGGCAGCCGGGCTCTGCAAGAGTGAGATACACAGTGTTGCCCCTTTACGAACCAAAGCTTTTGGGGAAAGCGAATGTCTGTGTGGCAGCGAATGCAGTTCCAAGGGACAGTGAAAACCAGCTACAGCATTCCGTGGTAGTAGCTTTTTGTGGGAGAAATTGCTGGACGTTTCGAATTTGGCAGCCAGGCTCTGCAAGAGTGAGATACAAAGTGTTGCCCCTTTACGAACCAAAGCTTTTGGGGAAAGCGAATGTCTGTGTGCCAGCGAATGCAGTTCCAAGGGACAGTGAAAACCAGCTACAGCATTCCGTGCTGGCAGCTTTCATGTGGGAGAAATCGCTGGACGTTTCGAATTTGGCAGCCGGGCTCTGCGAGAGACACATAGAGAGTGTTGCCCAATTACCAAGAAAACCTTTGGGGAAAGCGAATGTCTGTGTGGCAGCGAATGCAGTTCCAAGGGACAGTGAAAACCAGCTACAGCATTCCGTGCTGGCAGCTTTCGTGTGGGAGAAATCACTGGACGTTGCAAATTTGGCAGCCGGGCTCTGCGAGAGAGAGATACACAGTGTTGCCCGATTACTAGGGAAAGCTTTTGGGGAAAGCGAATGTCTGTGTGGCAGCGAATGCAGTTCCAAGGGACAGTGAAAACCAGCTACAGAATTGCGTGCTGACAGCTTTCCTGTGGGCGCAATCGCTGGACGTTTCGAATTTGGCAACCGGGCTCTGCGAGAGACACATACGTAGTGCTACCCCTTTACGAACCAAAGCTTTTGGGGAAAGTGAATGTCTGTGTGGCAGCGAATGCAGTTCCAAGGGACAGTGAAAACCAGCTACAGCATTCTGTGCTGGTAGCTTTCGTGTGGGCGCAGTCGCTAGATGTTTCAAATTTGGCAGCCGGGCTCTGCGAGACAGAGATACACAGTGTTGCCCCATTACAAACCAAAGCTTTTGGGGAAAGCGAATGTCTGTGTGGCAGCGAATGCAGTTCCAAGGGACAGTGAAAACCAGCTACAGCATTCCGTGCTGGCAGCTTTCGTGTGGTCGCAATCGCTGGGTGTTTCAAATTGGGTAGCCGGGTCTGCGAGAGAGAGATAAGCAGTGTTGCCCCATTAAGAACCAAAGCTTTTGGGGAAAGCGAATGTCTGTGTGGTAGCGAATGCAGTTCCAAGGGACAGTGAAAACCAGTTACAGCATTAGGTGCTGGCAGCTTTCGTGTGGGCGCAATCGCTGAACGTTGCGAATTTGGCAGCCGGGCTCTGCTAGACAGAGATACACAGTGTTGCCCCTTTACGAAGCAAAGCTTTCGGGGAAAGCGAAAGCCTGTGTGGCAGCGAATGCAGTTCCAAGGGACAGTGAAAACCAACTACAGCATTGCGAGCTGGCAGCTTTCGTGTGGGCGGAATCGCTGGACGTTTCGAATTTGGCAGCCGGGCTCTGCGAGAGACACATAGACAGTGTTGCCCCATTGCCAAGCAAAGCTTTAGGGGAAAGTGAATGCCTGTGTGACAGCGAATGCAGTTCCAAGGGACAGTGAAAACCAGCTACAGCATTCCGTGCTGGCAGCTTTCGTGCGGGCGCAATCGCTGGACGTTTCGAATTTGGCAGCCGGGCTCTGCGAGAGACAAATACACAGTGTTGCCCCTTTATGAATCAAAGCTTTTGGGGAAAGTGAATGCCTGTGTGGCAGCGAATGCAGTTCCAAGGGACAGTGAAAACCAACTACAGCATTGCGAGCTGGCAGCTTTTGTGTGGACACAGTCGCTGGACGTTTCGAATTTGGCAGCCGGGCTCTGCTAGACAGAGATACACAGTGTTGCCCCTTTACGAACCAAAGCTTTTGGCGAAAGCGAATGTCTGTATGGCAGCGAATGCAGTTCCAAGGGACAGTGAAAACCAGCTACAACATTCCGTGCTGGCAGCTTTCGTCTGGGAGAAATCGCTGGACGTTTCGAATTTGGCAGCCGGGCTCTGCAAGAGTGAGATACAGAGTGTTGCCCCTTTACGAACCAAAGCTTTCGGGGAAAGCGAATGTCTGTGTGGCAGCGAATGCAGTTCCAAGGGACAGTGAAAACCAGCTACAGCATTCCGTGCTGGCAGCTTTCGTGTGGGAGAAATCGCTGGACGTTTCAAATTTGGCAGCCGGGCTCTGCGAGAGAGAGATACACAGTGTTGCCCCATTACCAAGCAAAGCTTTCGGGGAAAGCGAATGTCTGTGTGGTAGCGAATGCAGTTCCAAGGGACAGTGAAAACCAGTTACAGCATTCCGTGCTGGCAGCTTTCGTGTGGGCGCAATCGCTGAACGTTGCGAATTGGGCAGCCGGGCTCTGCGAGAGAGAGATACACAGTGTTGCCCCATTACCAAGCAAAGCTTTTGGGGAAAGCGTATGTCTGTGTGGCAGCGAATGCACTACCAAGGGACAGTGAAAACCAGCTACAGCATTCCGTACTGGCAGCTTTCGTGTGGGCGCAATCGCTGGACGTTTCGAATTTGGCAATCGGGCTCTGCGAGAGAGAGATACACAGTGTTGCCCCTTTACGAAGCAAAGCTTTTGGGGAAAGCGAATGTCTGTGTGGCAGCGAATGCAGTTCCAAGGGACAGTGAAAACCAGCTACAGCATTCCGTGCTGGCAGCTTTCGTGTGAGAGAAATCGCTGAATGTTTCGAATTTGGCAGCCGGGCTCTGCTAGACAGAGATACACAGTGTTGCCCCTTTACGAACCAAAGCTTTTGGGGAAAGCGAATGTCTGTGTGGCAGCGAATGCAGTTCCAAGGGGCAGTGAAAACCAGCTACAGCATTCCGTGCTGGTAGCTTTCGTGTGGGCGTAATCGCTCGACTTTTCGAATTTGGCAGCTGGGCTCTGCGAGGGAGAGAGATACAGAGCGTTGCCCGATTACTAGGGACAGCTTTTGGGGAAAGCGAATGTCTGTGTGGCAGCGAATGCACTTCCAAGGGACAGTGAAAACCAGCTACAGCATTCCGTACTGGCAGCTTTCGTGTGGGCGCAATTGCTGGACGTTTCGAATTTGGCAGCCGGGCTCTGCGAGAGAGAGATACACAGTGTTGCCCCTTTACGAAGCAAAGCTTTTGGGGAAAGCGAATGTCTGTGTGGCAGCGAATGCAGTTCCAAGGGACAGTGAAAACCAGCTACAGCATTCTGTACTGGCAGCTTTCGTGTGGGAGAAATCGCTGAATGTTTCGAATTTGGCAGCCGGGCTCTGCTAGACAGAGATACACAGTGTTGCCCCTTTACGAACCAAATCTTTTGGGGAAAGCGAATGTCTGTGTGGCAGCGAATGCAGTTCCAAGGGACAGTGAAAACCAGCTACAGCGTTCCGTTCTGGCAGCTTTCGTGTGGGCGCAACAGCTGGACGTTTCAAATTTGGAAGCCGGGCTCTGCGAGAGACACATACACAGTGTTGCCCCTTTATGAACCAAAGCTTTTGGGGAAAGCGAATGTCTGTGTGGCAGCGAATGCAGTTCCAAGGGACAGTGAAAAGCAGTTACAGCATTAGGTGCTGGCAGCTTTCGTGTGGGCGCAATCGCTGGATGTTTCGAATTTGGCAGCCGGGCTCTGCTAGACAGAGATACACAGTGTTGCCCCATTACCAAGTAAAGCTTTTGGGGAAAGCGAATGTCTGTGTGGCAGCGAATGCAGTTCCAAGGGACAGTGAAAACCAGCTACAGCATTCCGTGCTGGCAGCTTTCGTGTGGGCGCAATCGCTGGACGTTTCGAATTTGGCAGTCGGGCTCTGCGAGAGACACATACACAGTGTTGCCCCATTACCATGAAAAACTTTTGGGGAAAGCGAATGTCTGTGTGGCAGCGAATGCAGTTCCAAGGGACAGTGAAAACCAGCTACAGCATTCCGTGCTGGCAGCTTTCGTGTGGGCGCAATCGCTGGACGTTTCGAATTTGGCAGCCGGGCTCTGCGAGAGAGAGATACACAGTGTTGCCCCTTTACGAAGCAAAGCTTTTGGGGAAAGCGAATGCCTGTGTGGCAGCGAATGCAGTTCCAAGGGACAGTGAAAACCAGCTACAGCATTCCGTGCTGGCAGCTTTCTTATGGGAGAAATTGCTGGACGTTTCGAATTTGGCAGCCGGGCTCTGCGAGAGACACATACACAGTGTTGCCCCATTACCAAGAAAACTTATTGGGGAAAGTGAATGTCTGTGTGGCAGCGAATGCAGTTCCAAGGGACAATGAAAACCAGCTACAGCATTCCGTGCTGGCAGCTTTCGTGTAGGAGAAATCGCTGGACGTTTCGAACTTGGCAGCCGGGCTCTGCGAGAGACACATACACAGTGTTGCCCCTTTATGAACCAAAGCTTTTGGGGAAAGCGAATGTCTGTGTGGCAGCGAATGCAGTTCCAAGGGACAGTGAAAACCAGCTACAGCATTCCGTGCTGGCAGCTTTCGTGTGGGCGCAATCGCTGGACGTTTCGAATTTGGCAGCCGGGCTCTGCGAGAGAGAGATACACAGTGTTGCCCCTTTACGTAGCAAAGCTTTTGGGGAAAGCGAATGTCTGTGTGGCAGCGAATGCAGTTCCAAGGGACAGTGAAAACCAGCTACAGCATTCCGTGCTGGCAGCTTTTGTGTGGGAGAAATCGCTGAATGTTTCGAATTTGGCAACCGGGCTCTGCTAGACAGAGATACACAGTGTTGCCCCTTTACGAACCAAAGCTTTTGGGGAAAGCGAATGTCTGTGTGGCAGCGAATGCAGTTCCAAGGGACAGTGAAAACCAGCTACAGCATTCCGTTCTGTCAGCTTTCGTGTGGGATAAATCGCTGGACGTTTCGAATTGGGCAGCCGGGCTCTGCGAGAGACACATACACAGTGTTGCCCCATTACCAAGCAAAGCTTTTGGGGAAAGCGAATGTCTGTGTGGCAGCGAATGCAGTTCCAAGGGACAGTGAAAACCAGCTACAGCATTGCGTGCTGGCAGCTTTTGTGCGGGCGCAATCACTGGACGTTTTGAATTTGGCAGCCGGGCTCTGCGAGAGACACATACAGAGTGTTGCCGCTTTACGAACCAAAGCTTTTCGGGAAAACGAATGTCTGTGTGGCAGCGAATGCAGTTCCAAGGGACAGTGAAAACCAGCTACAGCATTCCGTGCTAGCAGCTTTCGTGTGGTAGAAATGGCTGGACGTTTCGAATTTACAGCCGGGCTCTGCGAGAGACACATACACAGTGTTGCCCCTTAATGAACCAAAGCTTTTGGCGAAAGCGAATGTCTGTGTGGCAGCGAATGCAGTTCCAAGGGACAGTGAAAACCAGCTACAGCATTCCGTGCTGGCAGCTTTTGTGCGGGCGCAATCGCTGGACGTTTGGAACTTGACAGCCGGGCTCTGCAAGAGTGAGATACACAGTGTTGCGCCTTTACGAACCAAAGCTTTCGGGGAAAGCGAATATCTGTGTGGCAGTGAATGCCGTTCCAAGGGACAGTGAAAACCAGCTACAGCATTCCATGCTGGTAGCTTTCGTGAGGGAGAAATCGCTGGATGTTTCGAATTTGGCAGCCGGGCTCTGATAGACAGACATACACAGTGTTGCCCCATTACCAAGCAAAGCTTTTGGGGAAAGCGAATGTCTGTGTGGCAGCGAATGCAGTTCCAAGGGACAGTGAAAACCAGATACAGCATTCCGTGCTGGCAGGTTTCGTGTGGGCGCAATCGCGTGACGTTTCGAATTTGGCAGCCGGGCTCTGCGAGAGACACATACACAGTGTTGCCCCTTTACGACCCAAAGCTTTTGGGGAAAGCGAATGTCTGTGTGGCACCGAATGCAGTTCCAAGGGACAGTGAAAACCAGCTACAGCATTCCGTGCTGGCAGCTTTCGTGTGGTCGCAATCGCTGGGTGTTTCAAATTGGGTAGCCGGGTCTGCGAGAGAGAGATAAGCAGTGTTGCCCCATTAAGAACCAAAGCTTTTGGGGAAAGCGAATGTCTGTGTGGTAGCGAATGCAGTTCCAAGGGACAGTGAAAACCAGTTACAGCATTAGGTGCTGGCAGCTTTCGTGTGGGCGCAATCGCTGAACGTTGCGAATTGGGCAGCCGGGCTCTGCGAGAGAGAGATACACAGTGTTGCCCCATTACCAAGCAAAGCTTTTGGGGAAAGCGAATGTCTGTGTGGCAGCGAATGCACTACCAAGGGACAGTGAAAACCAGCTACCGCATTCCGTACTGGCAGCTTTCGTGTGGGCGCAATCGCTGGACGTTTCGAATTTGGCAATCGGGCTCTGCGAGAGAGAGATACACAGTGTTGCCCCTTTACGAAGCAAAGCTTTTGGGGAAAGCGAATGTCTGTGTGGCAGCGAATGCAGTTCCAAGGGACAGTGAAAACCAGCTACAGCATTCCGTGCTGGCAGCTTTCGTGTGAGAGAAATCGCTGAATGTTTCGAATTTGGCAGCCGGGCTCTGCTAGACAGAGATACACAGTGTTGCCCCTTTACGAACCAAAGCTTTTGGGGAAAGCGAATGTCTGTGTGGCAGCGAATGCAGTTCCAAGGGGCAGTGAAAACCAGCTACAGCATTCCGTGCTGGTAGCTTTCGTGTGGGCGTAATCGCTCGACTTTTCGAATTTGGCAGCTGGGCTCTGCGAGGGAGAGAGATACAGAGCGTTGCCCGATTACTAGGGACAGCTTTTGGGGAAAGCGAATGTCTGTGTGGCAGCGAATGCACTTCCAAGGGACAGTGAAAACCAGCTACAGCATTCCGTACTGGCAGCTTTCGTGTGGGCGCAATCGCTGGACGTTTCGAATTTGGCAGTCGGGCTCTGCGAGAGACACATACACAGTGTTGCCCCATTACCATGAAAAACTTTAGGGGAAAGCGAATGTCTGTGTGGCAGCGAATGCAGTTCCAAGGGACAGTGAAAACCAGCTACAGCATTCCTTGCTGGCAGCTTTCGTGTGGGCGCAATTGCTGGACGTTTCGAATTTGGCAGCCGGGCTCTGCGAGAGAGAGATACACAGTGTTGCCCCTTTACGAAGCAAAGCTTTTGGGGAAAGCGAATGTCTGTGTGGCAGCGAATGCAGTTCCAAGGGACAGTGAAAACCAGCTACAGCATTCTGTACTGGCAGCTTTCGTGTGGGAGAAATCGCTGAATGTTTCGAATTTGGCAGCCGGGCTCTGCTAGACAGAGATACACAGTGTTGCCCCTTTACGAACCAAATCTTTTGGGGAAAGCGAATGTCTGTGTGGCAGCGAATGCAGTTCCAAGGGACAGTGAAAACCAGCTACAGCGTTCCGTTCTGGCAGCTTTCGTGTGGGCGCAACAGCTGGACGTTTCAAATTTGGAAGCCGGGCTCTGCGAGAGACACATACACAGTGTTGCCCCTTTATGAACCAAAGCTTTTGGGGAAAGCGAATGTCTGTGTGGCAGCGAATGCAGTTCCAAGGGACAGTGAAAAGCAGTTACAGCATTAGGTGCTGGCAGCTTTCGTGTGGGCGCAATCGCTGGATGTTTCGAATTTGGCAGCCGGGCTCTGCTAGACAGAGATACACAGTGTTGCCCCATTAGCAAGTAAAGCTTTTGGGGAAAGCGAATGTCTGTGTGGCAGCGAATGCAGTTCCAAGGGACAGTGAAAACCAGCTACAGCATTCCGTGCTGGCAGCTTTCGTGTGGGCGCAATCGCTGGACGTTTCGAATTTGGCAGTCGGGCTCTGCGAGAGACACATACACAGTGTTGCCCCATTACCATGAAAAACTTTTGGGGAAAGCGAATGTCTGTGTGGCAGCGAATGCAGTTCCAAGGGACAGTGAAAACCAGCTACAGCATTCCGTGCTGGCAGCTTTCCTGTGGGCGCAATCGCTGGACGTTTCGAATTTGGCAGCCGGGCTCTGCGAGAGAGAGATACACAGTGTTGCCCCTTTACGAAGCAAAGCTTTTGGGGAAAGCGAATGCCTGTGTGGCAGCGAATGCAGTTCCAAGGGACAGTGAAAACCAGCTACAGCATTCCGTGCTGGCAGCTTTCTTATGGGAGAAATTGCTGGACGTTTCGAATTTGGCAGCCGGGCTCTGCGAGAGACACATACACAGTGTTGCCCCATTACCAAGAAAACTTATTGGGGAAAGTGAATGTCTGTGTGGCAGCGAATGCAGTTCCAAGGGACAATGAAAACCAGCTACAGCATTCCGTGCTGGCAGCTTTCGTGTAGGAGAAATCGCTGGACGTTTCGAACTTGGCAGCCGGGCTCTGCGAGAGACACATACACAGTGTTGCCCCTTTATGAACCAAAGCTTTTGGGGAAAGCGAATGTCTGTGTGGCAGCGAATGCAGTTCCAAGGGACAGTGAAAACCAGCTACAGCATTCCGTGCTGGCAGCTTTCGTGTGGGCGCAATCGCTGGACGTTTCGAATTTGGCAGCCGGGCTCTGCGAGAGAGAGATACACAGTGTTGCCCCTTTACGTAGCAAAGCTTTTGGGGAAAGCGAATGTCTGTGTGGCAGCGAATGCAGTTCCAAGGGACAGTGAAAACCAGCTACAGCATTCCGTGCTGGCAGCTTTTGTGTGGGAGAAATCGCTGAATGTTTCGAATTTGGCAACCGGGCTCTGCTAGACAGAGATACACAGTGTTGCCCCTTTACGAACCAAAGCTTTTGGGGAAAGCGAATGTCTGTGTGGCAGCGAATGCAGTTCCAAGGGACAGTGAAAACCAGCTACAGCATTCCGTTCTGTCAGCTTTCGTGTGGGATAAATCGCTGGACGTTTCGAATTGGGCAGCCGGGCTCTGCGAGAGACACATACACAGTGTTGCCCCATTACCAAGCAAAGCTTTTGGGGAAAGCGAATGTCTGTGTGGCAGCGAATGCAGTTCCAAGGGACAGTGAAAACCAGCTACAGCATTGCGTGCTGGCAGCTTTTGTGCGGGCGCAATCACTGGACGTTTTGAATTTGGCAGCCGGGCTCTGCGAGAGACACATACAGAGTGTTGCCCCTTTACGAACCAAAGCTTTTCGGGAAAACGAATGTCTGTGTGGCAGCGAATGCAGTTCCAAGGGACAGTGAAAACCAGCTACAGCATTCCGTGCTAGCAGCTTTCGTGTGGTAGAAATGGCTGGACGTTTCGAATTTACAGCCGGGCTCTGCGAGAGACACATACACAGTGTTGCCCCTTAATGAACCAAAGCTTTTGGCGAAAGCGAATGTCTGTGTGGCAGCGAATGCAGTTCCAAGGGACAGTGAAAACCAGCTACAGCATTCCGTGCTGGCAGCTTTTGTGCGGGCGCAATCGCTGGACGTTTGGAACTTGACAGCCGGGCTCTGCAAGAGTGAGATACACAGTGTTGCGCCTTTACGAACCAAAGCTTTCGGGGAAAGCGAATATCTGTGTGGCAGTGAATGCCGTTCCAAGGGACAGTGAAAACCAGCTACAGCATTCCGTGCTGGCAGCTTTCGTGTGGGAGAAATCGCTGGATGTTTCGAATTTGGCAGCCGGGCTCTGATAGACAGACATACACAGTGTTGCCCCATTACCAAGCAAAGCTTTTGGGGAAAGCGAATGTCTGTGTGGCAGCGAATGCAGTTCCAAGGGACAGTGAAAACCAGATACAGCATTCCGTGCTGGTAGCTTTCGTGTGGGCGCAATCGCGTGACGTTTCGAATTTGGCAGCCGGGCTCTGCGAGAGACACATACACAGTGTTGCCCCTTTACGAACCAAAGCTTTTGGGGAAAGCGAATGTCTGTGTGGCACCGAATGCAGTTCCAAGGGACAGTGAAAACCAGCTACAGCATTCCGTGCTGGCAGCTTTCGTGTGGTCGCAATCGCTGGGTGTTTCAAATTGGGTAGCCGGGTCTGCGAGAGAGAGATAAGCAGTGTTGCCCCATTAAGAACCAAAGCTTTTGGGGAAAGCGAATGTCTGTGTGGTAGCGAATGCAGTTCCAAGGGACAGTGAAAACCAGTTACAGCATTAGGTGCTGGCAGCTTTCGTGTGGGCGCAATCGCTGAACGTTGCGAATTGGGCAGCCGGGCTCTGCGAGAGAGAGATACACAGTGTTGCCCCATTACCAAGCAAAGCTTTTGGGGAAAGCGAATGTCTGTGTGGCAGCGAATGCACTACCAAGGGACAGTGAAAACCAGCTACCGCATTCCGTACTGGCAGCTTTCGTGTGGGCGCAATCGCTGGACGTTTCGAATTTGGCAATCGGGCTCTGCGAGAGAGAGATACACAGTGTTGCCCCTTTACGAAGCAAAGCTTTTGGGGAAAGCGAATGTCTGTGTGGCAGCGAATGCAGTTCCAAGGGACAGTGAAAACCAGCTACAGCATTCCGTGCTGGCAGCTTTCGTGTGAGAGAAATCGCTGAATGTTTCGAATTTGGCAGCCGGGCTCTGCTAGACAGAGATACACAGTGTTGCCCCTTTACGAACCAAAGCTTTTGGGGAAAGCGAATGTCTGTGTGGCAGCGAATGCAGTTCCAAGGGGCAGTGAAAACCAGCTACAGCATTCCGTGCTGGTAGCTTTCGTGTGGGCGTAATCGCTCGACTTTTCGAATTTGGCAGCTGGGCTCTGCGAGGGAGAGAGATACAGAGCGTTGCCCGATTACTAGGGACAGCTTTTGGGGAAAGCGAATGTCTGTGTGGCAGCGAATGCACTTCCAAGGGACAGTGAAAACCAGCTACAGCATTCCGTACTGGCAGCTTTCGTGTGGGCGCAATCGCTGGACGTTTCGAATTTGGCAGTCGGGCTCTGCGAGAGAGAGATACACAGTGTTGCCCCTTTACGAAGCAAAGCTTTTGGGGAAAGCGAATGTCTGTGTGGCAGCGAATGCAGTTCCAAGGGACAGTGAAAACCAGCTACAGCATTCTGTACTGGCAGCTTTCGTGTGGGAGAAATCGCTGAATGTTTCGAATTTGGCAGCCGGGCTCTGCTAGACAGAGATACACAGTGTTGCCCCTTTACGAACCAAATCTTTTGGGGAAAGCGAATGTCTGTGTGGCAGCGAATGCAGTTCCAAGGGACAGTGAAAACCAGCTACAGCGTTCCGTTCTGGCAGCTTTCGTGTGGGCGCAACAGCTGGACGTTTCAAATTTGGAAGCCGGGCTCTGCGAGAGACACATACACAGTGTTGCCCCTTTATGAACCAAAGCTTTTCGGGAAAGCGAATGTCTGTGTGGCAGCGAATGCAGTTCCAAGGGACAGTGAAAAGCAGTTACAGCATTAGGTGCTGGCAGCTTTCGTGTGGGCGCAATCGCTGGATGTTTCGAATTTGGCAGCCGGGCTCTGCTAGACAGAGATACACAGTGTTGCCCCATTACCAAGTAAAGCTTTTGGGGAAAGCGAATGTCTGTGTGGCAGCGAATGCAGTTCCAAGGGACAGTGAAAACCAGCTACAGCATTCCGTGCTGGCAGCTTTCGTGTGGGCGCAATCGCTGGACGTTTCGAATTTGGCAGTCGGGCTCTGCGAGAGACACATACACAGTGTTGCCCCATTACCATGAAAAACTTTTGGGGAAAGCGAATGTCTGTGTGGCAGCGAATGCAGTTCCAAGGGACAGTGAAAACCAGCTACAGCATTCCGTGCTGGCAGCTTTCCTGTGGGCGCAATCGCTGGACGTTTCGAATTTGGCAGCCGGGCTCTGCGAGAGAGAGATACACAGTGTTGCCCCTTTACGAAGCAAAGCTTTTGGGGAAAGCGAATGCCTGTGTGGCAGCGAATGCAGTTCCAAGGGACAGTGAAAACCAGCTACAGCATTCCGTGCTGGCAGCTTTCTTATGGGAGAAATTGCTGGACGTTTCGAATTTGGCAGCCGGGCTCTGCGAGAGACACATACACAGTGTTGCCCCATTACCAAGAAAACTTATTGGGGAAAGTGAATGTCTGTGTGGCAGCGAATGCAGTTCCAAGGGACAATGAAAACCAGCTACAGCATTCCGTGCTGGCAGCTTTCGTGTAGGAGAAATCGCTGGACGTTTCGAACTTGGCAGCCGGGCTCTGCGAGAGACACATACACAGTGTTGCCCCTTTATGAACCAAAGCTTTTGGGGAAAGCGAATGTCTGTGTGGCAGCGAATGCAGTTCCAAGGGACAGTGAAAACCAGCTACAGCATTCCGTGCTGGCAGCTTTCGTGTGGGCGCAATCGCTGGACGTTTCGAATTTGGCAGCCGGGCTCTGCGAGAGAGAGATACACAGTGTTGCCCCTTTACGTAGCAAAGCTTTTGGGGAAAGCGAATGTCTGTGTGGCAGCGAATGCAGTTCCAAGGGACAGTGAAAACCAGCTACAGCATTCCGTGCTGGCAGCTTTTGTGTGGGAGAAATCGCTGAATGTTTCGAATTTGGCAACCGGGCTCTGCTAGACAGAGATACACAGTGTTGCCCCTTTACGAACCAAAGCTTTTGGGGAAAGCGAATGTCTGTGTGGCAGCGAATGCAGTTCCAAGGGACAGTGAAAACCAGCTACAGCATTCCGTTCTGTCAGCTTTCGTGTGGGATAAATCGCTGGACGTTTCGAATTGGGCGGCCGGGCTCTGCGAGAGACACATACACAGTGTTGCCCCATTACCAAGCAAAGCTTTTGGGGAAAGCGAATGTCTGTGTGGCAGCGAATGCAGTTCCAAGGGACAGTGAAAACCAGCTACAGCATTGCGTGCTGGCAGCTTTTGTGCGGGCGCAATCACTGGACGTTTTGAATTTGGCAGCCGGGCTCTGCGAGAGACACATACAGAGTGTTGCCCCTTTACGAACCAAAGCTTTTCGGGAAAACGAATGTCTGTGTGGCAGCGAATGCAGTTCCAAGGGACAGTGAAAACCAGCTACAGCATTCCGTGCTAGCAGCTTTCGTGTGGTAGAAATGGCTGGACGTTTCGAATTTACAGCCGGGCTCTGCGAGAGACACATACACAGTGTTGCCCCTTAATGAACCAAAGCTTTTGGCGAAAGCGAATGTCTGTGTGGCAGCGAATGCAGTTCCAAGGGACAGTGAAAACCAGCTACAGCATTCCGTGCTGGCAGCTTTTGTGCGGGCGCAATCGCTGGACGTTTGGAACTTGACAGCCGGGCTCTGCAAGAGTGAGATACACAGTGTTGCGCCTTTACGAACCAAAGCTTTCGGGGAAAGCGAATATCTGTGTGGCAGTGAATGCCGTTCCAAGGGACAGTGAAAACCAGCTACAGCATTCCATGCTGGTAGCTTTCGTGAGGGAGAAATCGCTGGATGTTTCGAATTTGGCAGCCGGGCTCTGATAGACAGACATACACAGTGTTGCCCCATTACCAAGCAAAGCTTTTGGGGAAAGCGAATGTCTGTGTGGCAGCGAATGCAGTTCCAAGGGACAGTGAAAACCAGATACAGCATTCCGTGCTGGCAGGTTTCGTGTGGGCGCAATCGCGTGACGTTTCGAATTTGGCAGCCGGGCTCTGCGAGAGACACATACACAGTGTTGCCCCTTTACGAACCAAAGCTTTTGGGGAAAGCGAATGTCTGTGTGGCACCGAATGCAGTTCCAAGGGACAGTGAAAACCAGCTACAGCATTCCGTGCTGGCAGCTTCCGTGTGGGCGCAATCGCTGGAAGTTTCGAATTTGGCAGCCGGGCTCTGCTAGAGTGAGATACACAGTGTTGCCCCTTTACGAAGAAAAGCTTTTGGGGAAAGCGAATGTCTGTGTGGCAGCGAATGCAGTTCCAAGGGACACTGAAAACCAGCTAGAGCATTCCGTGCTGGCAGCTTTCCTGTGGGCGCAATCGCTGGACGTTTCGAATTTGGCAGCCGGGCTCTGCGAGAGACACATACACAGTGTTGCCCCATTACCAAGAAAAGGTTTTGGGGAAAGCGAATGTCTGTGTGGCAGCGAATGCAGTTCCAAGGGACAGTGAAAACCAGCTACAGCATTCCGTGCTGGCATCTTTCGTGTGGGACAAATGGCTTGACGTTTCGAATTTGGCAGCCCGGCTCTGCGAGAGACACATACACAGTGTTGCCGATTACCAAGAAAAGCTTTTGGGGAAGCGAATGTCTGTATGGCAGCGAATGCAGTTCCAAGGGACAGTGAAAACCAGCTAGAGCATTCCGTGCTGGCAGCTTTTGTGCGGGCGCAATCGCTGGACGTTTCGAATTTGGCAGCCGGGCTGTGCGACAGACACATACTAAGTGTTGCCCCTTTACGAACGAAAGCTTTTGGGGAAAGCGAATGTCTGTGTGGCAGCAAATGTAGTTCCAAGGGACAGTGAAAACCAGCTACAGCATTCCGTGCTGGCAGCTTTCGTGTGGGAGAAATCGCTGGACGTTTTGAATTTGGCAGCAGGGTTCTGCGAGAGATAAATACACAGTATTGCCCCATTACCAAGCAAAGCTTTTGGGGAAAGCGAATGTCTTTGTGGCAGCGAATGAAGTTCCAAGGGACAGTGAAAACCAGCTACAGCATTCCGTGCTGGCAGCTTTCGTGTGGGCGCTATCGCTGGACGTTTCGAATTTGGCAGCCGGGCTCTGCGAGAGACACATACACAGTGTTGCCCCATTAGCAAGAAAAGGTTTTGGGGAAAGCGAATGTCTGTGTGGCAGCGAATGCAGTTCCAAGGGACAGTGAAAACCAGCTACAGCATTCCGTGCTGGCAGCTTTCCTGTGGGCGCAGTCGCTGGATGTTTCGAATTTGGCAGCCGGGCTCTGCGAGAGTGAGATACACAGTGTTGCCCCTTTACGAACCAAAGATTTGGGGAAAGCGAATGTCTGTGTGGCAGTGAATGCAGTTCCAAGGGACAGTGAAAACCAGCTACAGCATTCCGTGCTGGCAGCTTTCGTGCGGGTGCAATTGCTAGACGTTTCGAATTTGGCAGCCGGGCTCTGCAAGAGTGAGATACACAGTGTTGCCCCTTTACGAACCAAAGCTTTTGGGGAAAGCGAATGTCTGTGTGGCAGTGAATGCAGTTCCAAGGGACAGTGAAAACCAGCTACAGCATTCCGTGCTGCCAGCTTTCGTGTGGGCGCTATCGCTGGATGTTTCGAATTTGGCAGCCGGGCTCTGCGAGAGACACATACACAGTGTTGCCCCTTTACAAAACAAAGCTTTCGGGGAAAGCGAATGTCTGTGTGGCAGCGAATGCAGTTCCAAGGGACAGTGAAAACCAGCTACAGCATTCCGTGCTGCCAGCTTTCGTGTGGGCGCAATCGCTGGACGTTTCGAATTTGGCAGCCGGGCTCTGCGAGAGACACATACACAGTGTTGCCCCTTTACGAACCAAAGCTTTTGGGGAAAGCGAATGCCTGTGTGGCAGCGAATGCAGTTCCAAGGGACAGTGAAAACCAGCTACAGCATTCCGTGCTGGCAACTTTCGTGTGGGAGAAATGGCTGGACGATTCGAATTTGGCAGTCGGGTTCTGCGAGAGAGAGATACACAGTGTTGCCCCTTTACGAAACAAATCTTTTGGGGAAAGCGAATGTCTGTGTGGCAGCGAATGCAGTTCCAAGGGACAGTGAATATCAGCTACAGCATTCCCTGCTGGCAGCTTTTGTGCGGGCGCAATCGCTGGACGTTTCGAATTTGGCAGCCGGGCTCTGCGAGAGACACATACAAAGTGTTGCCCCTTTATAAACGAAAGCTTTTGGGGAAAGCAAATGTCTGTGTGGCAGCGAATGCAGTTCCAAGGGACAGTGAAAACCAGCTACAGCATTCCGTACTGGCAGCTTTCGTGTGGGCGCAATCGCTGGACGTTTCGAATTTGGCAGTCGGGTTCTGTGAGAGAGAGATACACAGTGTTGCGCCTTTACGAACCAAAGCTTTTGGGGAAAGCGAATGTCTGTGTGGCAGCGAATGCAGTTCCAAGGGACAGTGAAAACCAGCTACAGCATTCCGTGCTGGCATCTTTCGTGTGGGAGAAATGGCTTGACGTTTCGAATTTGGCAGCCCGGTTCTGCGAGAGACACATACACAGTGTTGCCCCTTTACGAACCAAAGCTTTTCGGGAAAGCGAATGTCTGTGTGGCAGCGAATGCAGTTCCAAGGGACAGTGAAAACCAGCTAGAGCATTCCGTGCTGGCAGCTTTCGTGTGGGCGCAATCGCGTGACGTTTCGAATTTGGCAGCCGGGCTCTGCGAGAGTGAGATACACAGTGTTGCCCCTTTACGAACCAAAGCTTTTGGGGAAAGCGAATGTCTGTGTGGCAGCGAATGCAGTTCCAAGGGACAGTGAAAACCACCTACAGCATTCCGTACTGGCAGCTTTCGTGCGGGTGCAATTGCTAGACGTTTCGAATTTGCCAGATGGGCTCTGCAAGATTGAGATACACAGTGTTGCCCTTTTCCGAACCAAAGCTTTTGGGGAAAGCGAATGTCTGTGTGGCAGTGAATGCAGTTCCAAGGGACAGTGAAAAACAGCTACAGCATTCTGTGCTGGGAGCTTTCGTGTGGGCGCTATCGCTGGATGTTTCGAATTTGGCAGCCAGGCTCTGCAAGAGACACATACACAGTGTTGCCCCTTTACGAACCAAAGCTTTTGGGGAAAGCGAATGTCTGTGTGGCAGCGAATGCAGTTCCAAGGGACAGTGAAAACCAGCTACAGCATTCCGTACTGGCAGCTTTCGTGCGGGCGCAATTGCTAGACGTTTCGAATTTGGCAGCCGGGCTCTGCAAGAGTGAGATACACAGTGTTGCCCCTTTACGAACCAAAGCTTTCGGGGAAAGCGAATGTCTGTGTGGCAGTGAATGCAGTTCCAAGGGACAGTGAAAACCAGCTACAGCATTCCATACTGGCAGCTTTCGTGTGGGCGCAATCGCTGGACGTTTCGCATTTGGCAGTCGGGTTCTGTGAGAGAGAGATAGACAGTGTTGCCCCTTTACGAACCAAATCTTTTGGGGAAAGCGAATGTCTGTGTGGCAGCGAATGCAGTTCCAAGGGACAGTGAAAACCAGCTACAACAGTCCGTGCTGGCAGCTTTCGTGTGGGGGAAATCGCTGGACGTTTCGAATTTGGCAGCCGGGCTCTGCGAGAGACACATACACAGTGTTGCCCCATTACCAAGCAAAGCTTTTGGGGAAAGCGAATGTCTGTGTGGCAGCGAATGCAGTTCCAAGGGACAGTGAAAACCAGCTACAGCATTCCGTGTTGGCAGCTTTCGTGTGGGCGCAATCGCTGGACCTTTCGAATTTGGCAGCCGGGCTCTGCGAGAGACACATACACAGTTTTGCCCCATTACCATGAAAAACTTTTGGGGAAAGCGAATGTCTGTGTGGCAGCGAATGCAGTTCCAAGGGACAGTGAAAACCAGCTACAGCATTCCGTGCTTGCAGCTTTTGTGTGGGCGCAATCGCTGGACGTTTCGTATTTGACAGCCAGGCTCTGCGAGAGACACATACACAGTGTTGCCCCATTACCATGAAAACCTTTTGGGGAAAGCGAATGTCTGTGTGGCAGCGAATGCAGTTCCAAGGGACAGTGAAAACCAGCTACAGCATTCCGTTCTGGCAACTTTCGTGTGGGCGCAATTACTGGACGTTTCGAATTTGGCAGCCGAGCTCTGCGAGAGACACATACACAGTGTTGCCCCTTTACGAACCAAAGCTTTTGGGGAAAGCGTATGTCTGTGTGGCAGCGAATGCAGTTCCAAGGGACAGTGAAAACCAGCTACAGCAGTGCGATCTGGCAGCTTTGATGTGGGCGCAATCGCTGGACTTTTCTATTTGGCAATCCGGGCTCTGCGAGAGACACATACACAGTGTTGCCCCATTACCAATCAAAGCTTTTGGGGAAAGCAAATGTCTGTGTGGCAGCGAATGCAGTTCCAAGGGACAGTGAAAACCAGCTACAGCATTCCGTGCTGGCAGCATTCGTGTGGGCGCAATCGCTGGAAGTTTCGAATTTGGCAGCCGGGCTCTGCGAGAGACACATACACAGTGTTGCCCCATTACCAAGAAAACCTTTGGGGAAAGCGAATGTCTGTGTGGCACCGAATGCAGTTCCAAGGGACAGTGAAAAGCAGCTACAGCTGTCCGTCCTGGCAGCTTTCGTGTGGGGGAAATCGCTGGACTTTCGAATTTGGCAGCCGGGCTCTGCGAGAGACACATACACAGTGTTGCCCCTTTACGAACCAAAGCTTTTGGGGAAAGCGAATGTCTGTGTGGCAGCGACTGCAGTTCCAAGGGACAGTGAAAACCAGCTACAGCATTCCGTGCTGGCAGCTTTCGTGCGGGCGCAATCGCTGGACGTTTCGAATTTGGCAGCCGGGCTCTGCGAGAGACACATACAGAGTGTTGCGCCTTTACGAACCAAAGCTTTTGGGGAAAGCGAATGTCTGTGTGGCAGCGAATGCAGTTCCAAGGGACAGTGAAAACCAGCTACAGCATTCCGTACTGGCAGCTTTCGTGTGGGCGCAATCGCTGGACGTTTCGAATTTGGCAGTCGGGTTCTGCGAGAGAGAGATACCCAGTGTTGCGCCTTTACGAACCAAAGCTTTTGGGGAAAGCGAACGTCTGTGTGGCAGCGAATGCAGTTCCAAGGGACAGTGAAAACCAGGTACAGCATTCCGTGCTGGCATCTTTCGTGTGGGAGAAATGGCTTGACGTTTCGAATTTGGCAGCCCGGCTCTGCGAGAGACACATACACAGTGTTGCCGATTACCAAGCAAAACTTTTGGGGAAAGCGAATGTCTGTGTGGCAGCGAATGCAGTTCCAAGGGACAGTGAAAACCAGCTACAGCATTCCGTGCTGGCAGGTTTCGTGTGGGCGCAATCGCTGGACGTTTCGAATTTGGCAGCCGGGCTCTGCGAGAGTGAGATACACAGTTTTGCCCTTTTACGAACCAAAGCTTTTGGGGAAAGCGAATGTCTGTGTGGCAGCGAATGCAGTTCCAAGGGACAGTGAAAACCAGCTACAGCATTCCATGCTTGCAGCTTTCGTGTGGGAGAAATCGCTGGATGTTTCGAATTTGGCAGCCGGGCTCTGCTAGACAGAGATACACAGTGTTGCACAATTACCAAGCAAAGCTTTTGGGGAAAGCGAATGTCTGTGTGGCAGCGAATGCAGTTCCAAGGGACAGTGAAAACCAGCTACAGAATTCCGTGCTGGCAGCTTTCGTGTGGGAGAAATCGCTGGATGTTTCGAATTTACAGCCGGGCTCTGCGAGAGACACATACACAGTGTTGCCCCTTTACGAACCAAAGCTTTTGGGGAAAGCGAATGTCTGTGTGGCAGCGAATGCAGTTCCAAGGGACAGTGAATACGAGCTACAGCATTCCGTGCTGGCAGCTTTCGTGTGGGCACAATCGCTGGACGTTTCGAATTTGGCAGTCGGGTTCTGTGAGAGAGAGATACACAGTGTTGCCCCTTTACGAACCAAAGCTTTTGGGGAAAGCGAATGTCTGTGTGGCAGCGAATGCAGTTCCAAGGGACAGTGAAAACCAGCTACAGCATTCCGTGCTGGCATCTTTCGTGTGGGAGAAATGGCTTGACGTTTCGAATTTGGCAGCCCGGCTCTGCGAGAGACACATACACAGTGTTGCCCCTTTACGAACCAAAGCTTTTGGGGAAAGCGAATGTCTGTGTGGCAGCGAATGCAGTTCCAAGGGACAGTGAAAACCAGCTAGAGCATTCCGTGCTGGCAGCTTTCGTGTGGGCGCAATCGCGTGACGTTTCGAATTTGGCAGCCGGGCTTTGCGAGAGTGAGATACACAGTGTTGCCCCTTTACGAACAAAAGCTTTTGGGGAAAGCGAATGTCTGTGTGGCAGCGAATGCAGTTCCAAGGGACAGTGAAAACCAGCTACAGCATTCCATGCTGGCAGCTTTCGTGTGGGAGAAATCGCTGGATGTTTCGAATTTGGCAGCCGGGCTCTGCTAGACAGAGATACACAGTGTTGCACAATTACCAAGCAAAGCTTTTGGGGAAAGCGAATGTCTGTGTGGCAGCGAATGCAGTTCCAAGGGACAGTGAAAACCAGCTACAGAATTCCGTGCTGGCAGCTTTCGTGTGGGGGAAATCGCTGGACTTTTCGAATTTGGCAGCCGGGTTCTGCGAGAGACACATACACAGTTTTGCCCCTTTACGAACCAAAGCTTTTGGGGAAAGCGAATGTCTGTGTGGCAGCGAATGCAGTTCCAAGGGACAGTGAATACCAGCTACAGCATTCCGTGCTGGCAGCTTTCGTGTGGGCACAATCGCTGGATGTTTCGAATTTGGCAGCCGGGCTCTGCGAGAGACACATACACAGTGTTGCCCCTTTACGAACCAAAGCTTTCGGGGAAAGCGAATGCCTGTGTGGCAGTGAATGCAGTTCCAAGGGACAGTGAAAAACAGCTACAGCATTCCGTGCTGGGAGCTTTCGTGTGGGCGCTATCGCTGGATGTTTCGAATTTGGCAGCCGGGCTCTGCAAGAGACACATACACAGTGTTGCCCCTTTACGAACCAAAGCTTTTGGGGAAAGCGAATGTCTGTTTGGCAGCGAATGCAGTTCCAAGGGACAGTGAAAACCAGCTACAGCATTCCGTACTGGCAGCTTTCGTGCGGGCGCAATTGCTAGACGTTTCGAATTTGGCAGCCGGGCTCTGCAAGAGTGAGATGCACAGTGTTGCCCCTTTACGAACCAAAGCTTTTGGGGAAAGCGAATGTCTGTGTGGCAGTGAATGCAGTTCCAAGGGACAGTGAAAACCAGCTACAGCATTCCATGCTGGCAGCTTTCGTGTGGGCGCAATCGCTGGACGTTTCGAATTTGGCAGTCGGGTTCCGTGAGAGAGAGATAGACAGTGTTGCCCCTTTACGAACCAAATCTTTTGGGGAAAGCGAATGTCTGTGTGGCAGCGAATGCAGTTCCAAGGGACAGTGAAAACCAGCTACAACAGTCCGTGCTTGCAGCTTTTGTGTGGGCGCAATCGCTGGACGTTTCGAATTTGGCAGTCGGGTTCTGCGAGAGAGAGATACCCAGTGTTGCGCCTTTACGAACCAAAGCTTTTGGGGAAAGCGAACGTCTGTGTGGCAGCGAATGCAGTTCCAAGGGACAGTGAAAACCAGGTACAGCATTCCGTGCTGGCATCTTTCGTGTGGGAGAAATGGCTTGACGTTTCGAATTTGGCAGCCCGGCTCTGCGAGAGACACATACACAGTGTTGCCGATTACCAAGCAAAACTTTTGGGGAAAGCGAATGTCTGTGTGGCAGCGAATGCAGTTCCAAGGGACAGTGAAAACCAGCTACAGCATTCCGTGCTGGCAGGTTTCGTGTGGGCGCAATCGCTGGACGTTTCGAATTTGGCAGCCGGGCTCTGCGAGAGTGAGATACACAGTTTTGCCCTTTTACGAACCAAAGCTTTTGGGGAAAGCGAATGTCTGTGTGGCAGCGAATGCAGTTCCAAGGGACAGTGAAAACCAGCTACAGCATTCCATGCTTGCAGCTTTCGTGTGGGAGAAATCGCTGGATGTTTCGAATTTGGCAGCCGGGCTCTGCTAGACAGAGATACACAGTGTTGCACAATTACCAAGCAAAGCTTTTGGGGAAAGCGAATGTCTGTGTGGCAGCGAATGCAGTTCCAAGGGACAGTGAAAACCAGCTACAGAATTCCGTGCTGGCAGCTTTCGTGTGGGAGAAATCGCTGGATGTTTCGAATTTACAGCCGGGCTCTGCGAGAGACACATACACAGTGTTGCCCCTTTACGAACCAAAGCTTTTGGGGAAAGCGAATGTCTGTGTGGCAGCGAATGCAGTTCCAAGGGACAGTGAATACGAGCTACAGCATTCCGTGCTGGCAGCTTTCGTGTGGGCACAATCGCTGGACGTTTCGAATTTGGCAGTCGGGTTCTGTGAGAGAGAGATACACAGTGTTGCCCCTTTACGAACCAAAGCTTTTGGGGAAAGCGAATGTCTGTGTGGCAGCGAATGCAGTTCCAAGGGACAGTGAAAACCAGCTACAGCATTCCGTGCTGGCATCTTTCGTGTGGGAGAAATGGCTTGACGTTTCGAATTTGGCAGCCCGGCTCTGCGAGAGACACATACACAGTGTTGCCCCTTTACGAACCAAAGCTTTTGGGGAAAGCGAATGTCTGTGTGGCAGCGAATGCAGTTCCAAGGGACAGTGAAAACCAGCTAGAGCATTCCGTGCTGGCAGCTTTCGTGTGGGCGCAATCGCGTGACGTTTCGAATTTGGCAGCCGGGCTTTGCGAGAGTGAGATACACAGTGTTGCCCCTTTACGAACAAAAGCTTTTGGGGAAAGCGAATGTCTGTGTGGCAGCGAATGCAGTTCCAAGGGACAGTGAAAACCAGCTACAGCATTCCATGCTGGCAGCTTTCGTGTGGGAGAAATCGCTGGATGTTTCGAATTTGGCAGCCGGGCTCTGCTAGACAGAGATACACAGTGTTGCACAATTACCAAGCAAAGCTTTTGGGGAAAGCGAATGTCTGTGTGGCAGCGAATGCAGTTCCAAGGGACAGTGAAAACCAGCTACAGAATTCCGTGCTGGCAGCTTTCGTGTGGGGGAAATCGCTGGACTTTTCGAATTTGGCAGCCGGGTTCTGCGAGAGACACATACACAGTTTTGCCCCTTTACGAACCAAAGCTTTTGGGGAAAGCGAATGTCTGTGTGGCAGCGAATGCAGTTCCAAGGGACAGTGAATACCAGCTACAGCATTCCGTGCTGGCAGCTTTCGTGTGGGCACAATCGCTGGATGTTTCGAATTTGGCAGCCGGGCTCTGCGAGAGACACATACACAGTGTTGCCCCTTTACGAACCAAAGCTTTCGGGGAAAGCGAATGCCTGTGTGGCAGTGAATGCAGTTCCAAGGGACAGTGAAAAACAGCTACAGCATTCCGTGCTGGGAGCTTTCGTGTGGGCGCTATCGCTGGATGTTTCGAATTTGGCAGCCGGGCTCTGCAAGAGACACATACACAGTGTTGCCCCTTTACGAACCAAAGCTTTTGGGGAAAGCGAATGTCTGTTTGGCAGCGAATGCAGTTCCAAGGGACAGTGAAAACCAGCTACAGCATTCCGTACTGGCAGCTTTCGTGCGGGCGCAATTGCTAGACGTTTCGAATTTGGCAGCCGGGCTCTGCAAGAGTGAGATGCACAGTGTTGCCCCTTTACGAACCAAAGCTTTTGGGGAAAGCGAATGTCTGTGTGGCAGTGAATGCAGTTCCAAGGGACAGTGAAAACCAGCTACAGCATTCCATGCTGGCAGCTTTCGTGTGGGCGCAATCGCTGGACGTTTCGAATTTGGCAGTCGGGTTCCGTGAGAGAGAGATAGACAGTGTTGCCCCTTTACGAACCAAATCTTTTGGGGAAAGCGAATGTCTGTGTGGCAGCGAATGCAGTTCCAAGGGACAGTGAAAACCAGCTACAACAGTCCGTGCTTGCAGCTTTTGTGTGGGCGCAATCGCTGGACGTTTCGTATTTGGCAGCCAGGCTCTGCGAGAGACACATACACAGTGTTGCCCCATTACCATGAAAACCTTTTGGGGAAAGCGAATGTCTGTGTGGCAGCGAATGCAGTTCCAAGGGACAGTGAAAACCAGCTACAGCATTCCGTGCTTGCAGCTTTTGTGTGGGCGCAATCGCTGGACGTTTCGTATTTGGCAGCCAGGCTCTGCGAGAGACACATACACAGTGTTGCCCCATTACCATGAAAACCTTTTGGGGAAAGCGAATGTCTGTGTGGCAGCGAATGCAGTTCCAAGGGACAGTGAACACCAGCTACAGCATTCCGTTCTGGCAACTTTCGTGTGGGCGCAATCACTGGACGTTTCGAATTTGGCAGCCGAGCTCTGCGAGAGACACATACACAGTGTTGCCCCTTTACGAACCAAAGCTTTTGGGGAAAGCGTATGTCTGTGTGGCAGCGAATGCAGTTCCAAGGGACAGTGAAAACCAGCTACAGCATTGCGATCTGGCAGCTTTGATGTGGGCGCAATCGCTGGACTTTTCTATTTGGCAATCCGGGCTCTGCGAGAGACACATACACAGTGTTGCCCCATTACCAAGCAAAGCTTTTGGGGAAAGCAAATGTCTGTGTGGCAGCGAATGCAGTTCCAAGGGACAGTGAAAACCAGCTACAGCATTCCGTGCTGGCAGCATTCGTGTGGGCGCAATCGCTGGAAGTTTCGAATTTGGCAGCCGGGCTCTGCGAGAGACCCATACACAGTGTTGCCCCATTACCAAGAAAACCTTTGGGGAAAGCGAATGCCTGTGTGGCAGCGAATGCAGTTCCAAGGGACAGTGAAAAGCAGCTACAGCATTCCGTGCTGGCAGCTTTCGTGTGGGCACAATCGCTGGATGTTTCGAATTTGGCAGCTGGGCTCTGCAAGAGTGAGATACACATTGTTGCCCCTTTCCGAACCAAAGCTTTTGGGGAAAGTGAATGTCTGTGTGGCAGCGAATGCAGTTCCAAGGGACAGTGAAAACCAGGAACAGCATTCCGTGCTGACAGCTTTCGTGTGGGAGAAATCGCTGGATGTTTCGAATTTGGCAGCCGGGCTCTGCGAGAGAGAGATACACAGTGTTGCCCCTTTACGAACCAAAGCTTTTGGGGAAAGCGAATGTCTGTGTGGCAGCGAATGCAGTTCCAAGGGACAGTGAAAACCAGCTACAGCATTCCGTGCTGGCAACTTTCGTGTGGGAGAAATCGCTGGACGTTTCAAATTTGTCAGCCGGGCTCTGCGACAGAGAGATACACAGTGTTGCCCCTTTACGAACTAAAGCTTTTGCAGAAAGCGAATGTCTGTGTGGCAGCGAATGCAGTTCCAAGGGACAGTGAAAACCAGCTACAGCATTGCGTGCTGGCAGCTTTCGTGTGGGGGAAATCGCTGGACGTTTCGAATTTGGCAGCCGGGCTCTGCGAGAGAGAGATACACAGTGTTGCCCCATTACAATGAAAAACTTTTGGGGAAAGCGAATGTCTGTGTGGCAGCGAATGCAGTTCCAAGGGACAGTGAAAACCAGCTACAGCATTCCATGCTGGCAGCTTTCGTGTGGGCGCAATCGCTGGACGTTTCGAATTTGGCAGCCGGGCTCTGCGAGAGATACATACACAGTGTTGCCCCTTAACGAACCAAAGCTTGTGGGGAAAGCGAATGTCTGTGTGGCAGCGAATGCAGTTCCAAGGGACAGTGAAAACCAGCTACAGCATTCCGTGCTGGCAGCTTTCGTGTGGGCGCAATCGCTGGACGTTTCGAATTTGGCAGCCGGGCTCTGCGAGAGACACATAGAGAGTGTTGCCCCATTACCATGAAAACCTTTTCGGGAAAGCGAATGTCTGTGTGGCAGCGAATGCAGTTCCAAGGGACAGTGAAAACCAGCTACAGCATTCCGTGCTGGCAGCTTTCGTGTGGGAGCAATCGCTGGACGTTTCAAATTTGGCAGCCGGGCTCTGCGAGAGAGAGATACACAGTGTTGCCCCTTTACGAATCAAAGCTTTTGGGGAAAGCGAATGTCTGTGTGGCAGCAACTGCAGTTCCAAGGGACAGTGAAAACCAGCTACAGCATTCGGTGCTGGCAGCTTTTTTGTGGTCGCAATCGCTGGACGTTTCGAATTTGGCAGCCGGGCTCTGCGAGAGAGAGATACACAGTGTTGCCCCTTTACGAACCAAAGCTTTTGGGGAAAGCAAAGGAGTGTGTGGCAGCGAATGCAGTTCCAAGGGACAGTGAAAAGCAGCTACAGCATTCCGTGCTGGCAGCTTTCGTGTGGGAGAAATCGCTGGACGTTTCGAATTTGGCAGCCGGGCTCTGCGAGAGACACATAGAGAGTGTTGCCCTATTACCAAGCAAAGCTTTTGGGGAAAGCGAATGTCTGTGTGGCAGCGAATGCAATTCCAAGGGACAGTGAAAACCAGCTACAGCATTCCGTTCTGGCATCTTTCGTGTGGGCGCAATCGCTGGACGTTTCGAATTTGGCAGCCGGGCTCTGCGAGAGACACATACACAGTGTTGCCTCTTTACGCACCAAAGCTTTGGGGGAAAGCGAATGTCTGTGTGGCAGCGAATGCAGTTCCAAGGGACAGTGAAAACCAACTACAGCATTCCGTGCTGGCAGCTTTCGTGCGGGCGCAATCGCTGGATGTTTCGAATTTGGCAGCCGGGCTGTGCGAGAGACACATACACAGTGTTGCCCCTTTACGAACCAAAGCTTTTGGGGAAAGCGAATGTCTGTGTGGCAGCGAATGCAGTTCCAAGGGACAGTGAAAACGAGCTACAGCATTCCGTGCTGGCAGCTTTAGTGTGGGCGCAATCGCTGGACGTTTCGAATTTGGCAGCCGGGCTCTGCGAGAGAGAGATACACAGTGTTGCCCCTTTACGAACCAAAGCTTTTGGGGAAAGCGAATGTCTGTGTGGCAGCGAATGCAGTTCCAAGGGACAGTGAAAACCAGCTACAGCATTCCGTGCTGGCAGCTTTCATGTGGTCGCAGTCGCTGGGTGTTTCAAACTGGGTAGCCGGGTCTGCGAGAGAGAGATAAGCAGTGTTGCCCCATTAAGAACCAAAGCTTTTTGGGAAAGCGAATGTCTGTGTGGTAGCGAATGCAGTTCCAAGGGACAGTGAAAACCAGTTACAGCATTAGGTGCTGGCAGCTTTCGTGTGGGCGCAATCGCTGAACGTTGCGAATTTGGCAGCCGGGCTCTGCTAGACAGAGATACACAGTGTTGCCCCTTTACGAAGCAAAGCTTTTGGGGAAAGCGAATGTCTGTGTGGCAGCGAATGCAGTTCCAAGGGACAGTGAAAACCAGCTACAGCATTCCATGCTGGCAGCTTTCGTGTGGGAGAAATCGCTGGATGTTTCGAATTTGGCAGCCGGGCTCTGCTAGACAGAGATACACAGTGTTGCACAATTACCAAGCAAAGCTTTTGGGGAAAGCGAATGCCTGTGTGGCAGCGAATGCAGTTCCAAGGGACAGTGAAAACCAGCTACAGCATTCCGTGCTGGCAGCTTTCGTGTGGGGGAAATCGCGTGACGTTTCGAATTTACAGCCGGGCTCTGCGAGAGACACATACACAGTGTTGCCCCTTTACGAACCAAAGCTTTTGGGGAAAGCGAATGTCTGTGTGGCAGCGAATGCAGTTCCAAGGGACAGTGAATACCAGCTACAGCATTCCGTGCTGCCAGCTTTCGTGTGGGCACAATCGCTGGATGTTTCGAATTTACAGCCGGGCTCTGCGAGAGACACATACACAGCGTTGCCCCTTTACGAACCAAAGCTTTCGGGGAAAGCGAATGCCTGTGTGGCAGCGAATGCAGTTGTAAGGGACAGTGAAAACCACCTACAGCATTCCGTACTGCCTGCTTTCGTGCGGGTGCAATTGCTATACGTTTCGAATTTGCCAGCTGGGCTCTGCAAGAGTGAGATACACAGTGTTGCCCCTTTCCGAACCAAAGCTTTTGGGGAAAGCGAATGTCTGTGTGGCAGTGAATGCAGTTCCAAGGGACAGTGAAAACCAGCTACAGCATTCCGAGCTGGCAGCTTTCGTGTTGGAGAAATCGCTGGACGTTTCGAATTTGGCAGTCGGGTTCTGTCAGACAGAGATACACAGTGTTGCCCCTTTACGAACCAAATCTTTTGGGGAAAGCGAATGTCTGTGTGGCAGCGAATGCAGTTCCAAGGGACAGTGAAAACCAGCTACAACAGTCGGTGCTGGCAGCTTTCGTGTGGGGGAAATCGCTGGACGTTTCGAATTTGGCAGCCGGGCTCTGCGAGAGAGAGATACACAGTGTTGCCCCATTACCAAGCAAAGCTTTTGGGGAAAGCGAATGTCTGTGTGGCAGCGAATGCAGTTCCAAGGGACAGTGAAAACCAGCTACAGCATTCCGTGCTGGCAGCTTTCGTGTGGGCGCAATTGCTGGACGTTTCGAACTTGACAGCTGGGCTCTGCAAGAGTGAGATACACAGTGTTGCCCCTTTAACGAACCAAAGCTTTTAGGGAAAGCGAATGCCTGTGTGGCAGTGACTGCAGTTCCAAGGGACAGTGAAAACCAGCTAGAGCATTCCGTGCTGGCAGCTTTCGTGTGGGAGAAATCGCTGGATGTTTCGAATTTGGCAGCCGGGGTCTGCGAGACAGAGATACACAGTGTTGCCCCATTACCAAGAAAAGCTTTTGGGGAAAGCGAATGTCTGTGTGGCAGCGAATGCAGTTCCAAGGGACAGTGAAAACGAGCTACAGCATTCCGTGCTGGCAGCTTTAGTGTGGGCGCAATCGCTGGACGTTTCGAATTTGGCAGCCGGGCTCTGCGAGAGAGAGATACACAGTGTTGCCCCTTTACGAACCAAAGCTTTTGGGGAAAGCGAATGTCTGTGTGGCAGCGAATGCAGTTCCAAGGGACAGTGAAAACCAGCTACAGCATTCCGTGCTGGCAGCTTTCGTGTGGGAGAAATGGCTGGACGTTTCGAATTTGGCAGCCGGGTTCTGCGAGAGACACATACACAGTGTTGCCCCTTTACGAACCAAAGCTTTTGGGGAAAGCGAATGTCTGTGTGGCAGTGAATACACTTCCAAGGGACAGTGAAAACCAGCTACAGCATTCCGTGCTGGCAGCTTTCGTGTTGGAGAAATCGCTGGACGTTTCGAATTTGGCAGCTGGGCTGTGCTAGAAAGAGATACACAGTGTTGCCCCATTACCAAGCAAAGCTTTTGGGGAAAGCGAATGTCTGTGTGGCAGCGAATGCAGTTCCAAGGGACAGTGAATACCAGCTACAGCATTGCGTGCTGGCAGCTTTCGTGTGGGCGCAATCACTGGACTTTTCTAATTTGGCAGCCGGGCTCTGCGAGAGACACATACACAGTGTTGCCCCATTACCAAGCAAAGCTTTTGGGGAAAGCGAATGTCTGTGTGGCAGCGAATGCAGTTCCAAGGGACAGTGAAAACCTGCTACAGCATTCCGTGCTGGCAGCATTCGTGTGGGCGCAATCGCTGGAAGTTTCGAATTTGGCAGCCGGGCTCTGCGAGAGACACATACACAGTGTTGCCCCATTACCAAGAAAACCTTTGGGGAAAGCGAATGCCTGTGTGGCAGCGAATGCAGTTCCAAGGGACAGTGAAAACCAGCTACAGCAGTCCGTGCTGGAACCTTTCGTGCGGGCGCAATCGCGTGACGTTTCGAATTTGGCAGTCGGGCTCTGCGAGAGACACATACACAGTGTTGCCCCTTTACGAACCAAAGCTTTTGGGGAAAGCGAGTGTCTGTGTGGCAGCGAATGCAGTTCCAAGGGACAGTGAAAACCAGCTACAGCATTCGGTGCTGGCAGCTTTTTTGTGGTCGCAATCGCTGGACGTTTCGAATTTGGCAGCCGGGCTCTGCGAGAGAGAGATACACAGTGTTGCCCCTTTACGAACCAAAGCTTTTGTGGAAAGCGAATGTCTGTGTGGCAGCGAATGCAGTTCCAAGGGACAGTGAAAACCAGCTACAGCATTCCGTGCTGGCAGCTTTCGTGTGGGCGCAATCGCTGGACGTTTCGAATTTGGCAGCCGGGCTCTGCGAGAGAGAGATACACAGTGTTGCCCCATTACCATGAAAACATTTTGGGCAAAGCGTATGTCTGTGTGGCAGCGAATGCAGTTCCAAGGGACAGTGAAAACCAGCTACAGCATTCCGTGCTGGCAGCTTTCGTGTGGGGGAAATCGCTGGACGTTTCGAATTTGGCAGCCGGGCTCTGCGAGACACACATACACAGTGTTGCCCTTTACGAACCAAAGCTTTTGGGGAAAGCGAATGTCTGTGTGGCAGCGAATGCAGTTCCAAGGGACAGTGAAAAGCAGCTACAGCATTCCGTGCTGGCAGCTTTCGTGTAGGAGAAATCGCTGGATGTTTCGAATTTGGCAGCCGGGCTCTGCGGGAGAGAGATACACAGTGTTACCCCATTACCAAGAAAAGCTTTTGGGGAAACCGAATGCCTGTGTGGCAGCGAATGCAGTTCCAAGGGACAGTGAAAACCAGCTATAGCATTCCGTGCTGGCAGCTTTCGTGTGGGCGCAATCACTGGACCTTTCGAATTAGGCAGCCGGGCTCTGCGAGAGACATATACACAGTGTTGCCCCTTTACCAAGCAAAGCTTTTGGGGAAAGCGAATGCCTGTGTGGCAGCGAATGCAGTTCCAAGGGACAATGAAAACCAGCTACAGCATTCCGTACTGGCATCTTTCGTGCGGGTGCAATTGCTAGACGTTTCGAATTTGGCAGCCGGGCTGTGCAAGAGTGAGATACACAGTGTTGCCCCTTTACGAACCAAAGCTTTTGGGGAAAGCGAATGTCTGTGTCGCAGTGAATGCAGTTCCAAGGGACAGTGAAAACCAGCTACAGCATTCCGTGCTGGCAGCTTTTGTGCGGGCGCAATCGCTGGACGTTTCGAATTTGGCAGCCGGGCTCTGCGAGAGACACATACAAAGTGTTGCCCCTTTATGAACGAAAGCTTTTGGGGAAAGCGAATGTCTGTGTGGCAGCGAATGCAGTTCCAAGGGACAGTGAAAACCAACTACAGCATTCCGTGCTGGCAGCTTTCGTGCGGGCGCAACCGTGTGACGTTTCGAATTTGGCAGCCGGGCTGTGCGAGAGACACATACACAGTGTTGCCCCTTTACGAACCAAAGCTTTTGGGGAAAGCGAATGTCTGTGTGGCAGCGAATGAAGTTCCAAGGGACAGTGAAAACCAGCTACAGCATTCCGTGCTGGTAGCTTTCGTGTGGGCGCAGTCGCTAGACGTTTCAAATTTGGCAGCCGGGCTCTGCGAGAGAGAGATACACGGTGTTGCCCCATTACGAACCAAAGCTTTTGGGGAAAGCGAATGTCTGTGTGGCAGCGAATGCAGTTCCAAGGGACAGTGAAAACCAGCTACAGCATTCCGTGCTGGCAGCTTTCATGTGGTCGCAGTCGCTGGGTGTTTCAAACTGGGTAGCCGGATCTGCGAGAGAGAGATAAGCAGTGTTGCCCCATTAAGAACCAAAGCTTTTTGGGAAAGCGAATGTCTGTGTGGTAGCGAATGCAGTTCCAAGGGACAGTGAAAACCAGTTACAGCATTAGGTGCTGGCAGCTTTCGTGTGGGCGCAATCGCTGGATGTTTCGAATTTAGCAGCTGGGCTCTGCGAGAGACACATACACAGTGTTGCCCCTTTACGAACCAAAGCTTTCGGGGAAAGCGAATGCCTGTGTGGCAGCGAATGCAGTTGTAAGGGACAGTGAAAACCACCTACAGCATTCCGTACTGCCTGCTTTCGTGCGGGTGCAATTGCTATACGTTTCGAATTTGCCAGCTGGGCTCTGCAAGAGTGAGATACACAGTGTTGCCCCTTTCCGAACCAAAGCTTTTGGGGAAAGCGAATGTCTGTGTGGCAGTGAATGCAGTTCCAAGGGACAGTGAAAACTAGCTACAGCATTCCGTGCTGGCAGCTTTCGTGTGGGCGCAATCGCTGGACGTTTCGAATTTGGCAGCCGGGCTCTGCGAGAGACACATACTCAGTGTTGCCCTTTACGAACCAAAGCTTTTGGGGAAAGCGAATGCCTGTGTGGCAGCGAATGCAGTTCCAAGAGACAGTGAAAACCAGCTACAGCATTCCGTGCTGGCAGCTTTCGTGTGGGCGCAATCGCTGGACGTTTCGAATTTGGCAGCCGGGCTCTGCGAGAGAGAGATACAGAGTGTTGCCCGATTACTAGGGAAAGCTTTTGGGGAAAGCGAATGTCTGTGTGGCAGCGAATGCAGTTCCAAGGGACAGTGAAAACCAGCTACAGAATTGCGTGCTGACAGCTTTCGTGTGGGCGCAATCGCTAGAAGTTTCGAATTTGGCAACCGGGCTCTGCGAGAGACACATACATAGTGTTACCCCTTTACGAAACAAAGCTTTTGGGGAAAGCGAATGTCTGTGTGGCAGCGAATGCAGTTCCAAGGGACAGTGAAAACCAGCTACAGCATTCCGTGCTGGCAGCTTTTGTGTGGCGCAATGGCTGGACGTTTCAAATTTGGCAGCCGGTCTCTGCGAGAGACACATACACAGTGTTGCCCCATTACCAAGAAAACCTTTGGGGAAAGCGAATGTCTGTGTGGCAGCGAATGCAGTTCCAAGGGACAGTGAAAACCAGCTACAGCATTCCGTGCTGGCAGCTTTCGTGTGGGAGAAATCGCTGGACGTTTCGAATTTGGCAGCCGGGCTCTGCGAGAGACACATACACAGTGTTGCCCCATTACCAAGAAAACCTTTGGGGAAAGCGAATGTCTGTGTGGCAGCGAATGCAGTTCCAAGGCACAGTGAAAACCAGCTACAGCATTCCGTGCTGGCAGCTTTCGTGTGGGAGAAATCGCTGGACGTTTCGAATCTGACAGCCGGGCTCTGCTAGACAGAGATACACAGTGTTGCCCCTTTACGAACCAAAGCTTTCGCAGAAAGCGAATATCTGTGTGGCAGCGAATGCAGTTCCAAGAGACAGTGAAAACCAGGTACAGCATTTGTGCTGGCAGCTTTCGTGTGGGAGAAATTGCTGGACGTATCGAATTTGGCAGCCGGGCTCTGCGAGAGAGAGATACACAGTGTTGCCCCTTTACGAACCAAAGCTTTTGGGGAAAGCAAAGGAGTGTGTGGCAGCGAATGCAGTTCCAAGGGACAGTGAAAAGCAGCTACAGCATTCCGTGCTGGCAGCTTTCGTGTGGGAGAAATCGCTGGACGTTACGAATTTGGCAGCCGGGCTCTGCGACAGACACATACACAGTATTGCCACTTACCAAGAAAAGCTTTTGGGGAAAGCGAATGTCTGTGTGGCAGTGAATGCAGTTCCAAGGGACAGTGAAAACCAGCTACAGCATTCCGTGCTGGCAGCTTTCGTGTGGGAGAAATCGCTGGACGTTTCGAATTTGACAGCCGGGCTCTGCAAGAGACACATACACAGTGTTGCCCCTTTACGAACCAAAGCTTTTGGGGAAAGCGAATGCCTGTGTGGTAGCGAATGCAGTTCCAAGGGACAGTGAAAACCAGCTACAGCATTCCGTGCTGGCAGCTTTCGTGTGGCGCAATCGCTAGACGTTGAGAAATTGGCAGCCGGGCTCTGCGAGAGACACATACACAGTTTTGCCCCTTTACGAACCAAATCTTTTGGGGCAAGCGAATGTCTGTGTGGCAGCGAATGCAGTTCCAAGGGACAGTGAAAAGCAGCTACAGCATTCCGTGCTGGCAGCTTTCGTGTGGGAGAAATTGCTGGACGTTTCGAATTTGGCAGCCGGGCTCTGCGAGAGACACATACAGAGTGTTGCCCCATTACCAAGAAAACCTTTGGGGAAAGCGAATGTCTGTGTGGCAGCGAATGCAGTTCCAAGGGACAGTGAAAACCAGCTACAGCATTCCGTGCTGGCAGCTTTCGTGTGGGAGAAATCGCTGGACGTTTCGAATTTGGCAGCGGGGCTCTGCGACAGACACTTACACAGTATTGCCACTTACCAAGAAAAGCTTTTGGGGAAAGCGAATGTCTGTGTGGCAGTGAATGCAGTTCCAAGGGACAGGGAAAACCAGCTACAGCATTCCGTGCTGGCAGCTTTCGTGTCGGAGAAATCGCTGGACGTTTCGAATTTGGCAGCTGGGCTCTGCGAGAGACACATACACAGTGTTGCCCCTTTACGAACCAAAGCTTTCGGGGAAAGCGAATGTCTGTGTGGCAGCGAATGCAGTTCCAAGGGACAGTGAAAACCAGCTACAGCATTCCGTGCTGGCAGCTTTCGTGTGGGAGAAATCGCTGGACGTTTCGAATTTGCAGCCGGGCTCTGCTAGACAGAGATACACAGATTTGCCCCTTTACCAACCAAAGCTTTTGCAGAAAGCGAATGTATGTGTGGCAGCGAATGCAGTTCCAAGGGACAGTGAAAACCAGCTACAGCATTCCGTGCTGGCAGCTTTCGTGTGGGAGAAATCGCTGGACGTTTCGAATTTGACAGCCGGGCTCTGCGAGAGACACATACACAGTGTTGCCCCTTTACGAACCAAAGTTTTTGCAGAAAGCGAATGTCTGTGTGGCAGCGAATGCAGTTCCAAGGGACAGTGAAAACCAGCTACAGCATTCCGTGCTGGCAGCTTTCGTGTGGGAGAAATCGCTGGACGTTTCGAATTTGGCAGCGGGGCTCTGCGACAGACACATACACAGTGTTGCCACTTACCAGGAAAAGCTTTTGGGGAAAGCGAATGTCTGTGTGGCAGCGAATGCAGTTCCAAGGGACAGTGAAAACCAGCTACAGCATTCCGTGCTGGCAGCTTTCTTGTGGGAGAAATCGCTGGACGTTTCGAATTTCACAGCCGGGCTCTGCAACAGTGAGATACACAGTGTTGCCCCTTTACGAACCAAAGCTTTTGGGGAAAGCGAATGTCTGTGTGGCAGCGAATGCAGTTCCAAGGGACAGTGAAAACCAGCTACAGCATTCCGTGGTGGTATCTTTCGTGTGGGAGAAATCGCTGGACGTTTCGAATTTGGCAGCCGGGCTCTGCGAGAGACACATACACAGTGTTGCCCCATTACCAAGAAAACCTTTGGGGAAAGCGAATGTCTGTGTGGCAGCGAATGCAGTTCCAAGGGACAGTGAAAACCAGCTACAGCATTCCGTGCTGGCAGCTTTCGTGTGGGAGATATCGCTGGACGTTTCGAATCTGACAGCCGGGCTCTGCTAGACAGAGATACACAGTGTTGCCCCTTTACGAACCAAAGTTTTTGCAGAAAGCGAATGTCTGTGTGGCAGCGAATGCAGTTCCAAGGGACAGTGAAAACCAGCTACAGCATTCCGTGCTGGCAGCTTTCGTGCGGCGAAATCGCTAGACGTTGAGAAATTGGCAGCCGGGCTCTGAGAGAGACACATACACAGTTTTGCCCCTTTACGAACCAAAGCTTTTGGGGCAAGCGAATGTCTGTGTGGCAGCGAATGCAGTTGCAAGGGACAGTGAAAAGCAGCTATAGCATTGCGTGCTGGCAGCTTTCGTGTGGGCGCAATCTCTGGATGTTTTCGAATTTGGCAGCCGGGCTCTGCGAGAGACACATATACAGTGTTGCCCCTTTGCGAACCAAAGATTTGGGGAAAGCGAATGTCTGAGTGGCAGTGAATGCAGTTCCAAGGGACAGTGAAAACCAGCTGCAGCATTCCATGCTGGCAGCTTTCATGTGGGAGAAATCGCTGGATGTTTCGAATTTGGCAGCCGGGCTCTGCTAGAGAGAGACATACATTGTTGCCCAATTACCAAGCAAAGCTTTTGGGGAAAGCGAATGTCTGTGTGGCAGCAAATGCAGTTCCAAGGGACAGCGAAAAACAGCTACAGCTTTCAGTGCTGGCAGCTATCCTGTGGGCGCAATCTCTGGACCTTTCCAATTTGGCAGCCGGGCTCTGCCAGAGAGAGATACAGAGTGTTGCCCCATTAGGAAGCAATGCTTTAGCAGAGCGCGAATGTCTGTGTGGCACCGAATGCAGTTCCAAGGGACAGTGAAAACCAGCTACAGCATTGCGATCTGGCAGCTTTGATGTGGGCGCAATCGCTGGACGTCTCGAATTTGGCAGCCGGGCTCTGCGAGAGAGAGATACACAGTGTTGCCCCTTTATGAACCAAAGCTTTTGGGGAAAGCGAATGTCTGTGTGGCAGCGAATGCAGTTCCAAGGGACAGTGAATACCAGCTACAGCATTGCGTGCTGGCAGCTTTCGTGTGGGCGCAATCGCTGGATGTTTCGAATTTGGCAGCCGGGATCTGCGAGAGACAGATACAGAGTGTTGCCCCTTAATGAACCAAAGCTTTTGGGGAAAGCGAATGTCTGTGTGGCAGCGAATTCAGTTCCAAGGGACAGTGAAAACCAGCTACAGCATTCCGTGCTGGCAGCTTTCGTGTAGGAGAAATCGCTGGACGTTTCGAATTTGGCAGCCGGGCTCTGCGAGAGACACATACAGAGTGTTGCCCCTTTACGAACCAAAGCTTTTTGGGAAAGCGAATGTCTGTGTGGCAGTGAATGCAGTTCCAAGGGACAGTGAAAACCAGCTACAGCATTCCGTGCTGGCAGCTTTCGTGTTGGAGAAATCGCTGGATGTTTCGAATTTGGCAGCTGGGCTGTGCTAGACAGAGATACACAGTGTTGCCCCATTACAAAGCAAAGCTTTTGGGGAAAGCGAATGTCTGTGTGGCAGTGAATGCAGTTCCAAGGGACAGTGAAAACCAGCTGCAGCATTCCATGCTGGCAGCTTTCATGTGGGAGAAATCGCTGGATGTTTCGAATTTGGCAGCCGGGCTCTGCTAGACAGAGACATACAGTGTTGCCCAATTACCAAGCAAAGCTTTTGGGGAAAGCGAATGTCTGTGTGGCAGCGAATGCAGTTCCAAGGGACAGTGAAAACCAGCTACAGCACTCCGTTCTGTCAGCTTTCGTGTGGGCGCAATCGCTGGACCTTTCGAATTTGGCAGCCGGGCTCTGCGAGAGACACATACACAGTGTTGCCCCTTTACGGACCAAAGCTTTTGGAGAAAGCGAATGCCTGTGTGGCAGCGAATGCAGTTCCAAGGGACAGTGAAAACCAGCTACAGTATTCCGTGCTGGCAGCTTTCGTGTGGGAGAAATGGCTGGACGTTTCGAATTTGGCAGCCGGGCTCTGCGACAGACACATACACAGTGTTGCCCCATTACGAATCAAAGCTTTTACGGAAAGCGAATGCCTGTGTGGCAGCGAATGCAGTTCCAAGGGACAGTGAAAACCAGCTACAGCATTCCGTGCTGGCAGCTTTTGTGTGGGAGAAATCGCTGGACGTTTCGATTTTGGCAGCAGGGCTCTGCGAGAGATACATACACAGTGTTGCCCCATTACCAAGCAAAGCTTTTGGGGAAAGCGAATGCCTGTGTGGCAGCGAATGCAGTTCCAAGAGACAGAGAATACCAGCTACAGCATTCCGTGCTGGCAGCTTTCGTGTGGGCGCAATTGCTGGACGTTTCGAACTTGACAGCTGGGCTCTGCAAGAGTGAGATACACAGTGTTGCCCCTTTAACGAACCAAAGCTTTTAGGGAAAGCGAATGCCTGTGTGGCAGTGACTGCAGTTCCAAGGGACAGTGAAAACCAGCTAAAGCATTCCATGCTGGCAGCTTTCGTGTGTGCGCAATCGCTGGACGTTTCAAATTTGGCAGCTGGGCTCTGCGAGAGACACATACACAGTGTTGCCCATTTACAACCAAAGCTTTCGGGGAAAGCGAATGCCTGTGTGGCAGTGACTGCAGTTCCAAGGGACAGTGAAAACCAGCTAGAGCATTCCGTGCTGGCAGCTTTCGTGTGGGAGAAATCGCTGGATGTTTCGAATTTGGCAGCCGGGGTCTGCGAGACAGAGATACACAGTGTTGCCCCATTACCAAGAAAAGCTTTTGGGGAAAGCTAATGTCTGTGTGGCAGCGAATGCAGTTCCAAGGGACAGTGAAAACGAGCTACAGCATTCCGTGCTGGCAGCTTTAGTGTGGGCGCAATCGCTGGACGTTTCGAATTTGGCAGCCGGGCTCTGCGAGAGAGAGATACACAGTGTTGCCCCTTTACGAACCAAAGCTTTTGGGGAAAGCGAATGTCTGTGTGGCAGCGAATGCAGTTCCAAGGGACAGTGAAAACCAGCTACAGCATTCCGTGCTGGCAGCTTTCGTGTGGGAGAAATGGCTGGACGTTTCGAATTTGGCAGCCGGGTTCTGCGAGAGACACATACACAGTGTTGCCCCTTTACGAACCAAAGCTTTTGGGGAAAGCGAATGTCTGTGTGGCAGTGAATACACTTCCAAGGGACAGTGAAAACCAGCTACAGCATTCAGTGCTGGCAGCTTTCGTGTTGGAGAAATCGCTGGACGTTTCGAATTTGGCAGCTGGGCTGTGCTAGAAAGAGATACACAGTGTTGCCCCATTACCAAGCAAAGCTTTTGGGGAAAGCGAATGTCTGTGTGGCAGCGAATGCAGTTCCAAGGGACAGTGAATACCAGCTACAGCATTGCGTGCAGGCAGCTTTCGTGTGGGCGCAATCACTGGACTTTTCTAATTTGGCAGCCGGGCTCTGCGAGAGACACATACACAGTGTTGCCCCATTACCAAGCAAAGCTTTTGGGGAAAGCGAATGTCTGTGTGGCAGCGAATGCAGTTCCAACGGACAGTGAAAACCTGCTACAGCATTCCGTGCTGGCAGCATTCGTGTGGGCGCAATCCCTGGAAGTTTCGAATTTGGCAGCCGGGCTCTGCGAGAGACACATACACAGTGTTGCCCCATTACCAAGAAAACCTTTGGGGATAGCGAATGTCTGTGTGGCAGCGAATGCAGTTCCAAGGGACAGTGAAAACCAGCTACAGCAGTCCGTGCTGGCACCTTTCGTGCGGGCGCAATCGCTGGACGTTTCGAATTTGGCAGCCGAGCTCTGCGAGAGAGAGATACACAGTGTTGCCCCATTACCATGAAAACATTTTGGGCAAAGCGTATGTCTGTGTGGCAGCGAATGCAGTTCCAAGGGACAGTGAAAACCAGCTACAGCATTCCGTGCTGGCAGCTTTCGTGTGGGGGAAATCGCTGGACGTTTCGAATTTGGCAGCCGGGCTCTGCGAGAGACACATACACAGTGTTGCCCTTTACGAACCAAAGCTTTTGGGGAAAGCGAATGTCTGTGTGGCAGCGAATGCAGTTCCAAGGGACAGTGAAAAGCAGCTACAGCATTCCGTGCTGGCAGCTTTCGTGTAGGAGAAATCGCTGGATGTTTCGAATTTGGCAGCCGGGCTCTGCGGGAGAGAGATACACAGTGTTGCCCCATTACCAAGAAAAGCTTTTGGGGAAACCGAATGCCTGTGTGGCAGCGAATGCAGTTCCAAGGGACAGTGAAAACCAGCTATAGCATTCCGTGCTGGCAGCTTTCGTGTGGGCGCAATCACTGGACGTTTCGAATTAGGCAGCCGGGCTCTGCGAGAGACATATACACAGTGTTGCCCCTTTACCAAGCAAAGCTTTTGGGGAAAGCGAATGCCTGTGTGGCAGCGAATGCAGTTCCAAGGGACAATGAAAACCAGCTACAGCATTCCGTACTGGCAGCTTTCGTGCGGGTGCAATTGCTAGACGTTTCGAATTTGGCAGCCGGGCTGTGCAAGAGTGAGATACACAGTGTTGCCCCTTTACGAACCAAAGCTTTTGGGGAAAGCGAATGTCTGTGTCGCAGTGAATGCAGTTCCAAGGGACAGTGAAAACCAGCTACAGCATTCCGTGCTGGCAGCTTTTGTGCGGGCGCAATCGCTGGACGTTTCGAATTTGGCAGCCGGGCTCTGCGAGAGTGAGATACACAGTGTTGCCCCTTTACGAACCAAAGCTTTTGGGGAAAGCGAATATCTCTGTGGCAGTGAATGCCGTTCCAAGGGACAGTGACAACCAGCTACAGCATTCCATGCTGGCAGCTTTCGTGTGGGAGAAATCGCTGGATGTTTCGAATTTGGCAGCCGGGCTCTGCGAGAGACATATACACAGTGTTGCCCAATTACCAAGCAAAGATTTTGGGGAAAGCGAATGTCTGTGTGGCAGCGAATGCAGTTCCAAGGGACAGTGAAAACCAGCTAGAGCATTCCGTGCTGGCAGCTTTCGTGTTGGAGAAATCGTTGGATGTTTCGAATTTGGCAGCCGGGCTCTGCTAGACAGAGATACACAGTGTTGCCCCATTACCAAGCAAAGCTTTTGGGGAAAGCGAATGTCTGTGTGGCAGCGAATGCAGTTCCAAGGGACAGTGAAAACCAGCTACAGCAATCCGTGCTGGCAACTTTCTTGTGGGAGAAATGGCTGGACGTTTAGAATTTGGTAGGCGGGCTCTGCGAGAGACACATACACAGTTTTGCCCCATTACCAAGCAAAGCTTTTGGGGAAAGCGAATGTCTGTGTGGCAGCAAATGCAGTTCCAAGGGACAGTGAAAACCAGCTACAGCATTCCGTGCTGGCAGCTTTCGTGCGGGCGCAATCGCTGGACGTTTCGAATTTGGCAGCCGGGCTCTGCGAGAGACACATACTCAGTGTTGCCCTTTACGAACCAAAGCTTTTGGGGAAAGCGAATGTCTGTGTGGCAGCGAATGCAGTTCCAAGGGACAGTGAAAACCAGCTAGAGCATTCCGTACTGGCAGCTTTCGTGCGGGCGCAATCGCTGGACCTTTCGAATTTGGCAGCCGGGCTCTGCGAGAGACATATACACAGTGTTGCCCCTTTACCAAGCAAAGCTTTTGGGGAAAGCGAATGTCTGTGTGGCAGCGAATGCAGTTCCAAGGGACAGTGAAAACCAGCTAGAGCATTCCGTGCTGGCAGCTTTCGTGTAGGAGAAATCGCTGGATGTTTCGAATTTGGCAGCCGGGCTCTGCGGGAGAGAGATACACAGTGTTGCCCCATTACCAAGAAAAGCTTTTGGGGAAACCGAATGCCTGTGTGGCAGCAAATGCAGTTCCAAGGGACAGTGAAAACCAGCTACAGCATTCCGTGCTGGCAGCTTTCGTGTTGGAGAAAACGCTGGACGTTTCAAATTTGGCAGCCGGGCTCTGCGAGAGACACATACACAGTGTTGCCCTTTACGAACCAAAGCTTTTGGGGAAAGCGAATGTCTGTGTGGCAGCGAATGCAGTTCCAAGGGACAGTGAAAACCAGCTACAGCATTCCGTGCTGGCATCTTTCGTGTGGGAGAAATCGCTGGACGTTTCGAATTTCACAGCCGGGCTCTGCAACAGTGAGATACACAGTGTTGCCCCTTTACGAACCAAAGCTTTTGGGGAAAGCGAATGTCTGTGTGGCAGCGAATGCAGTTCCAAGGGACAGTGAAAACCAGCTACAGCATTCCGTGGTAGTATCTTTCGTGTGGGAGAAATCGCTGGACGTTTCGAATTTGGCAGCCGGGCTCTGTGAGAGACACATACACAGTGTTGCCCCATTACCAAGAAAACCTTTGGGGAAAGCGAATGTCTGTGTGGCAGCGAATGCAGTTCCAAGGGACAGTGAAAACCAGCTACAGCATTCCGTGCTGGCAGCTTTCGTGTGGGAGATATCGCTGGACGTTTCGAATTTGACAGCCGGGCTCTGCTAGACAGAGATACACAGTGTTGCCCCTTTACGAACCAAAGCTTTTGCAGAAAGCGAATGTCTGTGTGGCAGCGAATGCAGTTCCAAGGGACAGTGAAAACCAGCTACAGCATTCCGTGCTGGCAGCTTTCGTGTGGCGAAATTGCTAGACGTTGAGAAATTGGCAGCCGGGCGCTGCGAGAGAGAGATACACATTATTGCCACTTACCAAGAAAAGCTTTTGGGGAAAGCGAATGCCTGTGTGGCAGCGAATGCAGTTCCAAGGGACAGTGAAAACCAGCTACAGCATTCCGTGCTGGCAGCTTTCGTGTGGGACAAATCGCTGGACGTTTCGAACTTGGCAGCCGGGCTCTGCGAGAGACACATACACAGTGTTGCCCCATTACCAAGAAAACCTTTGGGGAAAGCGAATGTCTGTGTGGCAGCGAATGCAGTTCAAAGGGACAGTGAAAACCAGCTACAGCATTCCGTGCTGGCAGCTTTCGTGTGGGAGAAATCGCTGGACGTATCGAATTTGACAGCCGGGCTCTGCTAGACAGAGATACACAGTGTTGCCCCTTTACGAACCAAAGTTTTTGCAGAAAGCGAATGTCTGTGTGGCAGCGAATGCAGTTCCAAGGGACAGTGAAAACCAGCTACAGCATTCCGTGCTGGCAGCTTTCGTGTGGGAGAAATCGCTGGACGTTTCGAATTTGGCAGCGGGGCTCTGCGACAGACACATACACAGTGTTGCCACTTACCAAGAAAAGCTATTGGGGAAAGCGAATGTCTGTGTGGCAGCGAATGCAGTTCCAAGGGACAGTGAAAAGCAGCTACAGCATTCCGTGCTGGCAGCTTTCGTGTGGGAGAAATTGCTGGACGTTTCCAATTTGGCAGCCGGGCTCTGCGAGAGACACATACACAGTGTTGCCCCATTACCAAGAAAACCTTTGGGGAAAGCGAATGTCTGTGTGGCAGCGAATGCAGTTCCAAGGGACAGTGAAAACCAGCTACAGCATTCCGTGCTGGCATCTTTCGTGTGGGAGAAATCGCTGGACGTTTCGAATTTCACAGCCGGGCTCTGCAACAGTGAGATACACAGTGTTGCCCCTTTACGAACCAAAGCTTTTGGGGAAAGCGAATGTCTGTGTGGCAGCGAATGCAGTTCCAAGGGACAGTGAAAACCAGCTACAGCATTCCGTGGTGGTATCTTTCGTGTGGGAGAAATCGCTGGACGTTTCGAATTTGGCAGCGGGGCTCTGCGACAGACACATACACAATGTTGCCACTTACCAAAAAAAGCTTTTGGGGAAAGCGACTGTCTGTGTGGCAGCGAATGCAGTTCCAAGGGACAGTGAAAACCAGCTACAGCATTCCGTGCTGGCAGCTTTCGTGTGGGAGAAATCGCTGGACGTTTCGAATTTGCAGCCGGGGTCTGCTAGACAGAGATACAGAGTGTTGCCCCTTTACGAACCAAAGCTTTTGCAGAAAGCGAATGTCTGTGTGGCAGCGAATGCAGTTCCAAGGGACAGTGAAAACCAGCTACAGCATTCCGTGCTGGCAGCTTTCGTGTGGGAGAAATCGCTGGACGTTTCGAATTTGGCAGCCGGGCTCTGCGAGAGAGAGATACACATTATTGCCACTTACCAAGAAAAGCTTTTGGGGAAAGCGAATGTCTGTGTGGCAGTGAATGCAGTTCCAAGGGACAGTGAAAACCAGCTACAGCATTCCGTGCTGGCAGCTTTCGTGTGGGAGAAATCGCTGGACGTTTCGAATTTGACAGCCGGGCTCTGCAAGAGACACATACACAGTGTTGCCCCTTTACGAATCAAAGCTTTTGGGGAAAGCGAATGTCTGTGTGGCAGCGAATGCAGTTCCAAGGGACAGTGAAAACCAGCTACAGCTTTCTGTGCTGGTAGCTTTCGTGTGGGCGCAATCGCTGGACGTTTCAAATTTGGCAGCCGGGCTCTGCGAGAGACACATACACAGTGTTGCCCCTTTACGAACTAAAGCTTTTGGGGCAAGCGAATGTCTGTGTGGCAGCGAATGCAGTTCCAAGGGACAGTGAAAACCAGCTACAGCATTCCGTGCTGGCAGCTTTCGTGTGGGAGAAATTGCTGGACGTTTCGAATTTGGCAGCCGGGCTCTGCGAGAGACAGATACACAGTGTTGCCCCATTACCAAGAAAACCTTTGGGGAAAGCGAATGTCTGTGTGGCAGCGAATGCAGTTCCAAGGGACAGTGAAAACCAGCTACAGCATTCCGTGCTGGCAGCTTTCGATGGGAGAAATTGCTGGACGTTTCGAATTTGGCAATTGGGCTCTGCGAGAGAGATACACAGTGTTGCCCCTTTACGAACCAAAGCTTTTGGGGAAAGCGAATGTCTGTGTGGCAGCGAATGCAGTTCCAAGGGACAGTGAAAAGCAGCTACAGCATTCCGTGCTGGCAGCTTTCGTGTGGGAGACATTGCTGGATGTTTCGAATTTCGCAGCCGGGCTCTGCGACAGACACATGCACAGTATTGCCACTTACCAAGAAAAGCTTTTGGGGAAAGCGAATGTCTGTGTGGCAGTGAATGCAGTTCCAAGGGACAGTGAAAACCAGCTACAGCATTCCGTGCTGGCAGCTTTCGTGTGGGAGAAATCGCTGGACGTTTCAAATTTGGCAGCCGTGCTCTGCAAGAGACACATACACAGTGTTGCCCCTTTACGAACCAAAGCTTTTGGGGAAAGCGAATGCCTGTGTGGCAGCGAATGCAGTTCCAAGGGACAGTGAAAACCAGCTACAGCATTCCGTGCTGGCAGCTTTCGTGTGGGAGAAATCGCTGGAAGTTTCGAATTTGGCAGCCGGGCTCTGCTAGACAGAGATACACAGTGTTGCCCCTTTACGAACCAAAGCTTTTGGGGAAAGCGAATGTCTGTGTGGCAGCGAATGCAGTTCCAAGGGACAGTGAAAACCAGCTACAGCATTCCGTGCTGGCAGCTTTCGTGTGGGAGAAATCGCTGGACGTTTCGAATTTGGCAGCGGGGCTCTGCGACAGACACATACAGAATGTTGCCACTTACCAAGAAAAGCTTTTGGGGAAAGCGAATGTCTGTGTGGCAGCGAATGCAGTTCCAAGGGACAGTGAAAACCAGCTACAGCATTCTGTGCTGGTAGCTTTCATGTGGGCGCAATCGCTGGACGTTTCAAATTTGGCAGCCGGGCTCTGCGAGAGACACATACACAGTGTTGCCCCTTTACGAACCAAAGCTTTCGGGGAAAGCGAATGTCTGTGTGGCAGCGAATGCAGTTCCAAGTGACAGTGAAAACCAGCTACAGCATTCCGTGCTGGCAGCTTTCGTGTGGCGCAATTGCTAGACGTTGAGAAATTGGCAGCCGGGCTCTGCGAGAGACACATACAGAGTGTTGCCCCTTTACGAACCAAAGCTTTTGGGGCAAGCGAATGTCTGTGTGGCAGCGAATGCAGTTCCAAGGGACAGTGAAAAGCAGCTACAGCATTCCGTGCTGGCAGCTTTCGTGTGGGAGAAATCGCTGAATGTTTCGAATTTGGCAGCGGGGCTCTGCGACAGGCACATACACAGTGTTGCCACTTACCAAGAAAAGCTTTTGGGGAAAGCGAATGTCTGTGTGGCAGCGAATGCAGTTCCAAGCGACAGTGAAAACCAGCTACAGCATTCCGTGCTGGCAGCTTTCTTGTGGGAGAAATCGCTGGACGTTTCGAATTTGCAGCCGGGCTCTGCTAGACAGAGATACACAGTGTTGCCCCTTTACGAACCAAAGCCTTTGCAGAAAGCAAATGTCTGTGTGGCAGCGAATGCAGTTCCAAGGGACAGTGAAAACCAGCTAGAGCATTCCGTGCTGGCAGCTTTCGTGTGGGAGAAATCGCTGGACGTTTCGAATTTGGCAGCTGGGCTCTGGAAGAGACACATACACAGTGTTGCCCCTTTACGAACCAAACCTTTCGGGGAAAGCGAATGTCTGTGTGGCAGCGAATGCAGTTCCAAGGGACAGTGAAAACCAGCTACAGCATTCCGTGCTGGCAGCTTTCGTGTGGGAGAAATCGCTGGACGTTACGAATTTGGCAGCCGGGCTCTGCGACAGACACATGCACAGTATTGCCACTTACCAAGAAAAGCTTTTGGGGAAAGCGAATGTCTGTGTGGCAGTGAATGCAGTTCCAAGGGACAGTGAAAACCAGCTACAGCATTCCGTGCTGGCAGCTTTCGTGTGGGAGAAATCGCTGGACGTTTAGAATTTGGCATCCGGGCTCTGCAAGAGACACATACACAGTGTTGCCCCTTTACGAACTAAAGCTTTTGGGGCAAGCGAATGTCTGTGTGGCAGCGAATGCAGTTCCAAGGGACAGTAAAACCAGCTACAGCATTCCGTGCTGGCAGCTTTCGTGTGGGAGAAATCGCTGGACGTTTCGAATTTGGCAGCGGGGCTCTGCGACACACACATACACAGTGTTGCCACTTACCAAGAAAAGCTTTTGGGGCAAGCGAATGTCTGTGTGGCAGCGAATGCAGTTCCAAGGGACAGTGAAAAGCAGCTACAGCATTCGGTGCTGGCAGCTTTCGTGTGGGAGAAATTGCTGGACGTTTCGAATTTGGCAGCTGGGCTCTGCGAGTGACACATACACAGTGTTGGCCCATTACCAAGAAAACCTTTGGGGAAAGCGAATGTCTGTGTGGCAGCGAATGCAGTTCCAAGGGACAGTGAAAACCAGCTACAGCATTCCGTGCTGGCAGCTTTCGTGTGGGAGAAATCGCTGGACGTTTGGAATTTGGCAGCCGGGCTCTGCGAGAGAGAGATAAACATTATTGCCACTTACCAAGAAAACCTTTGGGGAAAGCGAATGTCTGTGTGGCAGCGAATGCAGTTCCAAGGGACAGTGAAAACCAGCTACAGCATTCCGTGCTGGCAGCTTTCGATGGGAGAAATTGCTGGACGTTTCAAATTTGGCAATCGGGCTCTGCGAGAGAGATACACAGTGTTGCCCCTTTACGAACCAAAGCTTTTGGGGAAAGCGAATGTCTGTGTGGCAGCGAATGCAGTTCCAAGGGACAGTGAAAAGCAGCTACAGCATTCCGTGCTGGCAGCTTTCGTGTGGGAGAAATTGCTGGACGTTTCGAATTTGGCAGCCGGGCTCTGCGACAGACACATGCACAGTATTGCCACTTACCAAGAAAAGCTTTTGGGGAAAGCGAATGTCTGTGTGGCAGTGAATGCAGTTCCAAGGGACAGTGAAAACCAGCTACAGCATTCCGTGCTGGCAGCTTTCGTGTGGGAGAAATCGCTGGACGTTTCGAATTTGGCAGCCGTGCTCTGCAAGAGACACATACACAGTGTTGCCCCTTTACGAACCAAAGCTTTTGGGGAAAGCGAATGCCTGTGTGGCAGCGAATGCAGTTCCAAGGGACAGTGAAAACCAGCTACAGCATTCCGTGCTGGCAGCTTTCGTGTGGGAGAAATCGCTGGAAGTTTCGAATTTGGCAGCCGGGCTCTGCTAGACAGAGATACACAGTGTTGCCCCTTTACGAACCAAAGCTTTTGGGGAAAGCGAATGTCTGTGTGGCAGCGAATGCAGTTCCAAGGGACAGTGAAAACCAGCTACAGCATTCCGTGCTGGCAGCTTTCGTGTGGGAGAAATCGCTGGACGTTTCGAATTTGGCAGCGGGGCTCTGCGACAGACACATACAGAATGTTGCCACTTACCAAGAAAAGCTTTTGGGGAAAGCGAATGTCTGTGTGGCAGCGAATGCAGTTCCAAGGGACAGTGAAAACCAGCTACAGCATTCCGTGCTGGCAGCTTTCTTGTGGGAGAAATCGCTGGACGTTTCGAATTTGCAGCCGGGCTCTGCTAGACAGAGATACACAGTGTTGCCCCTTTACGAACCAAAGCTTTTGCAGAAAGCGAATGTCTGTGTGGCAGGGAATGCAGTTCCAAGGGACAGTGAAAACCAGCTACAGCATTCCGTGCTGGCAGCTTTCGTGTGGGAGAAATCGCTGGACGTTTCGAATTTGGCAGCGGGGCTCTGCGACAGACACATACACAGTATTGCCACTTACCAAGAAAAGCTTTTGGGGAAAGCGAATGTCTGTGTGGCAGTGAATGCAGTTCCAAGGGACAGTGAAAACCAGCTACAGCATTCCGTGCTGGCAGCTTTCGTGTGGGAGAAATCGCTGGACGTTTCGAATTTGGCAGCTGGGCTCTGCGAGAGACACATACACAGTGTTGTCCCTTTACGAACCAAAGCTTTCGGGGAAAGCGAATGTCTGTGTGGCAGCGAATGCAGTTCCAAGGGACAGTGAAAGCCAGCTACAGCATTCCGTGCTGGCAGCTTTCGTGTGGGAGAAATCGCTGGACGTTTCGAATTTGCAGCCGGGGTCTGCTAGACAGAGATACAGAGTGTTGCCCCTTTACGAACCAAAGCTTTTGCAGAAAGCGAATGTCTGTGTGGCAGCGAATGCAGTTCCAAGGGACAGTGAAAACCAGCTACAGCATTCCGTGCTGGCAGCTTTCGTGTGGGAGAAATCGCTGGACGTTTCAAATTTGGCAGCCGGGCTCTGCGAGAGACACATACACAGTGTTGCCCCTTTACGAACTAAAGCTTTTGGGGCAAGCGAATGTCTGTGTGGCAGCGAATGCAGTTCCAAGGGACAGTGAAAACCAGCTACAGCATTCCGTGCTGGCAGCTTTCGTGTGGGAGAAATTGCTGGACGTTTCGAATTTGGCAGCGGGGCTCTGCGAGAGACACATACACAGTGTTGCCCCATTACCAAGAAAACCTTTGGGGAAAGCGAATGTCTGTGTGGCAGCGAATGCAGTTCCAAGGGACAGTGAAAACCAGCTACAGCATTCCGTGCTGGCAGCTTTCGTGTGGGCGCAATCGCTGGACGTTTCGAATTTGGCAGCGGGGCTCTGCGACAGACACATACACAGTGTTGCCACTTACCAAGAAAAGCTTTTGGGGAAAGCGAATGTCTGTGTGGCAGCGAATGCAGTTCCAAGGGACAGTGAAAACCAGCTACAGCATTCCGTGCTGGCAGCTTTCTTGTGGGAGAAATCGCTGGACGTTTCGAATTTGCAGCCGGGCTCTGCTAGACAGAGATACACAGCGTTGCCCCTTTACGAACCAAAGCCTTTGCAGAAAGCAAATGTCTGTGTGGCAGCGAATGCAGTTCCAAGGGACAGTGAAAACCAGCTAGAGCATTCCGTGCTGGCAGCTTTTGTGTGGGAGAAATCGCTGGACGTTTCGAATTTGGCAGCTGGGCTCTGCAAGAGACACATACACAGTGTTGCCCCTTTACGAACCAAAGCTTTCGGGGAAAGCGAATGTCTGTGTGGCAGCGAATGCAGTTCCAAGGGACAGTGAAAACCAGCTACAGCATTCCGTGCTGGCAGCTTTCGTGTGGGAGAAATCGCTGGACGTTTCGAATTTGGCAGCCGGGCTCTGCGACAGACACATGCACAGTATTGCCACTTACCAAGAAAAGCTTTTGGGGAAAGCGAATGTCTGTGTGGCAGCGAATGCAGTTCCAAGGGACAGTGAAAACCAGCTACAGCATTCCGTGCTGGCAGCTTTCGTGTGGGAGAAATCGCTGGACGTTTCGAATTTGGCAGCCGTGCTCTGCAAGAGACACATACACAGTGTTGCCCCTTTACGAACCAAAGCTTTTGGGGAAAGCGAATGCCTGTGTGGCAGCGAATGCAGTTCCAAGGGACAGTGAAAACCAGCTACAGCATTCTGTGCTGGTAGCTTTCGTGTGGGCGCAATCGCTGGACGTTTCAAATTTGGCAGCCGGGCTCTGCGAGAGACACATACACAGTGTTGCCCCTTTACGAACCAAAGCTTTCGGGGAAAGCGAATGTCTGTGTGGCAGCGAATGCAGTTCCAAGGGACAGTGAAAACCAGCTACAGCATTCCGTGCTGGCAGCTTTCGTGTGGCGCAATTGCTAGACGTTGAGAAATTGGCAGCCAGGCTCTGCGAGAGACACATACACAGTTTTGCCCCTTTACGAACCAAAGCTTTTGGGGCAAGCGAATGTCTGTGTGGCAGCGAATGCAGTTCCAAGGGACAGTGAAAAGAAGCTACAGCATTCCGTGTTGGCAGCTTTCGTGTGGGAGAAATTGCTGGACGTTTCGAATTTGGCAGCCGGGCTCTGCGAGAGACACATACACAGTGTTGGCACATTACCAAGAAAACCTTTGGGGAAAGCGAATGTCTGTGTGGCAGCGAATGCAGTTCCAAGGGACAGTAAAACCAGCTACAGCACTCCGTGCTGGCAGCTTTCGTGTGGGAGAAATCGCTGGAAGTTTCGAATTTGGCAGCCGGGCTCTGCTAGACAGAGATACACAGTGTTGCCCCATTACCAAGAAAAGCTTTTGGGGAAAGCGAATGTCTGTGTGGCAGCGAATGCAGTTCCAAGGGACAGTGAAAACCAGCTACAGCATTCCGTGCTGGCAGCTTTCGTGTCGGAGAAATCGCTGGACGTTTCGAATTTGGCAGCGGGGCTCTGCGACAGACACATACACAATGTTGCCACTTACCAAGAAAAGCTTTTGGGGAAAGCGAATGTCTGTGTGGCAGCGAATGCAGTTCCAAGGGACAGTGAAAACCAGCTACAGCATTCCGTGCTGGCAGCTTTCTTGTGGGAGAAATCGCTGGACGTTTCGAATTTGCAGCCGGGCTCTGCTAGACAGAGATACACAGTGTTGCCCCTTTACGAACCAAAGCTTTTGCAGAAAGCGAATGTCTGTGTGGCAGGGAATGCAGTTCCAAGGGACAGTGAAAACCAGCTACAGCATTCCGTGCTGGCAGCTTTCGTGTGGGAGAAATCGCTGGACGTTTCGAATTTGACAGCGGGGCTCTGCGACAGACACATACACAGTATTGCCACTTACCAAGAAAAGCTTTTGGGGAAAGCAATGTCTGTGTGGCAGCGAATGCAGTTCCAAGGGACAGTGAAAACCAGCTACAGCATTCCGTGCTGGCAGCTTTCGTGTGGGAGAAATCGCTGGACGTTTCGAATTTGGCATCCGGGCTCTGCAAGAGACACATACACAGTGTTGCTCCTTTACGAACCAAAGCTTTTGGGGAAAGCGAATGCCTGTGTGGCAGCGAATGCAGTTCCAAGGGACAGTGAAAACCAGCTACAGCATTCTGTGCTGGTAGCTTTCGTGTGGGCGCAATCGCTGGACGTTTCAAATTTGGCAGCCGGGCTCTGCGAGAGACACATACACAGTGTTGCCCCTTTACGAACCAAAGCTTTCGGGGAAAGCGAATGTCTGTGTGGCAGCGAATGCAGTTCCAAGGGACAGTGAAAACCAGCTACAGCATTCCGTGCTGGCAGCTTTCGTGTGGCGCAATTGCTAGACGTTGAGAAATTGGCAGCCGGGCTCTGCGAGAGACACATACACAGTTTTGCCCCTTTACAAACCAAAGCTTTTGGGGCAAGCGAATGTCTGTGTGGCAGTGAATGCAGTTCCAAGGGACAGTGAAAAGAAGCTACAGCATTCCGTGCTGGCAGCTTTCGTGTGGGAGAAATTGCTGGACGTTTCGAATTTGGCAGCCGGGCTCTGCGAGAGACACATACACAGTGTTGGCCCATTACCAAGAAAACCTTTGGGGAAAGCGAATGTCTGTGTGGCAGCGAATGCAGTTCCAAGGGACAGTAAACCCAGCTACAGCATTCCGTGCTGGCAGCTTTCGTGTGGGAGAAATCGCTGGAAGTTTCGAATTTGGCAGCCGGGCTCTTCTAGACAGAGATACCCAGTGTTGCCCCATTACCAAGAAAAGCTTTTGGGGAAAGCGAATGTCTGTGTGGCAGCGAATGCAGTTCCAAGGGACAGTGAAAACCAGCTACAGCATTCCGTGCTGGCAGCTTTCGTGTGGGAGAAATCGCTGGACGTTTCGAATTTGGCAGCGGGGCTCTGCGACAGACACATACACAATGTTGCCACTTACCAAGAAAAGCTTTTGGGGAAAGCGAATGTCTGTGTGGCAGCGAATGCAGTTCCAAGGGACAGTGAAAACCAGCTACAGCAATCCGTGCTGGCAGCTTTCTTGTGGGAGAAATCGCTGGACGTTTCGAATTTGCAGCCGGGCTCTGCTAGACAGAGATACACAGTGTTGCCCCTTTACGAACCAAAGCTTTTGCAGAAAGCGAATGTCTGTGTGGCAGGGAATGCAGTTCCAAGGGACAGTGAAAACCAGCTACAGCATTCCGTGCTGGCAGCTTTCGTGTGGGAGAAATCGCTGGACGTTTCGAATTTGGCAGCGGGGCTCTGCGACAGACACATACACAGTATTGCCACTTACCAAGAAAAGCTTTTGGGGAAAGCGAATGTCTGTGTGGCAGTGAATGCAGTTCCAAGGGACAGTGAAAACCAGCTACAGCATTCCGTGCTGGCAGCTTTCGTGTGGGAGAAATCGCTGGACGTTTCGAATTTGGCAGCCGGGCTCTGCAAGAGACACATACACAGTGTTGCCCCTTTACGAATCAAAGCTTTTGGGGAAAGCGAATGTCTGTGTGGCAGCGAATGCAGTTCCAAGGGACAGTGAAAACCAGCTACAGCATTCCGTGCTGGCATCTTTCGTGTGGGAGAAATCGCTGGACGTTTCGAATTTGGCAGCCAGGCTCTGCTAGACAGAGATACACAGTGTTGCCCCTTTACGAACCAAAGCTTTTGCAGAAAGCGAATGTCTGTGTGGCAGCGAATGCAGTTCCAAGGGACAGTGAAAACCAGCTACAGCATTCCGTGCTGGCAGCTTTCGTGTGGGAGAAATCGCTGGACGTTTCGAATTTGGCAGCGGGGCTCTGCGACAGACACATACACAGTGTTGCCACTTACCAAGAAAAGCTTTTGGGGAAAGCGAATGTCTGTGTGGCAGCGAATGCAGTTCCAAGGGACAGTGAAAACCAGCTACAGCATTCCGTGCTGGCAGCTTTCTTGTGGGAGAAATCGCTGGACGTTTCGAATTTGCAGCCGGGCTCTGCTACACAGAGATACACAGTGTTGCCCCTTTACGAACCAAAGCCTTTGCAGAAAGCAAATGTCTGTGTGGCAGCGAATGCAGTTCCAAGGGACAGTGAAAACCAGCTAGAGCATTCCGTGCTGGCAGCTTTCGTGTGGGAGAAATCGCTGGACGTTTCGAATTTGGCAGCTGGGCTCTGCAAGAGACACATACACAGTGTTGCCCCTTTACGAACCAAAGCTTTCGGGGAAAGCGAATGTCTGTGTGGCAGCGAATGCAGTTCCAAGGGACAGTGAAAACCAGCTACAGCATTCCGTGCTGGCAGCTTTCGTGTGGCGCAATTGCTAGACGTTGAGAAATTGGCAGCCGGGCTCTGCGAGAGACACATACACAGTGTTGCCCCTTTACGAACCAAAGCTTTTGGGGCAAGCGAATGTCTGTGTGGCAGCGAATGCAGTTCCAAGGGACAGTGAAAAGCAGCTACAGCATTCCGTGCTGGCAGCTTTCGTGTGGGAGAAATTGCTGGATGTTTCGAATTTGGCAGCCGGGCTCTGCGAGAGACACATACACAGTGTTGGCCCATTACCAAGAAAACCTTTGGGGAAAGCGAATGTCTGTGTGGCAGCGAATGCAGTTCCAAGGGACAGTAAAACCAGTTACAGCATTCCGTGCTGGTAGCTTTCGTGTGGGAGAAATCGCTGGAAGTTTCGAATTTGGCAGCCGGGCTCTGCTAGACAGAGATACACAGTGTTGCCCCTTTACGAACCAAAGCTTTTGCAGAAAGCGAATGTCTGTGTGGCAGCGAATGCAGTTCCAAGGGACAGTGAAAACCAGCTACAGCATTCCGTGCTGGCAGCTTTCGTGTGGGAGAAATCGCTGGACGTTTCGAATTTGGCAGCGGGGCTCTGCGACAGACACATACACAATGTTGCCACTTACCAAGAAAAGCTTTTGGGGAAAGCGAATATCTGTGTGGCAGCGAGTGCAGTTCCAAGGGACAGTGAAAACCAGCTACAGCATTCCGTGCTGGCAGCTTTCGTGTGGGAGAAATCGCTGGACGTTTCGAATTTGCAGCCGGGCTCTGCTAGACAGAGATACACAGTGTTGCCCCTTTACGAACCAAAGCTTTTGGAGAAAGCGAATGTCTGTGTGGCAGGGAATGCAGTTCCAAGGGACAGTGAAAACCAGCTACAGCATTCCGTGCTGGCAGCTTTCGTGTTGGAGAAATCGCTGGACGTTTCGAATTTGGCAGCGGGGCTCTGCGACAGACACATACACAATATTGCCACTTAGCAAGAAAAGCTTTTGGGGAAAGCGAATGTCTGTGTGGCAGTGAATGCAGTTCCAAGGGACAGTGAAAACCAGCTACAGCATTCCGTGCTGGCAGCTTTCGTGTGGGAGAAATCGCTGGACGTTTCGAATTTGGCAGCTGGGCTCTGCGAGAGACACATACACAGTGTTGCCCCTTTACGAACCAAAGCTTTTGCAGAAAGCGAATGTCTGTGTGGCAGCGAATGCAGTTCCAAGGGACAGTGAAAACCAGCTACAGCATTCCGTGCTGGCAGCTTTCGTGTGGGAGAAATCGCTGGACGTTTAGAACTTGCAGCGGGGGTCTGTTAGACAGAGATACAGAGTGTTGCCCCTTTACGAACCAAAGCTTTTGCAGAAAGCGAATGTCTGTGTGGCAGCGAATGCAGTTCCAAGGGACAGTGAAAACCAGCTACAGCATTCCGTGCTGGCAGCTTTCGTGTGGGAGAAATCGCTGGACGTTTCGAATTTGGCAGCCGGGCTCTGCGAGAGAGAGATATACATTATTGCCACTTACCAAGAAAAGCTTTTGGGGAAAGCGAATGTCTGTGTGGCAGTGAATGCAGTTCCAAGGGACAGTGAAAACCACCTACAGCATTCCGTGCTGGCAGCTTTCGTGTGGGAGAAATCGCTGGACGTTTCCAATTTGACAGCCGGGCTCTGCAAGAGACACATACACAGTGTTGCCCCATTACCAAGAAAACCTTTTGGGAAAGCGAATGTCTGTGTGGCAGCGAATGCAGTTCCAAGGGACAGTGAAAACCAGCTACAGCATTCCGTGCTGGCAGCTTTCGTGTGGGAGAAATCGCTGGACGTTTCGAATTTGGCAGCCGGGCTCTGCTAGACAGAGATACACAGTGTTGCCCCTTTACGAACCAAAGCTTTTGGGGAAAGCGAATGTCTGTGTGGCAGCGAATGCAGTTCCAAGGGACAGTGAAAACCAGCTACAGCATTCCGTGCTGCCAGCTTTCGTGTGGGAGAAATCACTGCACGTTTCGAATTTGGCAGCGGGGCTCTGCGACAGACACATACACAGTGTTGCCACTTACCAAGAAAAGCTTTTGGGGAAAGCGAATGTCTGTGTGGCAGCGAATGCAGTTCCAAGGGACAGTGAAAACCAGCTACAGCATTCCGTGCTGGCAGCTTTCATGTGGGCGCAATCGCTGGACGTTTCGAATTTGGCAGCCGGGCTCTGCTAGACAGAGATACACAGTGGTGGCTCTTTACGAACCAAAGCTTTTGCAGAAAGCGAATGTCTGTGTGGCAGCGAATGCAGTTCCAAGGGACAGTGAAAACCAGCTACAGCATTCCGTGCTGGCAGCTTTCGTGTGGGAGAAATCGCTGGACGTTTCGAAGTTGGCAGCCGGGCTCTGCGAGAGAGAGATACACATTATTGCCACTTACCAAGAAAAGCTTTTGGGGAAAGCGAATGTCTGTGTGGCAGTGAATGCAGTTCCAAGGGACAGTGAAAACCACCTACAGCATTCCGTGCTGGCAGCTTTCGTGTGGGAGAAATCGCTGGACGTTTCGAATTTGACAGCCGGGCTCTGCAAGAGACACATACACAGTGTTGCCCCTTTACGAATCAAAGCTTTTGGGGAAAGCGAATGTCTGTGTGGCAGCGAATGCAGTTCCAAGGGACAGTGAAAACCAGCTACAGCATTCCGTGCTGGCAGCTTCTGTGTGGGAGAAATCGCTGGACGTTTCGAATTTGGCAGCCAGGCTCTGCTAGACAGAGATACACAGTGTTGCCCCTTTACGAACCAAAGCTTTTGCAGAAAGCGAATGTCTGTGTGGCAGCGAATGCAGTTCCAAGGGACAGTGAAAACCAGCTACAGCATTCCGTGCTGGCAGCTTTCGTGTGGGAGAAATCGCTGGACGTTTCGAATTTGGCAGCGGGGCTCTGCGACAGACACATACACAGTGTTGCCACTTACCAAGAAAAGCTTTTGGGGAAAGCGAATGTCTGTGTGGCAGCGAATGCAGTTCCAAGGGACAGTGAAAACCAGCTACAGCATTCCGTGCTGGCAGCTTTCGTGTGGGAGAAATCGCTGGACGTTTCGAATTTGCAGCCGGGCTCTGCTAGACAGAGATACACAGTGTTGCCCCTTTACGAACCAAAGTCTTTGCAGAAAGCAAATGTCTGTGTGGCAGCGAATGCAGTTCCAAGGGACAGTGAAAACCAGCTAGAGCATTCCGTGCTGGCAGCTTTCGTGTGGGAGAAATCGCTGGACGTTTCGAATTTGGCAGCTGGGCTCTGCAAGAGACACATACACAGTGTTGCCCCTTTACGAACCAAAGCTTTCGGGGAAAGCGAATGTCTGTGTGGCAGCGAATGCAGTTCCAAGGGACAGTGAAAACCAGCTACAGCATTCCGTGCTGGCAGCTTTCGTGTGGGAGAAATCGCTGGATGTTACGAATTTGGCAGCCGGGCTCTGCGACAGACACATGCACAGTATTGCCACTTACCAAGAAAAGCTTTTGGGGAAAGCGAATGTCTGTGTGGCAGTGAATGCAGTTCCAAGGGACAGTGAAAACCAGCTACAGCATTCCATGCTGGCAGCTTTCGTGTGGGAGAAACCGCTAGACGTTTCGAATTTGGCAGCCGGGCTCTGCGAGAGTGAGATACACAGTGTTGCCCCTTTACGAAGCAAAGCTTTTGGGGAAAGCGAATGTCTGTGTGGCAGCGAATGCAGTTCCAAGGGACAGTGAAAACCAGCTACAGCATTCCGTGCTGGCAGCTTCCGTATGAGCGCAGTCGCTGAAAGTTTCGAATTTGGCAGCTGGGCTCTGCGAGAGACAGATACACAGTGTTGCCCCTTTATGAACCAAAGCTTTTGGGGAAAGCGAATGCCTGTGTGGCAGCGAATGCAGTTCCAAGGGACAGTGAAAACCAGCTACAGCATTCCGTGCTGGCAGCTTTCGTGTGGGCGCAATCGCTGGATGTTTCGAATTTGGCAGCTGGGCTCTGCGAGAGACACATACACAGTGTTGCCCCTTTACGAAGCAAAGCTTTTGGGGAAAGCGAATGTCTGTGTGGCAGTAAATGCAGTTCGAAGGGACAGTGAAAACCAGCTACAGCATTCCGTGCTGGCAGCTTTCGTGTGGGCGCAATCGCTGGACGTTTCAAATTTGGCAGCCGGGCTCTGCGAGAGACACATACACATTGTTGCCCCTTTACGAACCAAAACTTTTGGGGAAAGCGAATGTCTGTGTGGCAGCGAATGCAGTTCCAAGGGACAGTGAAAACCAGCTACAGCATTCCCTACTGGCAGCTTTCGTGTGGGCGCAATCGCTGGACGTTTCGAATTTGGCAGCCGGGCTCTGCAAGAGTGAGATACACAGTGTTGCCCCTTTACGAACCAAAGCTTTTGGGGAAAGCGAATGTCTGTGTGGCAGTGAATGCAGTTACAAAGGACAGTGAAAACCAGCTACAGCATTCGGTGCTGGCAGCTTTCGTGTGGGAGAAATCGCTGGACGTTTCGAATTTAGCAGCCGGGCTCTGCTAGACAGAGATACACAGTGTTGCCCCATTACCAAGAAAAGCTTTTGGGGAAAGCGAATGTCTGTGTGGCAGCGAATGCAGTTCCAAGGGACAGTGAAAACCAGCTACAGCATTCCGTGCTGGCAGCTGTCGTGTGGGCGCAATCGCTGGACGTTTCGAATTTGGCAGTCGGGCTCTGCGAGAGAGATACACAATGTTGCCCCTTTACGAACCAAAGCTTTTGGGGAAAGCGAATGTCTGTGTGGCAGCGAATGCAGTTCCAAGGGACAGTAAAAAGCAGTTACAGCATTAGGTGCTGGCAGCTTTCGTGTGGGCGCTATCGCTGGATGTTTCAAATTTGGAAGCCGGGCTCTGCGAGAGACACATACACAGTGTTGCCCCTTTACGAACCAAAGCTTTTGGGGAAAGCGAATGCCTGTGTGGCAGCGAATGCAGTTCCAAGGGACAGTGTAAACCAGCCACAGCATTCCATGCTGGCTGCTTTCGTGTGGGCGCAGTCGCTGGAAGTTTCGAATTTGGAAGCTGGGCTCTGCGAGAGACACATACACAGTGTTGCCCCTTTACGAACCAAAGCTTTTGGGGAAAGCGAATGTCTGTGTGGCAGCGAATGCAGTTCCAAGGGACAGTGAAAACCAGCTACAGCATTCCGTGCTGGCAGGTTTCGTGTGGGCGCAATCGCTGGACGTTTCGAATTTGGCAGCCGGGCTCTGCAAGAGTGAGATACAGAGTGTTGCCCCTTTACGAACCAAAGCTTTTGGGGAAAGCGAATGTCTGTGTGGCAGCGAATGCAGTTCCAAGGGGCAGTGAATACCAGCTACAGCATTCCGTGCTGGTAGCTTTCGTGTGGGCGCAATCGCTCGACTTTTCGAATTTGGCAGCCGGGCTCTGCGAGGGAGAGAGATACAGAGCGTTGCCCGATTACTAGGGAAAGCTTTTGGGGAAAGCGAATGTCTGTGTGGCAGCGAATGCAGTTCCAAGTGACAGTGAAAACCAGCTACAGCATTCTGTGCTGGGAGCTTTCGTGTGGGCGCAGTCGCTAGACGTTTCAAATTTGGCAGCCGGGCTCTGTGATAGAGAGATACGCAGTGTTGCCGCTTTACCAACCAAATCTTTTGGGGAAAGCGAATGTCTGTGTGGCAGCGAATGCAATTCCAAGGGACAGTGAAAACCAG